>NW_027207295.1:300000-600000 GCF_963455315.2 Globicephala melas
TTCAGTATATTTTTGGACAATAGCTGTCATTTATAACTCTGCAGGTTTGTGAATTACAGTGCCCCTGAGCTCCTTTCTTCAACTCGCTTTCTTTTGAGCTGGCCGCAACACCGCAGGATGGCTTCAGGCCCTAATCTGGTTCTGGCACGGCACGCTGAGCCTTTGGTTAATTCCTCTTTCTGGTGGGAAATGAGAGTTAAATTTGCCCGTCCAGACACCTCCAGCTAGTCTCTCATTGGTTCTCGCTATTCCTGTTCATATTCCGCAGAAATTGCAAACTGGGACAAACAGGAGATTAAAGGGACGGACTCTCCAAGTCGGGAGAGTGTTAGTAAAGCGTCTGGAATGTTGCACCCGAGTACCAGGGTACGAAAACTGAGACATATTTGAACACGTCTCCCGATCACATGGTTGATCATACTCTAGGTTCCACATGCATGTTTTAGCTGAAGGAAGAATACCTTAAACCTGGGTAGTTGAAACCCGTGGAATGGGTACCATGCAATATGACTTCAAAGGGTCTTCATTTGCTCACTGAACCTCTCCAATCCTATCACTGCTGCGTTTATGCCCCTGTACACATGCTTGATTCTCTTTCGGAGACATAGCAATCCATAGGTTTTAAGATACTTACTAGTCAGGTACATTCTTAGGCGTTTAATATGCGGTGTTGAGTCCATTTCGTTGAGCAAGGAGTAGCTCTTGTCTATTCCATATTTGGCTTAAGGAACTTTATCTGTGCTCGTTTCAATCTCTGGTTTTATGCAGCACCCCAACTCACCTTTCCCCTTAAGCAAGCATAAGTTGGTTTTCTAAATTTGAGACCCTGTTCTGTTCTGTAATTCAGTTCCTGTGTAGCCAAGTTTACATTCCGTGTATTACTGATATCTTATGATGTTTCTTTTTCTGTGTGACTTATTTCAGTTAGAATCATCATACCTGAATCCACTCATTATGCTGCTACGGGCCTGATGACATAGATTTCATTGCTGAGTGATACTGCATTTTACGTAAGTACCACAAGTTCTTTATCCATTTTTCACTTTCTGTGATATTGAACTTGTACGGTAAACGAGGTTCTTGTAAACAGAGGCGTCCCAAACTTTGGGGTGGCTGTGTCTTTTTGATTTTAATTTCCCTAAGCTATAGGACCATAAGTGGAAGTGCCCTAGGCTCTGTTGCTTTGTTTTTTAGATGTTTCAGGAAACACCATACACTTCTCCCTAGTGTCTGTTGGCAATTTACATCCCGCCCATCAGCATAACAAGGCTCCCAGTTCTCCATGGCCTGTCCTGCCTTTCTGGATTTTACACTTTTTTCAGATGGCCCTTTTGACCGGGGGGAAGTGAGACTTCATTGTAGTGCAGATTTCCTTTGCAAGCTTGCTTGGTTGGCCAAAAAGGGCGTATGCGTTTTTTCCTGAATATATTCAGGAAAAAACGCATACGCCCTTTTTGGCCAAGTGCATCATTGTGGACGTTCTGCCTCTTTTCCTATGCTTTCAATGCAATTCCAGTCTACCTCCTGAAATCGGTTTCCTGCAATTCTGCCCCGCTTTCGAGTCCTCTTGGCAGCCTTACTTCAGTATATTTTTGGACGATAGCTGTCATTTATAACTCTGCAGGTTTGTGAATTACAGTGCCCCTGAGCTCCTTTCTTCAACTCGCTTTCTTGTGACCTGGCCGCAACACCGCAGGATGGCTTCAGGCCCTAATATGGTTCCGGCACGGCACGCTGAGCCTTTGGTTAATTCCTCTTTCTGGTGGGAAATGAGAGTTAAATTTGCCCGTCCAGACACCTCCAGCTAGTCTCTCATTGGTTCTCGCTATTCCTGTTCATATTCCGCAGAAATTGCAAACTGGGACAAACAGGAGATTAAAGGGACGGACTCTCCAAGTCGGGAGAGTGTTAGTAAAGCGTCTGGAATGTTGCACCCGAGTACCAGGGTACGAAAACTGAGACATATTTGAACACGTCTCCCGATCACATGGTTGATCATACTCTAGGTTCCACATGCATGTTTTAGCTGAAGGAAGAATACCTTAAACCTGGGTAGTTGAAACCCGTGGAATGGGTACCATGCAATATGACTTCAAAGGGTCTTCATTTGCTCACCGAACCTCTCCAATCCTATCACTGCTGCGTTTATGCCCCTGTACACATGCTTGATTCTCTTTTGGAGACATAGCAATCCATAGGTTTTAAGATACTTACTAGTCAGGTACATTCTTAGGCGTTTAATATGCGGTGTTGAGTCCATTTCGTTGAGCAATGAGTAGCTCTTGTCTATTCCATATTTGGCTTAAGGAACTTTATCTGTGCTCGTTTCAATCTCTGGTTTTATGCAGCACCCCAACTCACCTTTCCCCTTAAGCAAGCATAAGTTGGTTTTCTAAATTTGAGACCCTGTTCTGTTCTGTAATTCAGTTCCTGTGTAGCCAAGTTTACATTCCGTGTATTACTGATATCTTATGATGTTTCTTTTTCTGTGTGACTTATTTCAGTGAGAATCATCGTACCTGAATCCACTCATTATGCTGCTACGGGCCTGATGACATAGATTTCATTGCTGAGTGATACTGCATTGTACGTAAGTACCACAAGTTCTTTATCCATTTTTCACTTTCTGTGATATTGAACTTGTACGGTAAACGAGGTTCTTGTAAACAGAGGCGTCCCAAACTTTGTGGTGGCTGTGTCTTTTTGATTTTAATTTCCCTAAGCTATAGGACCATAAGTGGAAGTGCCCTAGGCTCTGTTGCTTTGTTGTATAGATGTTTCAGGAAACACCATACACTTCTCCCGAGTGTCTGTTGGCAATTTACATCCCGCCCATCAGCATAACAAGGCTCCCAGTTCTCCATGGCCTGTCCTGCCTTTCTGGATTTTACACTTTTTTCAGATGGCCCTTTTGACCGGGGGGAAGTGAGACTTCATTGTAGTGCAGATTTCCTTTGCAAGCTTGCTTGGTTGGCCAAAAAGGGCGTATTTGTTTTTTCCTCAGGAAAAAACACATACGCCCTTTTTGGCCAAGTGCATCATTGTGGACGTTCTGCCTCTTTTCCTATGCTTTCAATGCAATTCCAGTCTACCTCCTGAAATCGGTTTCCTGCAATTCTGCCCCGCTTTCGAGTCCTCTTGGCAGCCTTACTTCAGTATATTTTTGGACGATAGCTGTCATTTATAACTCTGCAGGTTTGTGAATTACAGTGCCCCTGAGCTCCTTTCTTCAACTCGCTTTCTTTTGAGCTGGCCGCAACACCGCAGGATGGCTTCAGGCCCTAATCTGGTTCCAGCCCGGCACGCTGAGCCTTTGGTTATTTCCTCTTCCTGGTGGGAAATGAGAGTTAAATTTGCCCGTCCAGACACCTCCAGCTAGTCTCTCATTGGTTCTCGCTATTCCTGTTCATCTTCCGCAGAAATTGCAAACTGGGCCAAACAGGAGATTAAAGGGACGGACTCTCCAAGTGGGGAGAGTGTTAGTAAAGCGTCTGGAATGTTGCACCCGAGTACCAGGGGAGGAAAACTGAGACATATTTGAACACGTCTCCCGTTCACATGGTTGATCATACTCTGGGTTCCACATGCATGTTTTAGCTGAAGGAAGAATACCTTAAACCTGGAGAGTTGAGACCCGTGGAATGGGTACCATGCAATATGACTTCAAAGGGTCTTCATTTGCTCACCGAACCTCTCCAATCCTATCACTGCTGCGTTTATGCCCCTGTACACACGCTTGATTCTCTTTTGGAGACATAGCAATCCATAGGTTTTAAGATACTTACTAGTCAGGTACATTCTTAGGCGTTTAATATGGGGTGTTGAGTCCATTTCGTTGAGCAAGGAGCAGCTCTTGTCTAGTCCATATTTGGCTTAAGGAACTTTATCTGTGCTCATTTCAATCTCTGGTTTTATGCAGCACCCCAACTCACCTTTCCCCTTAAGCAAGCATAAGTTGGTTTTCTAAATTTGAGACCCTGTTCTGTTTTGGAATTCAGTTCCTGTGTAGCCAAGTTTACATTCCGTGTATTAGTGATATCTTATGATGTTTCTTTTTCTGTGTGACTTATTTCAGTTAGAATCATCGTACCTGAATCCACTCATTATGCTGCTACGGGCCTGATGACATAGATTTCATTGCTGAGTGATACTGCATTGTACGTAAGTACCACAAGTTCTTTATCCATTTTTCACTTTCTGTGATATTGAACTTGTACGGTAAACGAGGTTCTTGTAAACAGAGGCGTCCCAAACTTTGGGGTGGCTGTGTCTTTTTGATTTTAATTTCCCTAAGCTATAGGACCATAAGTGGAAGTGCCCTAGGCTCTGTTGCTTTGTTGTTTAGATGTTTCAGGAAACACCATACACTTCTCCCGAGTGTCTGTTGGCAATTTACATCCCGCCCATCAGCATAACAAGGCTCCCAGTTCTCCATGGCCTGTCCTGCCTTTCTGGATTTTACACTTTTTTCAGATGGCCCTTTTGACCGGGGGGAAGTGAGACTTCATTGTAGTGCAGATTTCCTTTGCAAGCTTGCTTGGTTGGCCAAAAAGGGCGTATGTGTTTTTTCCTGAATATATTCAGGAAAAAACGCATACGCCCTTTTTGGCCAAGTGCATCATTGTGGACGTTCTGCCTCTTTTCCTATGCTTTCAATGCAATTCCAGTCTACCTCCTGAAATCGGTTTCCTGCAATTCTGCCCCGCTTTCGAGTCCTCTTGGCAGCCTTACTTCAGTATATTTTTGGACGATAGCTGTCATTTATAACTCTGCAGGTTTGTGAATTACAGTGCCCCTGAGCTCCTTTCTTCAACTCACTTTCTTTTGAGTTGGCCGCAACACCGCAGGATGGCTTCAGGCCCTAATCTGGTTCCGGCCCGGCACGCTGAGCCTTTGGTTATTTCCTCTTCCTGGTGGGAAATGAGAGTTAAATTTGCCCGTCCAGACACCTCCTGCTAGTCTCTCATTGGTGTTCCCTATTCCTGTTCATCTTCCGCAGAAATTGCAAACTGGGCCAAACAGGAGGTTAAAGGCGCTGACTCTCCAAGTGGGGAGAGTGTTAGTAAAGCGTCTGGAATGTTGCACCCGAGTACCAGGGGAGGAAAACTGAGACATATTTGAACACGTCTCCCGTTCACATGGTTTATCATACTCTGGGTTCCACATGCATGTTTTAGCTGAAGGAAGAATACCTTAAACCTGGAGAGTTGAGACCCGTGGAATGGGTACCATGCAATATGACTTCAAAGGGTCTTCATTTGCTCACCGAACCTCTCCAATCCTATCACTGCTGCATTTATGCCCCTGTACACACGCTTGATTCTCTTTTGGAGACATAGCAATCCATAGGTTTTAAGATACTTACTAGTCAGGTACATTCTTAGGCGTTTAATATGGGGTGTTGAGTCCATTTCGTTGAGCAAGGAGCAGCTCTTGTCTAGTCCATATTTGGCTTAAGGAACTTTATCTGTGCTCATTTCAATCTCTGGTTTTATGCAGCACCCCAACTCACCTTTCCCCTTAAGCAAGCATAAGTTGGTTTTCTAAATTTGAGACCCTGTTCTGTTTTGGAATTCAGTTCCTGTGTAGCCAAGTTTACATTCCGTGTATTAGTGATATCTTATGATGTTTCTTTTTCTGTGTGACTTATTTCAGTTAGAATCATCGTACCTGAATCCACTCATTATGCTGCTACGGGCCTGATGACATAGATTTCATTGCTGAGTGATACTGCATTGTACGTAAGTACCACAAGTTCTTTATCCATTTTTCACTTTCTGTGATATTGAACTTGTACGGTAAACGAGGTTCTTGTAAACAGAGGCGTCCCAAACTTTGGGGTGGCTGTGTCTTTTTGATTTTAATTTCCCTAAGCTATAGGACCATAAGTGGAAGTGCCCTAGGCTCTGTTGCTTTGTTTTTTAGATGTTTCAGGAAACACCATACACTTCTCCCGAGTGTCTGTTGGCAATTTACATCCCGCCCATCAGCATAACAAGGCTCCCAGTTCTCCATGGCCTGTCCTGCCTTTCTGGATTTTACACTTTTTTCAGATGGCCCTTTTGACCGGGGGGAAGTGAGACTTCATTGTAGTGCAGATTTCCTTTGCAAGCTTGCTTGGTTGGCCAAAAAGGGCGTATGCGTTTTTTCCTGAATATATTCAGGAAAAAACGCATACGCCCTTTTTGGCCAAGTGCATCATTGTGGACGTTCTGCCTCTTTTCCTATGCTTTCAATGCAATTCCAGTCTACCTCCTGAAATTGGTTTCCTGCAATTCTGCCCCGCTTTCAAGTCCTCTTGGCAGCCTTACTTCAGTATATTTTTGGACGATAGCTGTCATTTATAACTCTGCAGGTTTGTGAATTACAGTGCCCCTGAGCTCCTTTCTTCAACTCGCTTTCTTTTGAGCTGGCCGCAACACCGCAGGATGGCTTCAGGCCCTAATCTGGTTCCGGCACGGCACGCTGAGCCTTTGGTTAATTCCTCTTTCTGGTGGGAAATGAGAGTTAAATTTGCCCGTCCAGACACCTCCAGCTAGTCTCTCATTGGTTCTCGCTATTCCTGTTCATCTTCCGCAGAAATTGCAAACTGGGCCAAACAGGAGATTAAAGGAACGGACTCTCCAAGTCAGGAGAGTGTTAGTAAAGCGTCTGGAATGTTGCACCCGAGTACCAGGGTACGAAAACTGAGACATATTTGAACACGTCTCCCGATCACATGGTTGATCATACTCTAGGTTCCACATGCATGTTTTAGCTGAAGGAAGAATACCTTAAACCTGGGTAGTTGAAACCCGTGGAATGGGTACCATGCAATATGACTTCAAAGGGTCTTCATTTGCTCACCGAACCTCTCCAATCCTATCACTGCTGCGTTTGTGCCCCTGTACACATGCTTGATTCTCTTTCGGAGACATAGCAATCCATAGGTTTTAAGATACTTACTAGTCAGGTACATTCTTAGGCGTTTAATATGCGGTGTTGAGTCCATTTCGTTGAGCAAGGAGTAGCTCTTGTCTATTCCATATTTGGCTTAAGGAACTTTATCTGTGCTCGTTTCAATCTCTGGTTTTATGCAGCACCCCAACTCACCTTTCCCCTTAAGCAAGCATAAGTTGGTTTTCTAAATTTGAGACCCTGTTCTGTTCTGTAATTCAGTTCCTGTGTAGCCAAGTTTACATTCCGTGTATTACTGATATCTTATGATGTTTCTTTTTCTGTGTGACTTATTTCAGTTAGAATCATCATACCTGAATCCACTCATTGTGCTGCTAAGGTCCTGATGACATAGATTTCATTGCTGAGTGATATTGCTTTGTAAGTAAATACCACAACTTCTTTATCCATTTTTCACTTTCTGCAATGTTGAACTTGTACTGTAAATGAGGTTCTTGTAAACAGAGGCGTCCCAAACTTTGGGGTGGCTGTGTCTTTTTGACTTTAATTTCCCTAAGCTATAGGACCATAAGTGGAAGTGCCCTAGGCTCTGTTGCTTTGTTTTTTAGATGTTTCAGGAAACACCATACACTTCTCCCGAGTGTCTGTTGGCAATTTACATCCCGCCCATCAGCATAACAAGGCTCCCAGTTCTCCATGGCCTGTCCTGCCTTTCTGGATTTTACACTTTTTTCAGATGGCCCTTTTGACCGGGGGGAAGTGAGACTTCATTGTAGTGCAGATTTCCTCTGCAAGCTTGCTTGGTTGGCCAAAAAGGGCGTATGCGTTTTTTCCTGAATATATTCAGGAAAAAACGCATACGCCCTTTTTGGCCAAGTGCATCATTGTGGACGTTCTGCCTCTTTTCCTATGCTTTCAATGCAATTCCAGTCTACCTCCTGAAATCGGTGTCCTGCAATTCTGCCCCGCTTTCAAGTCCTCTTGGCAGCCTTACTTCAGTATATTTTTGGACGATAGCTGTCATTTATAACTCTGCAGGTTTGTGAATTACAGTGCCCCTGAGCTCCTTTCTTCAACTCGCTTTCTTTTGAGCTGGCCGCAACACCGCAGGATGGCTTCAGGCCCTAATCTGGTTCCGGCACGGCACGCTGAGCCTTTGGTTATTTCCTCTTCCTGGTGGGAAATGAGAGTTAAATTTGCCCGTCCAGACACCTCCAGCTAGTCTCTCATTGGTGTTCCCTATTCCTGTTCATCTTCCGCAGAAATTGCAAACTGGGCCAAACAGGAAGTTAAAGGCGCTGACTCTCCAAGTGGGGAGAGTGTTAGTAAAGCGTCTGGAATGTTGCACCCGAGTACCAGGGGAGGAAAACTGAGACATATTTGAACACGTCTCCCGTTCACATGGTTGATCATACTCTGGGTTCCACATGCATGTTTTAGCTGAAGGAAGAATACCTTAAACCTGGAGAGTTGAGACCCGTGGAATGGGTACCATGCAATATGACTTCAAAGGGTCTTCATTTGCTCACCGAAACTCTCCAATCCTATCACTGCTGCGTTTATGCCCCTGTACACACGCTTGATTCTCTTTTGGAGACATAGCAATCCATAGGTTTTAAGATACTTACTAGTCAGGTACATTCTTAGGCGTTTAATATGGGGTGTTGAGTCCATTTCGTTGAGCAAGGAGTAGCTCTTGTCTAGTCCATATTTGGCTTAAGGAACTTTATCTGTGCTCATTTCAATCTCTGGTTTTATGCAGCACCCCAACTCACCTTTCCCCTTAAGCAAGCATAAGTTGGTTTTCTAAATTTGAGACCCTGTTCTGTTTTGGAATTCAGTTCCTGTGTAGCCAAGTTTACATTCCGTGTATTAGTGATATCTTATGATGTTTCTTTTTCTGTGTGACTTATTTCAGTGAGAATCATCGTACCTGAATCCACTCATTATGCTGCTACGGGCCTGATGACATAGATTTCATTGCTGAGTGATACTGCATTGTACGTAAGTACCACAAGTTCTTTATCCATTTTTCACTTTCTGTGATATTGAACTTGTACGGTAAACGAGGTTCTTGTAAACAGAGGCGTCCCAAACTTTGGGGTGGCTGTGTCTTTTTGATTTAATTTCCCTAAGCTATAGGACCATAAGTGGAAATGCCCTAGGCTCTGTTGCTTTGTTTTTTAGATGTTTCAGGAAACACCATACACTTCTCCCGAGTGTCTGTTGGCAATTTACATCCCGCCCATCAGCATAACAAGGCTCCCAGTTCTCCATGACCTGTCCTGCCTTTCTGGATTTTACACTTTTTTCAGATGGCCCTTTTGACCGGGGGGAAGTGAGACTTCATTGTAGTGCAGATTTCCTTTGCAAGCTTGCTTGGTTGGCCAAAAAGGGCGTATGCGTTTTTTCCTGAATATATTCAGGAAAAAACGCATACGCCCTTTTTGGCCAAGTGCATCATTGTGGACGTTCTGCCTCTTTTCCTATGCTTTCAATGCAATTCCAGTCTACCTCCTGAAATCGGTTTCCTGCAATTCTGCCCCGCTTTCAAGTCCTCTTGGCAGCCTTACTTCAGTATATTTTTGGACGATAGCTGTCATTTATTACTCTGCAGGTTTGTGAATTACAGTGCCCCTGAGCTCCTTTCTTCAACTCACTTTCTTTTGAGCTGGCCGCAACACCGCAGGATGGTTTCAGGCCCTAATCTGGTTCCGGCACGGCACGCTGAGCCTTTGGTTAATTCCTCTTTCTGGTGGGAAATGAGAGTTAAATTTGCCCGTCCAGACACCTCCAGCTAGTCTCTCATTGGTTCTCGCTATTCCTGTTCATCTTCCGCAGAAATTGCAAACTCGGCCATACACGAGATTAAAGGGACGGACTCTCCAAGTGGGGAGAGTGTTAGTAAAGCGTCTGGAATGTTGCACCCGAGTACCAGGGGAGGAAAACTGAGACATATTTGAACACGTCTCCCGTTCACATGGTTGATCATACTCTAGGTACCACATGCATGTTTTAGCTGAAGGAAGAATACCTTAAACCTGGGTAGTTGAAACCCGTGGAATGCGTACCATGCAATATGACTTCAAAGGATCTTCATTTGCTCACCGAACCTCTCCAATCCTATCACTGCTGCGTTTATGCCCCTGTACACATGCTTGATTCTCTTTCGGAGACATAGCAATCCATAGGTTTTAAGATACTTACTAGTCAGGTACATTCTTAGGCGTTTAATATGCGGTGTTGAGTCCATTTCGTTGAGCAAGGAGTAGCTCTTGTCTAGTCCATATTTGGCTTAAGGAACTTTATCTGTGCTCATTTCAATCTCTGGTTTTATGCAGCACCCCAACTCACCTTTCCCCTTAAGCAAGCATAAGTTGGTTTTCTAACTTTGAGACCCTGTTCTGTTTTGGAATTCAGTTCCTGTGTAGCCAAGTTTACATTCCGTGTATTAGTGATATCTTATGATGTTTCTTTTTCTGTGTGACTTATTTCAGTGAGAATCATCGTACCTGAATCCACTCATTATGCTGCTACGGGCCTGATGACATAGATTTCATTGCTGAGTGATACTGCATTGTACGTAAGTACCACAAGTTCTTTATCCATTTTTCACTTTCTGTGATATTGAACTTGTACGGTAAACGAGGTTCTTGTAAACAGAGGCGTCCCAAACTTTGGGGTGGCTGTGTCTTTTTGATTTTAATTTCCCTAAGCTATAGGACCATAAGTGGAAGTGCCCTAGGCTCTGTTGCTTTGTTTTTTAGATGTTTCAGGAAACACCATACACTTCTCCCGAGTGGCTGTTGGCAATTTACATCCCGCCCATCAGCATAACAAGGCTCCCAGTTCTCCATGGCCTGTCCTGCCTTTCTGGATTTTACACTTTTTTCAGATGGCCCTTTTGACCGGGGGGAAGTGAGACTTCATTGTAGTGCAGATTTCCTTTGCAAGCTTGCTTGGTTGGCCAAAAAGGGCGTATGCGTTTTTTCCTGAATATATTCAGGAAAAAACGCATACGCCCTTTTTGGCCAAGTGCATCATTGTGGACGTTCTGCCTCTTTTCCTATGCTTTCAATGCAATTCCAGTCTACCTCCTGAAATCGGTTTCCTGCAATTCTGCCCCGCTTTCAAGTCCTCTTGGCAGCCTTACTTCAGTATATTTTTGGACGATAGCTGTCATTTATAACTCTGCAGGTTTGTGAATTACAGTGCCCCTGAGCTCCTTTCTTCAACTCGCTTTCTTTTGAGCTGGCCGCAACACCGCAGGATGGCTTCAGGCCCTAATCTGGTTCCGGCACGGCACGCTGAGCCTTTGGTTATTTCCTCTTCCTGGTGGGAAATGAGAGTTAAATTTGCCCGTCCAGACACCTCCAGCTAGTCTCTCATTGGTTCTCGCTATTCCTGTTCATCTTCCGCAGAAATTGCAAACTGGGCCAAACAGGAGGTTAAAGGGACTGACTCACCAAGTCGGGAGAGTGTTAGTAAAGCCTCTGGAATGTTGCACCCGAGTACCAGGGTACGAAAACTGAGACATATTTGAACACGTCTCCCGATCACATGGTTGATCATACTCTAGGTTCCACATGCATGTTTTAGCTGAAGGAAGAATACCTTAAACCTGGGTAGTTGAAACCCGTGGAATGGGTACCATGCAATATGACTTCAAAGGGTCTTCATTTGCTCACCGAACCTCTCCAATCCTATCACTGCTGCGTTTATGCCCCTGTACACATGCTTGATTCTCTTTCGGAGACATAGCAATCCATAGGTTTTAAGATACTTACTAGTCAGGTACATTCTTAGGCGTTTAATATGCGGTGTTGAGTCCATTTCGTTGAGCAAGGAGTAGCTCTTGTCTATTCCATATTTGGCTTAAGGAACTTTATCTGTGCTCGTTTCAATCTCTGGTTTTATGCAGCACCCCAACTCACCTTTCCCCTTAAGCAAGCATAAGTTGGTTTTCTAAATTTGAGACCCTGTTCTGTTCTGTAATTCAGTTCCTGTGTAGCCAAGTTTACATTCCGTGTATTACTGATATCTTATGATGTTTCTTTTTCTGTGTGACTTATTTCAGTTAGAATCATCATACCTGAATCCACTCATTGTGCTGCTAAGGTCCTGATGACATAGATTTCATTGCTGAGTGATATTGCTTTGTAAGTAAATACCACAACTTCTTTATCCATTTTTCACTTTCTGTGATGTTGAACTTGTACTGTAAACGAGGTTCTTGTAAACAGAGGCGTCCCAAACTTTGGGGTGGCTGTGTCTTTTTGATTTTAATTTCCCTAAGCTATAGGACCATAAGTGGAAGTGCCCTAGGCTCTGTTGCTTTGTTTTTTAGATGTTTCAGGAAACACCATACACTTCTCCCGAGTGTCTGTTGGCAATTTACATCCCGCCCATCAGCATAACAAGGCTCCCAGTTCTCCATGGCCTGTCCTGCCTTTCTGGATTTTACACTTTTTTCAGATGGCCCTTTTGACCGGGGGGAAGTGAGACTTCATTGTAGTGCAGATTTCCTTTGCAAGCTTGCTTGGTTGGCCAAAAAGGGCGTATGCGTTTTTTCCTGAATATATTCAGGAAAAAACGCATACGCCCTTTTTGGCCAAGTGCATCATTGTGGACGTTCTGCCTCTTTTCCTATGCTTTCAATGCAATTCCAGTCTACCTCCTGAAATCGGTTTCCTGCAATTCTGCCCCACTTTCAAGTCCTCTTGGCAGCCTTACTTCAGTATATTTTTGGACGATAGCTGTCATTTATAACTCTGCAGGTTTGTGAATTACAGTGCCCCTGAGCTCCTTTCTTCAACTCGCTTTCTTTTGAGCTGGCCGCAACACCGCAGGATGGCTTCAGGCCCTAATCTGGTTCCGGCCCGGCACGCTGAGCCTTTGGTTATTTCCTCTTCCTGGTGGGAAATGAGAGTTAAATTTGCCCGTCCAGACACCTCCAGCTAGTCTCTCATTGGTGTTCCCTATTCCTGTTCATCTTCCGCAGAAATTGCAAACTGGGCCAAACAGGAGGTTAAAGGCGCTGACTCTCCAAGTGGGGAGAGTGTTAGTAAAGCGTCTGGAATGTTGCACCCGAGTACCAGGGGAGGAAAACTGAGACATATTTGAACACGTCTCCCGTTCACATGGTTGATCATACTCTGGGTTCCACATGCATGTTTTAGCTGAAGGAAGAATACCTTAAACCTGGAGAGTTGAGACCCGTGGAATGGGTACCATGCAATATGACTTCAAAGGGTCTTCATTTGCTCACCAAACCTCTCCAATCCTATCACTGCTGCGTTTATGCCCTGTACACACGCTTGTTTCTCTTTTGGAGACATAGCAATCCATAGGTTTTAAGATACTTACTAGTCAGGTACATTCTTAGGCTTTTAATATGGGGTGTTGAGTCCATTTCGTTGAGCAAGGAGTAGCTCTTGTCTAGTCCATATTTGGCTTAAGGAACTTTATCTGTGCTCATTTCAATCTCTGGTTTTATGCAGCACCCCAACTCACCTTTCCCCTTAAGCAAGCATAAGTTGGTTTTCTAAATTTGAGACCCTGTTCTGTTTTGGAATTCAGTTCCTGTGTAGCCAAGTTTACATTCCGTGTATTAGTGATATCTTATGATGTTTCTTTTTCTGTGTGACTTATTTCAGTGAGAATCATCGTACCTGAATCCACTCATTATGCTGCTACGGGCCTGATGACATAGATTTCATTGCTGAGTGATACTGCATTGTACGTAAGTACCACAAGTTCTTTATCCATTTTTCACTTTCTGTGATATTGAACTTGTACGGTAAACGAGGTTCTTGTAAACAGAGGCGTCCCAAACTTTGGGGTGGCTGTGTCTTTTTGATTTTAATTTCCCTAAGCTATAGGACCATAAGTGGAAGTGCCCTAGGCTCTGTTGCTTTGTTTTTTAGATGTTTCAGGAAACACCATACACTTCTCCCGAGTGGCTGTTGGCAATTTACATCCCGCCCATCAGCATAACAAGGCTCCCAGTTCTCCATGGCTTGTCCTGCCTTTCTGGATTTTACACTTTTTTCAGATGGCCCTTTTGACCGGGGGGAAGTGAGACTTCATTGTAGTGCAGATTTCCTTTGCAAGCTTGCTTGGTTGGCCAAAAAGGGCGTATGCGTTTTTTCCTGAATATATTCAGGAAAAAACGCATACGCCCTTTTTGGCCAAGTGCATCATTGTGGACGTTCTGCCTCTTTTCCTATGCTTTCAATGCAATTCCAGTCTACCTCCTGAAATCGGTTTCCTGCAATTCTGCCCCGCTTTCAAGTCCTCTTGGCAGCCTTACTTCAGTATATTTTTGGACGATAGCTGTCATTTATAACTCTGCAGGTTTGTGAATTACAGTGCCCCTGAGCTCCTGTCTTCAACTCGCTTTCTTGTGACCTGTCCGCAACACCGCAGGATGGCTTCAGGCCCTAATCTGGTTCCGGCACGGCACGCTGAGCCTTTGGTTATTTCCTCTTCCTGGTGGGAAATGAGAGTTAAATTTGCCCGTCCAGACACCTCCAGCTAGTCTCTCATTGGTGTTCCCTATTCCTGTTCATCTTCCGCAGAAATTGCAAACTGGGCCAAACAGGAAGTTAAAGGCGCTGACTCTCCAAGTGGGGAGAGTGTTAGTAAAGCGTCTGGAATGTTGCACCCGAGTACCAGGGGAGGAAAACTGAGACATATTTGAACACGTCTCCCGTTCACATGGTTGATCATACTCTGGGTTCCACATGCATGTTTTAGCTGAAGGAAGAATACCTTAAACCTGGAGAGTTGAGACCCGTGGAATGGGTACCATGCAATATGACTTCAAAGGGTCTTCATTTGCTCACCAAACCTCTCCAATCCTATCACTGCTGCGTTTATGCCCCTGTACACACGCTTGATTCTCTTTTGGAGACATAGCAATCCATAGGTTTTAAGATACTTACTAGTCAGGTACATTCTTAGGCGTTTAATATGGGGTGTTGAGTCCATTTCGTTGAGCAAGGAGTAGCTCTTGTCTAGTCCATATTTGGCTTAAGGAACTTTATCTGTGCTCATTTCAATCTCTGGTTTTATGCAGCACCCCAACTCACCTTTCCCCTTAAGCAAGCATAAGTTGGTTTTCTAAATTTGAGACCCTGTTCTGTTTTGGAATTCAGTTCCTGTGTAGCCAAGTTTACATTCCGTGTATTAGTGATATCTTATGATGTTTCTTTTTCTGTGTGACTTATTTCAGTGAGAATCATCGTACCTGAATCCACTCATTATGGTGCTACGGGCCTGATGACATAGATTTCATTGCTGAGTGATACTGCATTGTACGTAAGTACCACAAGTTCTTTATCCATTTTTCACTTTCTGTGATATTGAACTTGTACGGTAAACGAGGTTCTTGTAAACAGAGGCGTCCCAAACTTTGGGGTGGCTGTGTCTTTTTGATTTTAATTTCCCTAAGCTATAGGACCATAAGTGGAAGTGCCCTAGGCTCTGTTGCTTTGTTTTTTAGATGTTTCAGGAAACACCATACACTTCTCCCGAGTGGCTGTTGGCAATTTACATCCCGCCCATCAGCATAACAAGGCTCCCAGTTCTCCATGGCCTGTCCTGCCTTTCTGGATTTTACACTATTTTCAGATGGCCCTTTTGACCGGGGGGAAGTGAGACTTCATTGTAGTGCAGATTTCCTTTGCAAGCTTGCTTGGTTGGCCAAAAAGGGCGTATGCGTTTTTTCCTGAATATATTCAGGAAAAAACGCATACGCCCTTTTTGGCCAAGTGCATCATTGTGGACGTTCTGCCTCTTTTCCTATGCTTTCAATGCAATTCCAGTCTACCTCCTGAAATCGGTTTCCTGCAATTCTGCCCCACTTTCAAGTCCTCTTGGCAGCCTTACTTCAGTATATTTTTGGACGATAGCTGTCATTTATAACTCTGCAGGTTTGTGAATTACAGTGCCCCTGAGCTCCTTTCTTCAACTCGCTTTCTTTTGAGCTGGCCGCAACACCACAGAATGGCTTCAGGCCCTAATATGGTTCCGGCACGGCACGCTGAGCCTTTGGTTATTTCCTCTTCCTGGTGGGAAATGAGAGTTAAATTTGCCCGTCCAGACACCTCCTGCTATTCTCTCATTGGTTCTCACTATTCCTGTTCATCTTCCTCAGAAATTGCAAACTGGGCCAAACAGGAGGTTAAAGGCGCTGACTCTCCAAGTGGGGAGAGTGTTAGTAAAGCGTCTGGAATGTTGCACCCGAGTACCAGGGGAGGAAAACTGAGACATATTTGAACACGTCTCCCGTTCACATGGTTGATCATACTCTGGGTTCCACATGCATGTTTTAGCTGAAGGAAGAATACCTTAAACCTGGAGAGTTGAGACCCGTGGAATGGGTACCATGCAATATGACTTCAAAGGGTCTTCATTTGCTCACCAAACCTCTCCAATCCTATCACTGCTGCGTTTATGCCCCTGTACACACGCTTGATTCTCTTTTGGAGACATAGCAATCCATAGGTTTTAAGATACTTACTAGTCAGGTACATTCTTAGGCGTTTAATATGGGGTGTTGAGTCCATTTCGTTGAGCAAGGAGTAGCTCTTGTCTAGTCCATATTTGGCTTAAGGAACTTTATCTGTGCTCATTTCAATCTCTGGTTTTATGCAGCACCCCAACTCACCTTTCCCCTTAAGCAAGCATAAGTTGGTTTTCTAACTTTGAGACCCTGTTCTGTTTTGGAATTCAGTTCCTGTGTAGCCAAGTTTACATTCCGTGTATTACTGATATCTTATGATGTTTCTTTTTCTGTGTGACTTATTTCAGTGAGAATCATCGTACCTGAATCCACTCATTATGCTGCTACGGGCCTGATGACATAGATTTCATTGCTGAGTGATACTGCATTGTACGTAAGTACCACAAGTTCTTTATCCATTTTTCACTTTCTGTGATATTGAACTTGTACGGTAAACGAGGTTCTTGTAAACAGAGGCGTCCCAAACTTTGGGGTGGCTGTGTCTTTTTGATTTTAATTTCCCTAAGCTATAGGACCATAAGTGGAAGTGCCCTAGGCTCTGTTGCTTTGTTTTTTAGATGTTTCAGGAAACACCATACACTTCTCCCGAGTGTCTGTTGGCAATTTACATGCCGCCCATCAGCATAACAAGGCTCCCAGTTCTCCATGGCCTGTCCTGCCTTTCTGGATTTTACACTTTTTTCAGATGGCCCTTTTGACCGGGGGGAAGTGAGACTTCATTGTAGTGCAGATTTCCTTTGCAAGCTTGCTTGGTTGGCCAAAAAGGGCGTATGCGTTTTTTCCTGAATATATTCAGGAAAAAACGCATACGCCCTTTTTGGCCAAGTGCATCATTGTGGACGTTCTGCCTCTTTTCCTATGCTTTCAATGCAATTCCAGTCTACCTCCTGAAATCGGTTTCCTGCAATTCTGCCCCACTTTCAAGTCCTCTTGGCAGCCTTACTTCAGTATATTTTTGGACGATAGCTGTCATTTATAACTCTGCAGGTTTGTGAATTACAGTGCCCCTGAGCTCCTTTCTTCAACTCGCTTTCTTGTGACCTGGCCGCAACACCGCAGGATGGCTTCAGGCCCTAATCTGGTTCCGGCACGGCACGCTGAGCCTTTGGTTATTTCCTCTTCCTGGTGGGAAATGAGAGTTAAATTTGCCCGTCCAGACACCTCCAGCTAGTCTCTCATTGGTTCTCGCTATTCCTGTTCATCTTCCGCAGAAATTGCAAACTGGGCCAAACAGGAGGTTAAAGGCGCTGACTTTCCAAGTGGGGAGAGTGTTAGTAAAGCGTCTGGAATGTTGCACCCGAGTACCAGGGGAGGAAAACTGAGACATATTTGAACACGTCTCCCGTTCACACGGTTGATCATACTCTGGGTTCCACATGCATGTTTTAGCTGAAGGAAGAATACCTTAAACCTGGAGAGTTGAGACCCGTGGAATGGGTACCATGCAATATGACTTCAAAGGGTCTTCATTTGCTCACTGAACCTCTCCAATCCTATCACTGCTGCGTTTATGCCCCTGTACACAAGCTTGATTCTCTTTTGGAGACATAGCAATCCATAGGTTTTAAGATACTTACTAGTCAGGTACATTCTTAGGCGTTTAATATGGGGTGTTGAGTCCATTTCGTTGAGCAAGGAGTAGCTCTTGTCTATTCCATATTTGGCTTAAGGAACTTTATCTGTGCTCATTTCAATCTCTGGTTTTATGCAGCTCCCCAACTCACCTTTCCCCTTAAGCAAGCATAAGTTGGTTTTCTAAATTTGAGACCCTGTTCTGTTCTGTAATTCAGTTCCTGTGTAGCCAAGTTTACATTCCGTGTATTAGTGATATCTTATGATGTTTCTTTTTCTGTGTGACTTATTTCAGTGAGAATCATCGTACCTGAATCCACTCATTATGCTGCTACGGGCCTGATGACATAGATTTCATTGCTGAGTGATACTGCATTGTACGTAAGTACCACAAGTTCTTTATCCATTTTTCACTTTCTGTGATATTGAACTTGTATGGTAAACGAGGTTCTTGTAAACAGAGGCGTCCCAAACTTTGGGGTGGCTGTGTCTTTTTGATTTTAATTTCCCTAAGCTATAGGACCATAAGTGGAAGTGCCCTAGGCTCTGTTGCTTTGTTTTTTAGATGTTTCAGGAAACACCATACACTTCTCCCGAGTGTCTGTTGGCAATTTACATCCCGCCCATCAGCATAACAAGGCTCCCAGTTCTCCATGGCCTGTCCTGCCTTTCTGGATTTTACACTTTTTTCAGATGGCCCTTTTGACCGGGGGGAAGTGAGACTTCATTGTAGTGCAGATTTCCTTTGCAAGCTTGCTTGGTTGGCCAAAAAGGGCGTATGCGTTTTTTCCTGAATATATTCAGGAAAAAACGCATACGCCCTTTTTGGCCAAGTGCATCATTGTGGACGTTCTGCCTCTTTTCCTATGCTTTCAATGCAATTCCAGTCTACCTCCTGAAATCGGTTTCCTGCAATTCTGCCCCACTTTCAAGTCCTCTTGGCAGCCTTACTTCAGTATATTTTTGGACGATAGCTGTCATTTATAACTCTGCAGGTTTGTGAATTACAGTGCCCCTGATCTCCTTTCTTCAACTCGCTTTCTTTTGAGCTGGCCGCAACACCGCAGGATGGCTTCAGGCCCTAATCTGGTTCCGGCCCGGCACGCTGAGCCTTTGGTTATTTCCTCTTCCTGGTGGGAAATGAGAGTTAAATTTGCCCGTCCAGACACCTCCAGCTAGTCTCTCATTGGTGTTCCCTATTCCTGTTCATCTTCCGCAGAAATTGCAAACTGGGCCAAACAGGAGGTTAAAGGCGCTGACTCTCCAAGTGGGGAGAGTGTTAGTAAAGCGTCTGGAATGTTGCACCCGAGTACCAGGGGAGGAAAACTGAGACATATTTGAACACGTCTCTCATTCACATGGTTGATCATACTCTGGGTTCCACATGCATGTTTTAGCTGAAGGAAGAATACCTTAAACCTGGAGAGTTGAGACCCGTGGAATGGGTACCATGCAATATGACTTCAAAGGGTCTTCATTTGCTCACCAAACCTCTCCAATCCTATCACTGCTGCGTTTATGCCCCTGTACACACGCTTGTTTCTCTTTTGGAGACATAGCAATCCATAGGTTTTAAGATACTTACTAGTCAGGTACATTCTTAGGCTTTTAATATGGGGTGTTGAGTCCATTTCGTTGAGCAAGGAGTAGCTCTTGTCTAGTCCATATTTGGCTTAAGGAACTTTATCTGTGCTCATTTCAATCTCTGGTTTTATGCAGCACCCCAACTCACCTTTCCCCTTAAGCAAGCATAAGTTGGTTTTCTAAATTTGAGACCCTGTTCTGTTTTGGAATTCAGTTCGTGTGTAGCCAAGTTTACATTCCGTGTATTAGTGATATCTTATGATGTTTCTTTTTCTGTGTGACTTATTTCAGTGAGAATCATCGTACCTGAATCCACTCATTATGCTGCTACGGGCCTGATGACATAGATTTCATTGCTGAGTGATACTGCATTGTACGTAAGTACCACAAGTTCTTTATCCATTTTTCACTTTCTGTGATATTGAACTTGTACGGTAAACGAGGTTCTTGTAAACAGAGGCGTCCCAAACTTTGGGGTGGCTGTGTCTTTTTGATTTTAATTTCCCTAAGCTATAGGACCATAAGTGGAAGTGCCCTAGGCTCTGTTGCTTTGTTTTTTAGATGTTTCAGGAAACACCATACACTTCTCCCGAGTGGCTGTTGGCAATTTACATCCCGCCCATCAGCATAACAAGGCTCCCAGTTCTCCATGGCCTGTCCTGCCTTTCTGTATTTTACACTTTTTTCAGATGGCCCTTTTGACCGGGGGGAAGTGAGACTTCATTGTAGTGCAGATTTCCTTTGCAAGCTTGCTTGGTTGGCCAAAAAGGGCGTATGCGTTTTTTCCTGAATATATTCAGGAAAAAACGCATACGCCCTTTTTGGCCAAGTGCATCATTGTGGACGTTCTGCCTCTTTTCCTATGCTTTCAATGCAATTCCAGTCTACCTCCTGAAATCGGTTTCCTGCAATTCTGCCCCGCTTTCAAGTCCTCTTGGCAGCCTTACTTCAGTATATTTTTGGACGATAGCTGTCATTTATAACTCTGCAGGTTTGTGAATTACAGTGCCCCTGAGCTCCTGTCTTCAACTCGCTTTCTTGTGACCTGTCCGCAACACCGCAGGATGGTTTCAGGCCCTAATCTGGTTCCGGCACGGCACGCTGAGCCTTTGGTTATTTCCTCTTCCTGGTGGGAAATGAGAGTTAAATTTGCCCGTCCAGACACCTCCAGCTAGTCTCTCATTGGTTCTCGCTATTCCTGTTCATCTTCCGCAGAAATTGCAAACTGGGCCAAACAGGAAGTTAAAGGCGCTGACTCTCCAAGTGGGGAGAGTGTTAGTAAAGCGTCTGGAATGTTGCACCCGAGTACCAGGGGAGGAAAACTGAGACATATTTGAACACGTCTCCCGTTCACATGGTTGATCATACTCTGGGTTCCACATGCATGTTTTAGCTGAAGGAAGAATACCTTAAACCTGGAGAGTTGAGACCCGTGGAATGGGTACCATGCAATATGACTTCAAAGGGTCTTCATTTGCTCACCGAACCTCTCCAATCCTATCACTGCTGCGTTTATGCCCCTGTACACACGCTTGATTCTCTTTTGGAGACATAGCAATCCATAGGTTTTAAGATACTTACTAGTCAGGTACATTCTTAGGCGTTTAATATGGGGTGTTGAGTCCATTTCGTTGAGCAAGGAGTAGCTCTTGTCTAGTCCATATTTGGCTTAAGGAACTTTATCTGTGCTCATTTCAATCTCTGGTTTTATGCAGCACCCCAACTCACCTTTCCCCTTAAGCAAGCATAAGTTGGTTTTCTAAATTTGAGACCCTGTTCTGTTTTGGAATTCAGTTCCTGTGTAGCCAAGTTTACATTCCGTGTATTAGTGATATCTTATGATGTTTCTTTTTCTGTGTGACTTATTTCAGTGAGAATCATCGTACCTGAATCCACTCATTATGCTGCTACGGGCCTGATGACATAGATTTCATTGCTGAGTGATACTGCATTGTACGTAAGTACCACAAGTTCTTTATCCATTTTTCACTTTCTGTGATATTGAACTTGTACGGTAAACGAGGTTCTTGTAAACAGAGGCGTCCCAAACTTTGGGGTGGCTGTGTCTTTTTGATTTTAATTTCCCTAAGCTATAGGACCATAAGTGGAAGTGTCCTAGGCTCTGTTGCTTTGTTTTTTAGATGTTTCAGGAAACACCATACACTTCTCCCGAGTGGCTGTTGGCAATTTACATCCCGCCCATCAGCATAACAAGGCTCCCAGTTCTCCATGGCCTGTCCTGCCTTTCTGGATTTTACACTTTTTTCAGATGGCCCTTTTGACCGGGGGGAAGTGAGACTTCATTGTAGTGCAGATTTCCTTTGCAAGCTTGCTTGGTTGGCCAAAAAGGGCGTATGCGTTTTTTCCTGAATATATTCAGGAAAAAACGCATACGCCCTTTTTGGCCAAGTGCATCATTGTGGACGTTCTGCCTCTTTTCCTATGCTTTCAATGCAATTCCAGTCTACCTCCTGAAATCGGTTTCCTGCAATTCTGCCCCGCTTTCAAGTCCTCTTGGCAGCCTTACTTCAGTATATTTTTGGACGATAGCTGTCATTTATAACTCTGCAGGTTTGTGAATTACAGTGCCCCTGAGCTCCTGTCTTCAACTCGCTTTCTTGTGACCTGTCCGCAACACCGCAGGATGGCTTCAGGCCCTAATCTGGTTCCGGCACGGCACGCTGAGCCTTTGGTTATTTCCTCTTCCTGGTGGGAAATGAGAGTTAAATTTGCCCGTCCAGACACCTCCAGCTAGTCTCTCATTGGTGTTCCCTATTCCTGTTCATCTTCCGCAGAAATTGCAAACTGGGCCAAACAGGAAGTTAAAGGCGCTGACTCTCCAAGTGGGCAGAGTGTTAGTAAAGCGTCTGGAATGTTGCACCCGAGTACCAGGGGAGGAAAACTGAGACATATTTGAACACGTCTCCCGTTCACATGGTTGATCATACTCTGGGTTCCACATGCATGTTTTAGCTGAAGGAAGAATACCTTAAACCTGGAGAGTTGAGACCCGTAGAATGGGTACCATGCAATATGACTTCAAAGGGTCTTCATTTGCTCACCGAACCTCTCCAATCCTATCACTGCTGCGTTTATGCCCCTGTACACACGCTTGATTCTCTTTTGGAGACATAGCAATCCATAGGTTTTAAGATACTTACTATTCAGGTACATTCTTAGGCGTTTAATATGGGGTGTTGAGTCCATTTCGTTGAGCAAGGAGTAGCTCTTGTCTAGTCCATATTTGGCTTAAGGAACTTTATCTGTGCTCATTTCAATCTCTGGTTTTATGCAGCACCCCAACTCACCTTTCCCCTTAAGCAAGCATAAGTTGGTTTTCTAAATTTGAGACCCTGTTCTGTTTTGGAATTCAGTTCCTGTGTAGCCAAGTTTACATTCCGTGTATTAGTGATATCTTATGATGTTTCTTTTTCTGTGTGACTTATTTCAGTGAGAATCATCGTACCTGAATCCACTCATTGTGCTGCTAAGGGCCTGATGACATAGATTTCATTGCTGAGTGATATTGCTTTGTAAGTAAATACCACATGTTCTTTATCCATTTTTCACTTTCTGCGATGTTGAACTTGTACTGTAAATGAGGTTCTTGTAAACAGAGGCGTCCCAAACTTTGGGGTGGCTGTGTCTTTTTGATTTTAATTTCCCTAAGCTATAGGACCATAAGTGGAAGTGCCCTAGGCTCTGTTGCTTTGTTGTATAGATGTTTCAGGAAAAACCATACACTTCTCCCGAGTGGCTGTTGGCAATTTACATCCCGCCCATCAGCATAACAAGGCTCCCAGTTCTCCATGGCCTGTCCTGCCTTTCTGGATTTTACACTTTTTTCAGATGGCCCTTTTGACCGGGGGGAAGTGAGACTTCATTGTAGTGCAGATTTCCTTTGCAAGCTTGCTTGGTTGGCCAAAAAGGGCGTATGCGTTTTTTCCTGAATATATTCAGGAAAAAACGCATACGCCCTTTTTGGCCAAGTGCATCACTGTGGACGTTCTGCCTCTTTTCCTATGCTTTCAATGCAATTCCAGTCTACCTCCTGAAATCGGTTTCCTGCAATTCTGCCCCACTTTCAAGTCCTCTTGGCAGCCTTACTTCAGTATATTTTTGGACGATAGCTGTCATTTATAACTCTGCAGGTTTGTGAATTACAGTGCCTCTGAGCTCCTTTCTTCAACTCGCTTTCTTGTGACCTGGCCGCAACACCGCAGGATGGCTTCAGGCCATAATCTGGTTCCGGCACGGCACGCAGAGCCTTTGGTTATTTCCTCTTTCTGGTGGGAAATGAGAGTTAAATTTGCCCGTCCAGACACCTCCAGCTAGTCTCTCATTGGTTCTCGCTATTCCTGTTCATCTTCCACAGAAATTGCAAACTGGGCCAAACAGGAGGTTAAAGGGACTGACTCTCCAAGTGGGGAGAGTGTTAGTAAAGCGTCTGGAATGTTGCACCCGAGTACCAGGGGAGGAAAACTGAGACATATTTGAACACGTCTCCCGTTCACACGGTTGATCATACTCTGGGTTCCACATGCATGTTTTAGCTGAAGGAAGAATACCTTAAACCTGGAGAGTTGAAACCCGTGGAATGGGTACCATGCAATATGACTTCAAAGGGTCTTCATTTGTTCACCGAACCTCTCCAATCCTATCACTGCTGCGTTTATGCGCCTGTACACATGCTTGATTCTCTTTCGGAGACATAGCAATCCATAGGTTTTAAGATACTTACTAGTCAGGTACATTCTTAGGCGTTTAATATGCGGTGTTGAGTCCATTTCGTTGAGCAAGGAGTAGCTCTTGTCTATTCCATATTTGGCTTAAGGAACTTTATCTGTGCTCATTTCAATCTCTGGTTTTATGCAGCACCCCAACTCACCTTTCCCCTTAAGCAAGCATAAGTTGGTTTTCTAAATTTGAGACCCTGTTCTGTTCTGTAATTCAGTTCCTGTGTAGCCAAGTTTACATTCCGTGTATTACTGATATCTTATGATGTTTCTTTTTCTGTGTGACTTATTTCAGTTAGAATCATCATACCTGAATCCACTCATTGTGCTGCTAAGGGCCTGATGACATAGATTTCATTGCTGAGTGATATTGCTTTGTAAGTAAATACCACAACTTCTTTATCCATTTTTCACTTTCTGCGATGTTGAACTTGTACTGTAAACGAGGTTCTTGTAAACAGAGGCGTCCCAAACTTTGGGGTGGCTGTGTCTTTTTGATTTTAATTTCCCTAAGCTATAGGACCATAAGTGGAAGTGCCCTAGGCTCTGTTGCTTTGTTTTTTAGATGTTTCAGGAAACACCATACACTTCTCCCGAGTGTCTGTTGGCAATTTACATCCCGCCCATCAGCATAACAAGGCTCCCAGTTCTCCATGGCCTGTCCTGCCTTTCTGGATTTTACACTTTTTTCAGATGGCCCTTTTGACCGGGGGGAAGTGAGACTTCATTGTAGTACAGATTTCCTTTGCAAGCTTGCTTGGTTGGCCAAAAAGGGCGTATGCGTTTTTTCCTGAATATATTCAGGAAAAAACGCATACGCCCTTTTTGGCCAAGTGCATCATTGTGGACGTTCTGCCTCTTTTCCTATGCTTTCAATGCAATTCCAGTCTACCTCCTGAAATCGGTTTCCTGCAATTCTGACCCGCTTTCAAGTCCTCTTGGCAGCCTTACTTCAGTATATTTTTGGACGATAGCTGTCATTTATAACTCTGCAGGTTTGTGAATTACAGTGCCCCTGAGCTCCTTTCTTCAACTCGCTTTCTTGTGACCTGGCCGCAACACCGCAGGATGGCTTCAGGCCCTAATCTGGTTCCGGCACGGCACGCTGAGCCTTTGGTTATTTCCTCTTCCTGGTGGGAAATGAGAGTTAAATTTGCCCGTCCAGACACCTCCAGCTAGTCTCTCATTGGTGTTCCCTATTCCTGTTCATCTTCCGCAGAAATTGCAAACTGGGCCAAACAGGAAGTTAAAGGCGCTGACTCTCCAAGTGGGGAGAGTGTTAGTAAAGCGTCTGGAATGTTGCACCCGAGTACCAGGGTACGAAAACTGAGACATATTTGAACATGTCTCCCGTTCACATGGTTGATCATACTCTGGGTTCCACATGCATGTTTTAGCTGAAGGAAGAATACCTTAAACCTGGAGAGTTGAGACCCGTGGAATGGGTACCATGCAATATGACTTCAAAGGGTTTTCATTTGCTCACCAAACCTCTCCAATCCTATCACTGCTGCGTTTATGCCCCTGTACACACGCTTGATTCTCTTTTGGAGACATAGCAATCCATAGGTTTTAAGATACTTACTAGTCAGGTACATTCTTAGGCGTTTAATATGGGGTGTTGAGTCCATTTCGTTGAGCAAGGAGTAGCTCTTGTCTAGTCCATATTTGGCTTAAGGAACTTTATCTGTGCTCATTTCAATCTCTGGTTTTATGCAGCACCCCAACTCACCTTTCCCCTTAAGCAAGCATAAGTTGGTTTTCTAAATTTGAGACCCTGTTCTGTTTTGGAATTCAGTTCCTGTGTAGCCAAGTTTACATTCCGTGTATTAGTGATATCTTATGATGTTTCTTTTTCTGTGTGACTTATTTCAGTGAGAATCATCGTACCTGAATCCACTCATTATGCTGCTACGGGCCTGATGACATAGATTTCATTGCTGAGTGATACTGCATTGTACGTAAGTACCACAAGTTCTTTATCCATTTTTCACTTTCTGTGATATTGAACTTGTACGGTAAACGAGGTTCTTGTAAACAGAGGCGTCCCAAACTTTGGGGTGGCTGTGTCTTTTTGATTTTAATTTCCCTAAGCTATAGGACCATAAGTGGAAGTGCCCTAGGCTCTGTTGCTTTGTTTTTTAGATGTTTCAGGAAACACCATACACTTCTCCCGAGTGTCTGTTGGCAATTTACATCCCGCCCATCAGCATAACAAGGCTCCCAGTTCTCCATGGCCTGTCCTGCCTTTCTGGATTTTACACTTTTTTCAGATGGCCCTTTTGACCGGGGGGAAGTGAGACTTCATTGTAGTGCAGATTTCCTTTGCAAGCTTGCTTGGTTGGCCAAAAAGGGCGTATGCGTTTTTTCCTGAATATATTCAGGAAAAAACGCATACGCCCTTTTTGGCCAAGTGCATCATTGTGGACGTTCTGCCTCTTTTCCTATGCTTTCAATGCAATTCCAGTCTACCTCCTGAAATCGGTTTCCTGCAATTCTGCCCCGCTTTCAAGTCCTCTTGGCAGCCTTACTTCAGTATATTTTTGGACGATAGCTGTCATTTATAACTCTGCAGGTTTGTGAATTACAGTGCCCCTGAGCTCCTTTCTTCAACTCGCTTTCTTGTGACCTGGCCGCAACACCGCAGGATGGCTTCAGGCCCTAATCTGGTTCCTTCACGGCACTCTGAGCCTTTGGTTAATTCCTCTTCCTGGTGGAAATGAGAGTTAAATTTGCCCGTCCAGACACCTCCAGCTAGTCTCTCATTGGTTCTCGCTATTCCTGTTCATCTTCCGCAGAAATTGCAAACTGGGCCAAACAGGAGGTTAAAGGGACTGACTCTCCAAGTGGGGAGAGTGTTAGTAAAGTATCTGGAATGTTGCACCCGAGTACCAGGGGAGGAAAACTGAGACATATTTGAACACGTCTCCCCTTCACACGGTTGATCATACTCTGGGTTCCACATGCATGTTTTAGCTGAAGGAAGAATACCTTAAACCTGGAGAGTTGAGACCGTGGAATGGGTACCATGCAATATGACTTCAAAGGGTCTTCATTTGTTCACCGAAACTCTCCAATCCTATCACTGCTGCGTTTATGCGCCTGTACACATGCTTGATTCTCTTTCGGAGACATAGCAATCCATAGGTTTTAAGATACTTACTAGTCAGGTACATTCTTAGGTGTTTAATATGCGGTGTTCAGTCCATTTCGTTGAGCAAGGAGTAGCTCTTGTCTATTCCATATTTGGCTTAAGGAACTTTATCTGTGCTCATTTCAATCTCTGGTTTTATGCAGCACCCCAACTCACCTTTCCCCTTAAGCAAGCATAAGTTGGTTTTCTAAATTTGAGACCCTGTTCTGTTCTGTAATTCAGTTCCTGTGTAGCCAAGTTTACATTCCGTGTATTACTGATATCTTATGATGTTTCTTTTTCTGTGTGACTTATTTCAGTTAGAATCATCATACCTGAATCCACTCATTGTGCTGCTAAGGGCCTGATGACATAGATTTCATTGCTGAGTGATATTGCTTTGTAAGTAAATACCACATGTTCTTTATCCATTTTTCACTTTCTGCGATGTTGAACTTGTACTGTAAATGAGGTTCTTGTAAACAGAGGCGTCCCAAACTTTGGGGTGGCTGTGTCTTTTTGATTTTAATTTCCCTAAGCTATAGGACCATAAGTGGAAGTGCCCTAGGCTCTGTTGCTTTGTTTTTTAGATGTTTCAGGAAAAACCATACACTTCTCCCGAGTGGCTGTTGGCAATTTACATGCCGCCCATCAGCATAACAAGGCTCCCAGTTCTCCATGGCCTGTCCTGCCTTTCTGGATTTTACACTTTTTTCAGATGGCCCTTTTGACCGGGGGGAAGTGAGACTTCATTGTAGTGCAGATTTCCTTTGCAAGCTTGCTTGGTTGGCCAAAAAGGGCGTATGCGTTTTTTCCTGAATATATTCAGGAAAAAACGCATACGCCCTTTTTGGCCAAGTGCATCACTGTGGACGTTCTGCCTCTTTTCCTATGCTTTCAATGCAATTCCAGTCTACCTCCTGAAATCGGTTTCCTGCAATTCTGCCCCGCTTTCAAGTCCTCTTGGCAGCCTTACTTCAGTATATTTTTGGACGATAGCTGTCATTTATAACTCTGCAGGTTTGTGAATTACAGTGCCCCTGAGCTCCTTTCTTCAACTCGCTTTCTTGTGACCTGGCCGCAACACCGCAGGATGGCTTCAGGCCCTAATCTGGTTCCGGCACGGCACGCTGAGCCTTTGGTTATTTCCTCTTCCTGGTGGGAAATGAGAGTTAAATTTGCCCGTCCAGACACCTCCAGCTAGTCTCTCATTGGTGTTCCCTATTCCTGTTCATCTTCCGCAGATATTGCAAACTGGGCCAAACAGGAAGTTAAAGGCGCTGACTCTCCAAGTGGGGAGAGTGTTAGTAAAGCGTCTGGAATGTTGCACCCGAGTACCAGGGGAGGAAAACTGAGACATATTTGAACACGTCTCCCGTTCACATGGTTGATCATACTCTGGGTTCCACATGCATGTTTTAGCTGAAGGAAGAATACCTTAAACCTGGAGAGTTGAGACCCGTGGAATGGGTTCCATGCAATATGACTTCAAAGGGTCTTCATTTGCTCACCGAACCTCTCCAATCCTATCACTGCTGCGTTTATGCCCCTGTACACACGCTTGATTCTCTTTTGGAGACATAGCAATCCATAGGTTTTAAGATACTTACTAGTCAGGTACATTCTTAGGCGTTTAATATGGGGTGTTGAGTCCATTTCGTTGAGCAAGGAGTAGCTCTTGTCTAGTCCATATTTGGCTTAAGGAACTTTATCTGTGCTCATTTCAATCTCTGGTTTTATGCAGCACCCCAACTCACCTTTCCCCTTAAGCAAGCATAAGTTGGTTTTCTAAATTTGAGACCCTGTTCTGTTTTGGAATTCAGTTCCTGTGTAGACATGTTTACATTCCGTGTATTACTGATATCTTATGATGTTTCTTTTTCTGTGTGACTTATTTCAGTTAGAATCATCGTACCTGAATCCACTCATTATGCTGCTACGGGCCTGATGACATAGATTTCATTGCTGAGTGATACTGCATTGTACGTAAGTACCACAAGTTCTTTATCCATTTTTCACTTTCTGTGATATTGAACTTGTACGGTAAACGAGGTTCTTGTAAACAGAGGCGTCCCAAACTTTGGGGTGGCTGTGTCTTTTTGATTTTAATTTCCCTAAGCTATAGGACCATAAGTGGAAGTGCCCTAGGCTCTGTTGCTTTGTTTTTTAGATGTTTCAGGAAACACCATACACTTCTCCCGAGTGTCTGTTGGCAATTTACATCCCGCCCATCAGCATAACAAGGCTCCCAGTTCTCCATGGCCTGTCCTGCCTTTCTGGATTTTACACTTTTTTCAGATGGCCCTTTTGACCGGGGGGAAGTGAGACTTCATTGTAGTGCAGATTTCCTTTGCAAGCTTGCTTGGTTGGCCAAAAAGGGCGTATGCGTTTTTTCCTGAATATATTCAGGAAAAAACGCATACGCCCTTTTTGGCCAAGTGCATCATTGTGGACGTTCTGCCTCTTTTCCTATGCTTTCAATGCAATTCCAGTCTACCTCCTGAAATCGGTTTCCTGCAATTCTGCCCCGCTTTCAAGTCCTCTTGGCAGCCTTACTTCAGTATATTTTTGGACGATAGCTGTCATTTATAACTCTGCAGGTTTGTGAATTACAGTGCCCCTGAGCTCCTTTCTTCAACTCGCTTTCTTGTGACCTGGCCGCAACACCGCAGGATGGCTTCAGGCCCTAATCTGGTTCCTTCACGGCACTCTGAGCCTTTGGTTAATTCCTCTTCCTGGTGGAAATGAGAGTTAAATTTGCCCGTCCAGACACCTCCAGCTAGTCTCTCATTGGTTCTCGCTATTCCTGTTCATCTTCCGCAGAAATTGCAAACTGGGCCAAACAGGAGGTTAAAGGGACTGACTCTCCAAGTGGGGAGAGTGTTAGTAAAGTATCTGGAATGTTGCACCCGAGTACCAGGGGAGGAAAACTGAGACATATTTGAACACGTCTCCCCTTCACACGGTTGATCATACTCTGGGTTCCACATGCATGTTTTAGCTGAAGGAAGAATACCTTAAACCTGGAGAGTTGAGACCGTGGAATGGGTACCATGCAATATGACTTCAAAGGGTCTTCATTTGTTCACCGAAACTCTCCAATCCTATCACTGCTGCGTTTATGCGCCTGTACACATGCTTGATTCTCTTTCGGAGACATAGCAATCCATAGGTTTTAAGATACTTACTAGTCAGGTACATTCTTAGGTGTTTAATATGCGGTGTTCAGTCCATTTCGTTGAGCAAGGAGTAGCTCTTGTCTATTCCATATTTGGCTTAAGGAACTTTATCTGTGCTCATTTCAATCTCTGGTTTGATGCAGCACCCCAACTCACCTTTCCCCTTAAGCAAGCATAAGTTGGTTTTCTAAATTTGAGACCCTGTTCTGTTCTGTAATTCAGTTCCTGTGTAGCCAAGTTTACATTCCGTGTATTACTGATATCTTATGATGTTTCTTTTTCTGTGTGACTTATTTCAGTTAGAATCATCATACCTGAATCCACTCATTGTGCTGCTAAGGGCCTGATGACATAGATTTCATTGCTGAGTGATATTGCTTTGTAAGTAAATACCACATGTTCTTTATCCATTTTTCACTTTCTGCGATGTTGAACTTGTACTGTAAATGAGGTTCTTGTAAACAGAGGCGTCCCAAACTTTGGGGTGGCTGTGTCTTTTTGATTTTAATTTCCCTAAGCTATAGGACCATAAGTGGAAGTGCCCTAGGCTCTGTTGCTTTGTTTTTTAGATGTTTCAGGAAAAACCATACACTTCTCCCGAGTGGCTGTTGGCAATTTACATGCCGCCCATCAGCATAACAAGGCTCCCAGTTCTCCATGGCCTGTCCTGCCTTTCTGGATTTTACACTTTTTTCAGATGGCCCTTTTGACCGGGGGGAAGTGAGACTTCATTGTAGTGCAGATTTCCTTTGCAAGCTTGCTTGGTTGGCCAAAAAGGGCGTATGCGTTTTTTCCTGAATATATTCAGGAAAAAACGCATACGCCCTTTTTGGCCAAGTGCATCATTGTGGACGTTCTGCCTCTTTTCCTATGCTTTCAATGCAATTCCAGTCTACCTCCTGAAATCGGTTTCCTGCAATTCTGCCCCGCTTTCAAGTCCTCTTGGCAGCCTTACTTCAGTATATTTTTGGACGATAGCTGTCATTTATAACTCTGCAGGTTTGTGAATTACAGTGCCCCTGAGCTCCTTTCTTCAACTCGCTTTCTTGTGACCTGGCCGCAACACCGCAGGATGGCTTCAGGCCCTAATCTGGTTCCGGCACGGCACGCTGAGCCTTTGGTTATTTCCTCTTCCTGGTGGGAAATGAGAGTTAAATTTGCCCGTCCAGACACCTCCAGCTAGTCTCTCATTGGTGTTCCCTATTCCTGTTCATCTTCCGCAGATATTGCAAACTGGGCCAAACAGGAAGTTAAAGGCGCTGACTCTCCAAGTGGGGAGAGTGTTAGTAAAGCGTCTGGAATGTTGCACCCGAGTACCAGGGGAGGAAAACTGAGACATATTTGAACACGTCTCCCGTTCACATGGTTGATCATACTCTGGGTTCCACATGCATGTTTTAGCTGAAGGAAGAATACCTTAAACCTGGAGAGTTGAGACCCGTGGAATGGGTTCCATGCAATATGACTTCAAAGGGTCTTCATTTGCTCACCGAACCTCTCCAATCCTATCACTGCTGCGTTTATGCCCCTGTACACACGCTTGATTCTCTTTTGGAGACATAGCAATCCATAGGTTTTAAGATACTTACTAGTCAGGTACATTCTTAGGCGTTTAATATGGGGTGTTGAGTCCATTTCGTTGAGCAAGGAGTAGCTCTTGTCTAGTCCATATTTGGCTTAAGGAACTTTATCTGTGCTCATTTCAATCTCTGGTTTTATGCAGCACCCCAACTCACCTTTCCCCTTAAGCAAGCATAAGTTGGTTTTCTAAATTTGAGACCCTGTTCTGTTTTGGAATTCAGTTCCTGTGTAGACATGTTTACATTCCGTGTATTACTGATATCTTATGATGTTTCTTTTTCTGTGTGACTTATTTCAGTTAGAATCATCGTACCTGAATCCACTCATTATGCTGCTACGGGCCTGATGACATAGATTTCATTGCTGAGTGATACTGCATTGTACGTAAGTACCACAAGTTCTTTATCCATTTTTCACTTTCTGTGATATTGAACTTGTACGGTAAACGAGGTTCTTGTAAACAGAGGCGTCCCAAACTTTGGGGTGGCTGTGTCTTTTTGATTTTAATTTCCCTAAGCTATAGGACCATAAGTGGAAGTGCCCTAGGCTCTGTTGCTTTGTTTTTTAGATGTTTCAGGAAACACCATACACTTCTCCCGAGTGTCTGTTGGCAATTTACATCCCGCCCATCAGCATAACAAGGCTCCCAGTTCTCCATGGCCTGTCCTGCCTTTCTGGATTTTACACTTTTTTCAGATGGCCCTTTTGACCGGGGGGAAGTGAGACTTCATTGTAGTGCAGATTTCCTTTGCAAGCTTGCTTGGTTGGCCAAAAAGGGCGTATGCGTTTTTTCCTGAATATATTCAGGAAAAAACGCATACGCCCTTTTTGGCCAAGTGCATCATTGTGGACGTTCTGCCTCTTTTCCTATGCTTTCAATGCAATTCCAGTCTACCTCCTGAAATCGGTTTCCTGCAATTCTGCCCCACTTTCAAGTCCTCTTGGCAGCCTTACTTCAGTATATTTTTGGACGATAGCTGTCATTTATAACTCTGCAGGTTTGTGAATTACAGTGCCCCTGAGCTCCTTTCTTCAACTCGCTTTCTTGTGACCTGGCCGCAACACCGCAGGATGGCTTCAGGCCCTAATCTGGTTCCGGCACGGCACGCTGAGCCTTTGGTTATTTCCTCTTCCTGGTGGGAAATGAGAGTTAAATATGCCCGTCCAGACACCTCCAGCTAGTCTCTCATTGGTTCTCGCTATTCCTGTTCATCTTCCGCAGAAATTGCAAACTGGGCCAAACTGGAGGTTAAAGGCGCTGACTTTCCAAGTGGGGAGAGTGTTAGTAAAGCGTCTGGAATGTTGCACCCGAGTACCAGGGGAGGAAAACTGAGACATATTTGAACACGTCTCCCGTTCACACGGTTGATCATACTCTGGGTTCCACATGCATGTTTTAGCTGAAGGAAGAATACCTTAAACCTGGAGAGTTGAGACCCGTGGAATGGGTACCATGCAATATGACTTCAAAGGGTCTTCATTTGCTCACCGAACCTCTCCAATCCTATCACTGCTGCGTTTATGCCCCTGTACACAAGCTTGATTCTCTTTCGGAGACATAGCAATCCATAGGTTTTAAGATACTTACTAGTCAGGTACATTCTTAGGCGTTTAATATGCGGTGTTCAGTCCATTTCGTTGAGCAAGGAGTAGCTCTTGTCTAGTCCATATTTGGCTTAAGGAACTTTATCTGTGCTCATTTCAATCTCTGGTTTTATGCAGCACCCCAACTCACCTTTCCCCTTAAGCAAGCATAAGTTGGTTTTCTAAATTTGAGACCCTGTTCTGTTCTGTAATTCAGTTCCTGTGTAGCCAAGTTTACATTCCGTGTATTACTGATATCTTATGATGTTTCTTTTTCTGTGTGACTTATTTCAGTTAGAATCATCATACCTGAATCCACTCATTGTGCTGCTAAGGGCCTGATGACATAGATTTCATTGCTGAGTGATATTGCTTTGTAAGTAAATACCACATATTCTTTATCCATTTTTCACTTTCTGCGATGTTGAACTTGTACTGTAAACGAGGTTCTTGTAAACAGAGGCGTCCCAAACTTTGGGGTGGCTGTGTCTTTTTGATTTTAATTTCCCTAAGCTATAGGACCATAAGTGGAAGTGCCCTAGGCTCTGTTGCTTTGTTTTTTAGATGTTTCAGGAAACACCATACACTTCTCCCGAGTGTCTGTTGGCAATTTACATCCCGCCCATCAGCATAACAAGGCTCCCAGTTCTCCATGGCCTGTCCTGCCTTTCTGGATTTTACACTTTTTTCAGATGGCCCTTTTGACCGGGGGGAAGTGAGACTTCATTGTAGTGCAGATTTCCTTTGCAAGCTTGCTTGGTTGGCCAAAAAGGGCGTATGCGTTTTTTCCTGAATATATTCAGGAAAAAACGCATACGCCCTTTTTGGCCAAGTGCATCATTGTGGACGTTCTGCCTCTTTTCCTATGCTTTCAATGCAATTCCAGTCTACCTCCTGAAATCGGTTTCCTGCAATTCTGCCCCGCTTTCAAGTCCTCTTGGCAGCCTTACTTCAGTATATTTTTGGACGATAGCTGTCATTTATAACTCTGCAGGTTTGTGAATTACAGTGCCCCTGAGCTCCTTTCTTCAACTCGCTTTCTTGTGACCTGGCCGCAACACCGCAGGATGGCTTCAGGCCCTAATCTGGTTCCGGCACGGCACGCTGAGCCTTTGGTTATTTCCTCTTCCTGGTGGGAAATGAGAGTTAAATTTGCCCGTCCAGACACCTCCAGCTAGTCTCTCATTGGTGTTCCCTATTCCTGTTCATCTTCTGCAGAAATTGCAAACTGGGCCAAACAGGAAGTTAAAGGCGCTGACTCTCCAAGTGGGGAGAGTGTTAGTAAAGCGTCTGGAATGTTGCACCCGAGTACCAGGGGAGGAAAACTGAGACATATTTGAACACGTCTCCCGTTCACATGGTTGATCATACTCTGGGTTCCACATGCATGTTTTAGCTGAAGGAAGAATACCTTAAACCTGGAGAGTTGAGACCCGTGGAATGGGTTCCATGCAATATGACTTCAAAGGGTCTTCATTTGCTCACCGAACCTCTCCAATCCTATCACTGCTGCGTTTATGCCCCTGTACACACGCTTGATTCTCTTTTGGAGACATAGCAATCCATAGGTTTTAAGATACTTACTATTCAGGTACATTCTTAGGCGTTTAATATGGGGTGTTGAGTCCATTTCGTTGAGCAAGGAGTAGCTCTTGTCTAGTCCATATTTGGCTTAAGGAACTTTATCTGTGCTCATTTCAATCTCTGGTTTTATGCAGCACCCCAACTCACCTTTCCCCTTAAGCAAGCATAAGTTGGTTTTCTAAATTTGAGACCCTGTTCTGTTTTGGAATTCAGTTCCTGTGTAGCCAAGTTTACATTCCGTGTATTAGTGATATCTTATGATGTTTCTTTTTCTGTGTGACTTATTTCAGTGAGAATCATCGTACCTGAATCCACTCATTATGCTGCTACGGGCCTGATGACATAGATTTCATTGCTGAGTGATACTGCATTGTACGTAAGTACCACAAGTTCTTTATCCATTTTTCACTTTCTGTGATATTGAACTTGTACGGTAAACGAGGTTCTTGTAAACAGAGGCGTCCCAAACTTTGGGGTGGCTGTGTCTTTTTGATTTTAATTTCCCTAAGCTATAGGACCATAAGTGGAAGTGCCCTAGGCTCTGTTGCTTTGTTTTTTAGATGTTTCAGGAAACACCATACACTTCTCCCGAGTGGCTGTTGGCAATTTACATCCCGCCCATCAGCATAACAAGGCTCCCAGTTCTCCATGGCCTGTCCTGCCTTTCTGGATTTTACACTTTTTTCAGATGGCCCTTTTGACCGGGGGGAAGTGAGACTTCATTGTAGTGCAGATTTCCTTTGCAAGCTTGCTTGGTTGGCCAAAAAGGGCGTATGCGTTTTTTCCTGAATATATTCAGGAAAAAACGCATACGCCCTTTTTGGCCAAGTGCATCATTGTGGACGTTCTGCCTCTTTTCCTATGCTTTCAATGCAATTCCAGTCTACCTCCTGAAATCGGTTTCCTGCAATTCTGCCCCGCTTTCAAGTCCTCTTGGCAGCCTTACTTCAGTATATTTTTGGACGATAGCTGTCATTTATAACTCTGCAGGTTTGTGAATTACAGTGCCCCTGAGCTCCTTTCTTCAACTCGCTTTCTTGTGACCTGGCCGCAACACCGCAGGATGGCTTCAGGCCCTAATCTGGTTCCTTCACGGCACTCTGAGCCTTTGGTTAATTCCTCTTCCTGGTGGAAATGAGAGTTAAATTTGCCCGTCCAGACACCTCCAGCTAGTCTCTCATTGGTTCTCGCTATTCCTGTTCATCTTCCGCAGAAATTGCAAACTGGGCCAAACAGGAGGTTAAAGGGACTGACTCTCCAAGTGGGGAGAGTGTTAGTAAAGTATCTGGAATGTTGCACCCGAGTACCAGGGGAGGAAAACTGAGACATATTTGAACACGTCTCCCGTTCACACGGTTGATCATACTCTGGGTTCCACATGCATGTTTTAGCTGAAGGAAGAATACCTTAAACCTGGAGAGTTGAGACCGTGGAATGGGTACCATGCAATATGACTTCAAAGGGTCTTCATTTGTTCACCGAAACTCTCCAATCCTATCACTGCTGCGTTTATGCGCCTGTACACATGCTTGATTCTCTTTCGGAGACATAGCAATCCATAGGTTTTAAGATACTTACTAGTCAGGTACATTCTTAGGTGTTTAATATGCGGTGTTCAGTCCATTTCGTTGAGCAAGGAGTAGCTCTTGTCTAGTCCATATTTGGCTTAAGGAACTTTATCTGTGCTCATTTCAATCTCTGGTTTTATGCAGCACCCCAACTCACCTTTCCCCTTAAGCAAGCATAAGTTGGTTTTCTAAATTTGAGACCCTGTTCTGTTTTGTAATTCAGTTCCTGTGTAGCCAAGTTTACATTCCGTGTATTACTGATATCTTATGATGTTTCTTTTTCTGTGTGACTTATTTCAGTTAGAATCATCATACCTGAATCCACTCATTGTGCTGCTAAGGGCCTGATGACATAGATTTCATTGCTGAGTGATATTGCTTTGTAAGTAAATACCACATGTTCTTTATCCATTTTTCACTTTCTGCGATGTTGAACTTGTACTGTAAATGAGGTTCTTGTAAACAGAGGCGTCCCAAACTTTGGGGTGGCTGTGTCTTTTTGATTTTAATTTCCCTAAGCTATAGGACCATAAGTGGAAGTGCCCTAGGCTCTGTTGCTTTGTTTTTTAGATGTTTCAGGAAAAACCATACACTTCTCCCGAGTGGCTGTTGGCAATTTACATGCCGCCCATCAGCATAACAAGGCTCCCAGTTCTCCATGGCCTGTCCTGCCTTTCTGGATTTTACACTTTTTTCAGATGGCCCTTTTGACCGGGGGGAAGTGAGACTTCATTGTAGTGCAGATTTCCTTTGCAAGCTTGCTTGGTTGGCCAAAAAGGGCGTATGCGTTTTTTCCTGAATATATTCAGGAAAAAACGCATACGCCCTTTTTGGCCAAGTGCATCATTGTGGACGTTCTGCCTCTTTTCCTATGCTTTCAATGCAATTCCAGTCTACCTCCTGAAATCGGTTTCCTGCAATTCTGCCCCGCTTTCAAGTCCTCTTGGCAGCCTTACTTCAGTATATTTTTGGACGATAGCTGTCATTTATAACTCTGCAGGTTTGTGAATTACAGTGCCCCTGAGCTCCTTTCTTCAACTCGCTTTCTTGTGACCTGGCCGCAACACCGCAGGATGGCTTCAGGCCCTAATCTGGTTCCGGCACGGCACGCTGAGCCTTTGGTTATTTCCTCTTCCTGGTGGGAAATGAGAGTTAAATTTGCCCGTCCAGACACCTCCAGCTAGTCTCTCATTGGTGTTCCCTATTCCTGTTCATCTTCCGCAGAAATTGCAAACTGGGCCAAACAGGAAGTTAAAGGCGCTGACTCTCCAAGTGGGGAGAGGGTTAGTAAAGCGTCTGGAATGTTGCACCCGAGTACCAGGGGAGGAAAACTGAGACATATTTGAACACGTCTCCCGTTCACATGGTTGATCATACTCTGGGTTCCACATGCATGTTTTAGCTGAAGGAAGAATACCTTAAACCTGGAGAGTTGAGACCCGTGGAATGGGTACCATGCAATATGACTTCAAAGGGTTTTCATTTGCTCACCAAACCTCTCCAATCCTATCACTGCTGCGTTTATGCCCCTGTACACACGCTTGATTCTCTTTTGGAGACATAGCAATCCATAGGTTTTAAGATACTTACTAGTCAGGTACATTCTTAGGCGTTTAATATGGGGTGTTGAGTCCATTTCGTTGAGCAAGGAGTAGCTCTTGTCTAGTCCATATTTGGCTTAAGGAACTTTATCTGTGCTCATTTCAATCTCTGGTTTTATGCAGCACCCCAACTCACCTTTCCCCTTAAGCAAGCATAAGTTGGTTTTCTAAATTTGAGACCCTGTTCTGTTTTGGAATTCAGTTCCTGTGTAGCCAAGTTTACATTCCGTGTATTAGTGATATCTTATGATGTTTCTTTTTCTGTGTGACTTATTTCAGTGAGAATCATCGTACCTGAATCCACTCATTATGCTGCTACGGGCCTGATGACATAGATTTCATTGCTGAGTGATACTGCATTGTACGTAAGTACCACAAGTTCTTTATCCATTTTTCACTTTCTGTGATATTGAACTTGTACGGTAAACGAGGTTCTTGTAAACAGAGGCGTCCCAAACTTTGGGGTGGCTGTGTCTTTTTGATTTTAATTTCCCTAAGCTATAGGACCATAAGTGGAAGTGCCCTAGGCTCTGTTGCTTTGTTTTTTAGATGTTTCAGGAAACACCATACACTTCTCCCGAGTGTCTGTTGGCAATTTACATCCCGCCCATCAGCATAACAAGGCTCCCAGTTCTCCATGGCCTGTCCTGCCTTTCTGGATTTTACACTTTTTTCAGATGGCCCTTTTGACAGGGGGGAAGTGAGACTTCATTGTAGTGCAGATTTCCTTTGCAAGCTTGCTTGGTTGGCCAAAAAGGGCGTATGCGTTTTTTCCTGAATATATTCAGGAAAAAACGCATACGCCCTTTTTGGCCAAGTGCATCATTGTGGACGTTCTGCCTCTTTTCCTATGCTTTCAATGCAATTCCAGTCTACCTCCTGAAATCGGTTTCCTGCAATTCTGACCCGCTTTCAAGTCCTCTTGGCAGCCTTACTTCAGTATATTTTTGGACGATAGCTGTCATTTATAACTCTGCAGGTTTGTGAATTACAGTGCCCCTGAGCTCCTTTCTTCAACTCGCTTTCTTGTGACCTGGCCGCAACACCGCAGGATGGCTTCAGGCCCTAATCTGGTTCCGGCACGGCACGCTGAGCCTTTGGTTATTTCCTCTTCCTGGTGGGAAATGAGAGTTAAATTTGCCCGTCCAGACACCTCCAGCTAGTCTCTCATTGGTGTTCCCTATTCCTGTTCATCTTCCGCAGAAATTGCAAACTGGGCCAAACAGGAAGTTAAAGGCGCTGACTCTCCAAGTGGGGAGAGGGTTAGTAAAGCGTCTGGAATGTTGCACCCGAGTACCAGGGGAGGAAAACTGAGACATATTTGAACACGTCTCCCGTTCACATGGTTGATCATACTCTGGGTTCCACATGCATGTTTTAGCTGAAGGAAGAATACCTTAAACCTGGAGAGTTGAGACCCGTGGAATGGGTACCATGCAATATGACTTCAAAGGGTTTTCATTTGCTCACCAAACCTCTCCAATCCTATCACTGCTGCGTTTATGCCCCTGTACACACGCTTGATTCTCTTTTGGAGACATAGCAATCCATAGGTTTTAAGATACTTACTAGTCAGGTACATTCTTAGGCGTTTAATATGGGGTGTTGAGTCCATTTCGTTGAGCAAGGAGTAGCTCTTGTCTAGTCCATATTTGGCTTAAGGAACTTTATCTGTGCTCATTTCAATCTCTGGTTTTATGCAGCACCCCAACTCACCTTTCCCCTTAAGCAAGCATAAGTTGGTTTTCTAAATTTGAGACCCTGTTCTGTTTTGGAATTCAGTTCCTGTGTAGCCAAGTTTACATTCCGTGTATTAGTGATATCTTATGATGTTTCTTTTTCTGTGTGACTTATTTCAGTGAGAATCATCGTACCTGAATCCACTCATTATGCTGCTACGGGCCTGATGACATAGATTTCATTGCTGAGTGATACTGCATTGTACGTAAGTACCACAAGTTCTTTATCCATTTTTCACTTTCTGTGATATTGAACTTGTACGGTAAACGAGGTTCTTGTAAACAGAGGCGTCCCAAACTTTGGGGTGGCTGTGTCTTTTTGATTTTAATTTCCCTAAGCTATAGGACCATAAGTGGAAGTGCCCTAGGCTCTGTTGCTTTGTTTTTTAGATGTTTCAGGAAACACCATACACTTCTCCCCAGTGGCTGTTGGCAATTTACATCCCGCCCATCAGCATAACAAGGCTCCCAGTTCTCCATGGCCTGTCCTGCCTTTCTGGATTTTACACTTTTTTCAGATGGCCCTTTTGACCGGGGGGAAGTGAGACTTCATTGTAGTGCAGATTTCCTTTGCAAGCTTGCTTGGTTGGCCAAAAAGGGCGTATGCGTTTTTTCCTGAATATATTCAGGAAAAAACGCATACGCCCTTTTTGGCCAAGTGCATCATTGTGGACGTTCTGCCTCTTTTCCTATGCTTTCAATGCAATTCCAGTCTACCTCCTGAAATCGGTTTCCTGCAATTCTGCCCCGCTTTCAAGTCCTCTTGGCAGCCTTACTTCAGTATATTTTTGGACGATAGCTGTCATTTATAACTCTGCAGGTTTGTGAATTACAGTGCCCCTGAGCTCCTTTCTTCAACTCGCTTTCTTGTGACCTGGCCGCAACACCGCAGGATGGCTTCAGGCCCTAATCTGGTTCCGGCACGGCACGCTGAGCCTTTGGTTATTTCCTCTTCCTGGTGGGAAATGAGAGTTAAATTTGCCCGTCCAGACACCTCCAGCTAGTCTCTCATTGGTGTTCCCTATTCCTGTTCATCTTCTGCAGAAATTGCAAACTGGGCCAAACAGGAAGTTAAAGGCGCTGACTCTCCAAGTGGGGAGAGTGTTAGTAAAGCGTCTGGAATGTTGCACCCGAGTACCAGGGGAGGAAAACTGAGACATATTTGAACACGTCTCCCGTTCACATGGTTGATCATACTCTGGGTTCCACATGCATGTTTTAGCTGAAGGAAGAATACCTTAAACCTGGAGAGTTGAGACCCGTGGAATGGGTTCCATGCAATATGACTTCAAAGGGTCTTCATTTGCTCACCGAACCTCTCCAATCCTATCACTGCTGCGTTTATGCCCCTGTACACACGCTTGATTCTCTTTTGGAGACATAGCAATCCATAGGTTTTAAGATACTTACTAGTCAGGTACATTCTTAGGCGTTTTATATGGGGTGTTGAGTCCATTTCGTTGAGCAAGGAGTAGCTCTTGTCTAGTCCATATTTGGCTTAAGGAACTTTATCTGTGCTCATTTCAATCTCTGGTTTTATGCAGCACCCCAACTCACCTTTCCCCTTAAGCAAGCATAAGTTGGTTTTCTAAATTTGAGACCCTGTTCTGTTTTGGAATTCAGTTCCTGTGTAGACATGTTTACATTCCGTGTATTACTGATATCTTATGATGTTTCTTTTTCTGTGTGACTTATTTCAGTTAGAATCATCGTACCTGAATCCACTCTTTATGCTGCTAAGGGCCTGATGACATAGATTTCATTGCTGAGTGATACTGCATTGTACGTAAGTACCACAAGTTCTTTATCCATTTTTCACTTTCTGTGATATTGAACTTGTACGGTAAACGAGGTTCTTGTAAACAGAGGCGTCCCAAACTTTGGGGTGGCTGTGTCTTTTTGATTTTAATTTCCCTAAGCTATAGGACCATAAGTGGAAGTGCCCTAGGCTCTGTTGCTTTGTTTTTTAGATGTTTCAGGAAACACCATACACTTCTCCCGAGTGTCTGTTGGCAATTTACATCCCGCCCATCAGCATAACAAGGCTCCCAGTTCTCCATGGCCTGTCCTGCCTTTCTGGATTTTACACTTTTTTCAGATGGCCCTTTTGACAGGGGGGAAGTGAGACTTCATTGTAGTGCAGATTTCCTTTGCAAGCTTGCTTGGTTGGCCAAAAAGGGCGTATGCGTTTTTTCCTGAATATATTCAGGAAAAAACGCATACGCCCTTTTTGGCCAAGTGCATCATTGTGGACGTTCTGCCTCTTTTCCTATGCTTTCAATGCAATTCCAGTCTACCTCCTGAAATCGGTTTCCTGCAATTCTGACCCGCTTTCAAGTCCTCTTGGCAGCCTTACTTCAGTATATTTTTGGACGATAGCTGTCATTTATAACTCTGCAGGTTTGTGAATTACAGTGCCCCTGAGCTCCTTTCTTCAACTCGCTTTCTTGTGACCTGGCCGCAACACCGCAGGATGGCTTCAGGCCCTAATCTGGTTCCGGCACGGCACGCTGAGCCTTTGGTTATTTCCTCTTCCTGGTGGGAAATGAGAGTTAAATTTGCCCGTCCAGACACCTCCAGCTAGTCTCTCATTGGTGTTCCCTATTCCTGTTCATCTTCCGCAGAAATTGCAAACTGGGCCAAACAGGAAGTTAAAGGCGCTGACTCTCCAAGTGGGGAGAGGGTTAGTAAAGCGTCTGGAATGTTGCACCCGAGTACCAGGGGAGGAAAACTGAGACATATTTGAACACGTCTCCCGTTCACATGGTTGATCATACTCTGGGTTCCACATGCATGTTTTAGCTGAAGGAAGAATACCTTAAACCTGGAGAGTTGAGACCCGTGGAATGGGTACCATGCAATATGACTTCAAAGGGTTTTCATTTGCTCACCAAACCTCTCCAATCCTATCACTGCTGCGTTTATGCCCCTGTACACACGCTTGATTCTCTTTTGGAGACATAGCAATCCATAGGTTTTAAGATACTTACTAGTCAGGTACATTCTTAGGCGTTTAATATGGGGTGTTGAGTCCATTTCGTTGAGCAAGGAGTAGCTCTTGTCTAGTCCATATTTGGCTTAAGGAACTTTATCTGTGCTCATTTCAATCTCTGGTTTTATGCAGCACCCCAACTCACCTTTCCCCTTAAGCAAGCATAAGTTGGTTTTCTAAATTTGAGACCCTGTTCTGTTTTGGAATTCAGTTCCTGTGTAGCCAAGTTTACATTCCGTGTATTAGTGATATCTTATGATGTTTCTTTTTCTGTGTGACTTATTTCAGTGAGAATCATCGTACCTGAATCCACTCATTATGCTGCTACGGGCCTGATGACATAGATTTCATTGCTGAGTGATACTGCATTGTACGTAAGTACCACAAGTTCTTTATCCATTTTTCACTTTCTGTGATATTGAACTTGTACGGTAAACGAGGTTCTTGTAAACAGAGGCGTCCCAAACTTTGGGGTGGCTGTGTCTTTTTGATTTTAATTTCCCTAAGCTATAGGACCATAAGTGGAAGTGCCCTAGGCTCTGTTGCTTTGTTTTTTAGATGTTTCAGGAAACACCATACACTTCTCCCGAGTGTCTGTTGGCAATTTACATCCCGCCCATCAGCATAACAAGGCTCCCAGTTCTCCATGGCCTGTCCTGCCTTTCTGGATTTTACACTTTTTTCAGATGGCCCTTTTGACAGGGGGGAAGTGAGACTTCATTGTAGTGCAGATTTCCTTTGCAAGCTTGCTTGGTTGGCCAAAAAGGGCGTATGCGTTTTTTCCTGAATATATTCAGGAAAAAACGCATACGCCCTTTTTGGCCAAGTGCATCATTGTGGACGTTCTGCCTCTTTTCCTATGCTTTCAATGCAATTCCAGTCTACCTCCTGAAATCGGTTTCCTGCAATTCTGACCCGCTTTCAAGTCCTCTTGGCAGCCTTACTTCAGTATATTTTTGGACGATAGCTGTCATTTATAACTCTGCAGGTTTGTGAATTACAGTGCCCCTGAGCTCCTTTCTTCAACTCGCTTTCTTGTGACCTGGCCGCAACACCGCAGGATGGCTTCAGGCCCTAATCTGGTTCCGGCACGGCACGCTGAGCCTTTGGTTATTTCCTCTTCCTGGTGGGAAATGAGAGTTAAATTTGCCCGTCCAGACACCTCCAGCTAGTCTCTCATTGGTGTTCCCTATTCCTGTTCATCTTCCGCAGAAATTGCAAACTGGGCCAAACAGGAAGTTAAAGGCGCTGACTCTCCAAGTGGGGAGAGGGTTAGTAAAGCGTCTGGAATGTTGCACCCGAGTACCAGGGGAGGAAAACTGAGACATATTTGAACACGTCTCCCGTTCACATGGTTGATCATACTCTGGGTTCCACATGCATGTTTTAGCTGAAGGAAGAATACCTTAAACCTGGAGAGTTGAGACCCGTGGAATGGGTACCATGCAATATGACTTCAAAGGGTTTTCATTTGCTCACCAAACCTCTCCAATCCTATCACTGCTGCGTTTATGCCCCTGTACACACGCTTGATTCTCTTTTGGAGACATAGCAATCCATAGGTTTTAAGATACTTACTAGTCAGGTACATTCTTAGGCGTTTAATATGGGGTGTTGAGTCCATTTCGTTGAGCAAGGAGTAGCTCTTGTCTAGTCCATATTTGGCTTAAGGAACTTTATCTGTGCTCATTTCAATCTCTGGTTTTATGCAGCACCCCAACTCACCTTTCCCCTTAAGCAAGCATAAGTTGGTTTTCTAAATTTGAGACCCTGTTCTGTTTTGGAATTCAGTTCCTGTGTAGCCAAGTTTACATTCCGTGTATTAGTGATATCTTATGATGTTTCTTTTTCTGTGTGACTTATTTCAGTGAGAATCATCGTACCTGAATCCACTCATTATGCTGCTACGGGCCTGATGACATAGATTTCATTGCTGAGTGATACTGCATTGTACGTAAGTACCACAAGTTCTTTATCCATTTTTCACTTTCTGTGATATTGAACTTGTACGGTAAACGAGGTTCTTGTAAACAGAGGCGTCCCAAACTTTGGGGTGGCTGTGTCTTTTTGATTTTAATTTCCCTAAGCTATAGGACCATAAGTGGAAGTGCCCTAGGCTCTGTTGCTTTGTTTTTTAGATGTTTCAGGAAACACCATACACTTCTCCCCAGTGGCTGTTGGCAATTTACATCCCGCCCATCAGCATAACAAGGCTCCCAGTTCTCCATGGCCTGTCCTGCCTTTCTGGATTTTACACTTTTTTCAGATGGCCCTTTTGACCGGGGGGAAGTGAGACTTCATTGTAGTGCAGATTTCCTTTGCAAGCTTGCTTGGTTGGCCAAAAAGGGCGTATGCGTTTTTTCCTGAATATATTCAGGAAAAAACGCATACGCCCTTTTTGGCCAAGTGCATCATTGTGGACGTTCTGCCTCTTTTCCTATGCTTTCAATGCAATTCCAGTCTACCTCCTGAAATCGGTTTCCTGCAATTCTGCCCCACTTTCAAGTCCTCTTGGCAGCCTTACTTCAGTATATTTTTGGACGATAGCTGTCATTTATAACTCTGCAGGTTTGTGAATTACAGTGCCCCTGAGCTCCTTTCTTCAACTCGCTTTCTTGTGACCTGGCCGCAACACCGCAGGATGGCTTCAGGCCCTAATCTGGTTCCGGCATGGCACGCTGAGCCTTTGGTTATTTCCTCTTCCTGGTGGGAAATGAGAGTTAAATTTGCCCGTCCAGACACCTCCAGCTAGTCTCTCATTGGTTCTCGCTATTCCTGTTCATCTTCCGCAGAAATTGCAAACTGGGCCAAACAGGAGGTTAAAGGCGCTGACTTTCCAAGTGGGGAGAGTGTTAGTAAAGCGTCTGGAATGTTGCACCCGAGTACCAGGGGAGGAAAACTGAGACATATTTGAACACGTCTCCCGTTCACACGGTTGATCATACTCTGGGTTCCACATGCATGTTTTAGCTGAAGGAAGAATACCTTAAACCTGGAGAGTTGAGACCCGTGGAATGGGTACCATGCAATATGACTTCAAAGGGTCTTCATTTGCTCACTGAACCTCTCCAATCTTATCACTGCTGCGTTTATGCCCCTGTACACAAGCTTGATTCTCTTTTGGAGACATAGCAATCCATAGGTTTTAAGATACTTACTAGTCAGGTACATTCTTAGGCGTTTAATATGCGGTGTTCAGTCCATTTCGTTGAGCAAGGAGTAGCTCTTGTCTAGTCCATATTTGGCTTAAGGAACTTTATCTGTGCTCATTTCAATCTCTGGTTTTATGCAGCACCCCAACTCACCTTTCCCCTTAAGCAAGCATAAGTTGGTTTTCTAAATTTGAGACCCTGTTCTGTTCTGTAATTCAGTTCCTGTGTAGCCAAGTTTACATTCCGTGTATTACTGATATCTTATGATGTTTCTTTTTCTGTGTGACTTATTTCAGTTAGAATCATCATACCTGAATCCACTCATTGTGCTGCTAAGGGCCTGATGACATAGATTTCATTGCTGTGTGATATTGCTTTGTAAGTAAATACCACATATTCTTTATCCATTTTTCACTTTCTGCGATGTTGAACTTGTACTGTAAACGAGGTTCTTGTAAACAGAGGCGTCCCAAACTTTGGGGTGGCTGTGTCTTTTTGATTTTAATTTCCCTAAGCTATAGGACCATAAGTGGAAGTGCCCTAGGCTCTGTTGCTTTGTTTTTTAGATGTTTCAGGAAACACCATACACTTCTCCCGAGTGTCTGTTGGCAATTTACATCCCGCCCATCAGCATAACAAGGCTCCCAGTTCTCCATGGCCTGTCCTGCCTTTCTGGATTTTACACTTTTTTCAGATGGCCCTTTTGACCGGGGGGAAGTGAGACTTCATTGTAGTGCAGATTTCCTTTGCAAGCTTGCTTGGTTGGCCAAAAAGGGCGTATGCGTTTTTTCCTGAATATATTCAGGAAAAAACGCATACGCCCTTTTTGGCCAAGTGCATCATTGTGGAAGTTCTGCCTCTTTTCCTATGCTTTCAAAGCAATTCCAGTCTACCTCCTGAAATCGGTTTCCTGCAATTCTGCCCCGCTTTCAAGTCCTCTTGGCAGCCTTACTTCAGTATATTTTTGGACGATAGCTGTCATTTATAACTCTGCAGGTTTGTGAATTACAGTGCCCCTGAGCTCCTTTCTTCAACTCGCTTTCTTGTGACCTGGCCGCAACACCGCAGGATGGCTTCAGGCCCTAATCTGGTTCTGGCCCGGCACGCTGAGCCTTTGGTTATTTCCTCTTCCTGGTGGGAAATGAGAGTTAAATTTGCCCGTCCAGACACCTCCAGCTAGTCTCTCATTGGTGTTCCCTATTCCTGTTCATCTTCCGCAGAAATTGCAAACTGGGCCAAACAGGAAGTTAAAGGCGCTGACTCTCCAAGTGGGGAGAGTGTTAGTAAAGCGTCTAGAATGTTGCACCCGAGTACCAGGGGAGGAAAACTGAGACATATTTGAACACGTCTCCCGTTCACATGGTTGATCATACTCTGGGTTCCACATGCATGTTTTAGCTGAAGGAAGAATACCTTAAACCTGGAGAGTTGAGACCCGTGGAATGGGTACCATGCAATATGACTTCAAAGGGTCTTCATTTGCTCACCGAACCTCTCCAATCCTATCACTGCTGCGTTTATGCCCCTGTACACACGCTTGATTCTCTTTTGGAGACATAGCAATCCATAGGTTTTAAGATACTTACTAGTCAGGTACATTCTTAGGCGTTTAATATGGGGTGTTGAGTCCATTTCGTTGAGCAAGGAGTAGCTCTTGTCTAGTCCATATTTGGCTTAAGGAACTTTATCTGTGCTCATTTCAATCTCTGGTTTTATGCAGCACCCCAACTCACCTTTCCCCTTAAGCAAGCATAAGTTGGTTTTCTAAATTTGAGACCCTGTTCTGTTTTGGAATTCAGTTCCTGTGTAGACATGTTTACATTCCGTGTATTACTGATATCTTATGATGTTTCTTTTTCTGTGTGACTTATTTCAGTTAGAATCATCGTACCTGAATCCACTCATTATGCTGCTACGGGCCTGATGACATAGATTTCATTGCTGAGTGATACTGCATTGTACGTAAGTACCACAAGTTCTTTATCCATTTTTCACTTTCTGTGATATTGAACTTGTACGGTAAACGAGGTTCTTGTAAACAGAGGCGTCCCAAACTTTGGGGTGGCTGTGTCTTTTTGATTTTAATTTCCCTAAGCTATAGGACCATAAGTGGAAGTGCCCTAGGCTCTGTTGCTTTGTTTTTTAGATGTTTCAGGAAACACCATACACTTCTCCCTAGTGTCTGTTGGCAATTTACATCCCGCCCATCAGCATAACAAGGCTCCCAGTTCTCCATGGCCTGTCCTGCCTTTCTGGATTTTACACTTTTTTCAGATGGCCCTTTTGACCGGGGGGAAGTGAGACTTCATTGTAGTGCAGATTTCCTTTGCAAGCTTGCTTGGTTGGCCAAAAAGGGCGTATGCGTTTTTTCCTGAATATATTCAGGAAAAAATGCATACGCCCTTTTTGGCCAAGTGCATCATTGTGGACGTTCTGCCTCTTTTCCTATGCTTTCAATGCAATTCCAGTCTACCTCCTGAAATCGGTTTCCTGCAATTCTGCCCCGCTTTCAAGTCCTCTTGGCAGCCTTACTTCAGTATATTTTTGGACGATAGCTGTCATTTATAACTCTGCAGGTTTGTGAATTACAGTGCCCCTGAGCTCCTTTCTTCAACTCGCTTTCTTGTGACCTGGCCGCAACACCGCAGGATGGCTTCAGGCCCTAATCTGGTTCCGGCACGGCACGCTGAGCCTTTGGTTATTTCCTCTTCCTGGTGGGAAATGAGAGTTAAATTTGCCCGTCCAGACACCTCCAGCTAGTCTCTCATTGGTTCTCGCTATTCCTGTTCATCTTCCGCAGAAATTGCAAACTGGGCCAAACAGGAGGTTAAAGGCGCTGACTTTCCAAGTGGGGAGAGTGTTAGTAAAGCGTCTGGAATGTTGCACCCGAGTACCAGGGGAGGAAAACTGAGACATATTTGAACACGTCTCCCGTTCACACGGTTGATCATACTCTGGGTTCCACATGCATGTTTTAGCTGAAGGAAGAATACCTTAAACCTGGAGAGTTGAGACCCGTGGAATGGGTACCATGCAATATGACTTCAAAGGGTCTTCATTTGCTCACTGAACCTCTCCAATCCTATCACTGCTGCGTTTATGCCCCTGTACACAAGCTTGATTCTCTTTTGGAGACATAGCAATCCATAGGTTTTAAGATACTTACTAGTCAGGTACATTCTTAGGCGTTTAATATGCGGTGTTCAGTCCATTTCGTTGAGCAAGGAGTAGCTCTTGTCTAGTCCATATTTGGCTTAAGGAACTTTATCTGTGCTCATTTCAATCTCTGGTTTTATGCAGCACCCCAACTCACCTTTCCCCTTAAGCAAGCATAAGTTGGTTTTCTAAATTTGAGACCCTGTTCTGTTCTGTAATTCAGTTCCTGTGTAGCCAAGTTTACATTCCGTGTATTACTGATATCTTATGATGTTTCTTTTTCTGTGTGACTTATTTCAGTTAGAATCATCATACCTGAATCCACTCATTGTGCTGCTAAGGGCCTGATGACATAGATTTCATTGCTGAGTGATATTGCTTTGTAAGTAAATACCACATATTCTTTATCCATTTTTCACTTTCTGCGATGTTGAACTTGTACTGTAAACGAGGTTCTTGTAAACAGAGGCATCCCAAACTTTGGGGTGGCTGTGTCTTTTTGATTTTAATTTCCCTAAGCTATAGGACCATAAGTGGAAGTGCCCTAGGCTCTGTTGCTTTGTTTTTTAGATGTTTCAGGAAACACCATACACTTCTCCCGAGTGGCTGTTGGCAATTTACATCCCGCCCATCAGCATAACAAGGCTCCCAGTTCTCCATGGCCTGTCCTGCCTTTCTGGATTTTACACTTTTTTCAGATGGCCCTTTTGACCGGGGGGAAGTGAGACTTCATTGTAGTGCAGATTTCCTTTGCAAGCTTGCTTGGTTGGCCAAAAAGGGCGTATGCGTTTTTTCCTGAATATATTCAGGAAAAAACGCATACGCCCTTTTTGGCCAAGTGCATCATTGTGGACGTTCTGCCTCTTTTCCTATGCTTTCAATGCAATTCCAGTCTACCTCCTGAAATCGGTTTCCTGCAATTCTGCCCCGCTTTCAAGTCCTCTTGGCAGCCTTACTTCAGTATATTTTTGGACGATAGCTGTCATTTATAACTCTGCAGGTTTGTGAATTACAGTGCCCCTGAGCTCCTTTCTTCAACTCGCTTTCTTGTGACCTGGCCGCAACACCGCAGGATGGCTTCAGGCCCTAATCTGATTCCTTCACGGCACGCTGAGCCTTTGGTTAATTCCTCTTCCTGGTGGGAAATGAGAGTTAAATTTGCCCGTCCAGACACCTCCAGCTAGTCTCTCATTGGTTCTCGCTATTCCTGTTCATCTTCCGCAGAAATTGCAAACTGGGCCAAACAGGAGGTTAAAGGCACTGACTCTCCAAGTGGGGAGAGTGTTAGTAAAGCATCTGGAATGTTGCACCCGAGTCCCAGGGGAGGAAAACTGAGACATATTTGAACATGTCTCCCGATCACACGGTTGATCATACTCTGGGTTCCACATGCATGTTTTAGGTGAAGGAAGAATACCTTAAACCTGGGTAGTTGAAACCCTTGGAATGGGAACCATGCAATATGACTTCAAAGGGTCTTCATTTGCTCACCGAACCTCTCCAATCCTATCACTGCTGCGTTTATGCCCCTGTACACATGCTTGATTCTCTTTCAGAGACATAGCAATCCATAGGTTTTAAGATACTTACTAGTCAGGTACATTCTTAGGCGTTTAATATGGGGTGCTGAGTCCATTTCGTTGAGCAAGGAGTAGCTCTTGTCTATTCCATATTTGGCTTAAGGAACTTTATCTGTGCTCATTTCAATCTCTGGTTTTATGCAGCACCCCAACTCACCTTTCCCCTTAAGCAAGCATAAGTTGGTTTTCTAAATTTGAGACCCTGTTCTGTTCTGTAATTCAGTTCCTGTGTAGCCAAGTTTACATTCCGTGTATTAGTGATATCTTATGATGTTTCTTTTTCTGTGTGACTTATTTCAGTTAGAATCATCATACCTGAATCCACTCATTGTGCTGCTAAGGGCCTGATGACATAGATTTCATTGCTGAGTGATATTGCTTTGTAAGTAAATACCACATGTTCTTTATCCATTTTTCACTTTCTGCGATGTTGAACTTGTACTGTAAACGAGGTTCTTGTAAACAAAGGCGTCCCAAACTTTGGGGTGGCTGTGTCTTTTTGATTTTAATTTCCCTAAGCTATAGGACCATAAGTGGAAGTGCCCTAGGCTCTGTTGCTTTGTTTTTTAGATGTTTCAGGAAACACCATACACTTCTCCCGAGTGTCTGTTGGCAATTTACATCCCGCCCATCAGCATAACAAGGCTCCCAGTTCTCCATGGCCTGTCCTGCCTTTCTGGATTTTACACTTTTTTCAGATGGCCCTTTTGACCAGGGGGAAGTGAGACTTCATTGTAGTGCAGATTTCCTTTGCAAGCTTGCTTGGTTGGCCAAAAAGGGCATATGCGTTTTTTCCTGAATATATTCAGGAAAAAACGCATACGCCCTTTTTGGCCAAGTGCATCATTGTGGACGTTCTGCCTCTTTTCCTATGCTTTCAATGCAATTCCAGTCTACCTCCTGAAATCGGTTTCCTGCAATTCTGCCCCGCTTTCAAGTCCTCTTGGCAGCCTTACTTCAGTATATTTTTGGACGATAGCTGTCATTTATAACTCTGCAGGTTTGTGAATTACAGTGCCCCTGAGCTCCTTTCTTCAACTCGCTTTCTTGTGACCTGGCCGCAACACCGCAGGATGGCTTCAGGCCCTAATCTGGTTCCGGCACGGCACGCTGAGCCTTTGGTAATTTCCTCTTCCTGGTGGGAAATGAGAGTTAAATTTGCCCGTCCAGACACCTCCAGCTAGTCTCTCATTGGTTCTCCCTATTCCTGTTCATTTTCCGCAGAAATTGCAAACTGGGACAAACAGGAGGTTAAAGGCGCTGACTCTCCAAGTGGGGAGAGTGTTAGTAAAGCGTCTGGAATGTTGCACCCGAGTACCAGGGGAGGAAAACTGAGACATATTTGAACACGTCTCCCGTTCACACGGTTGATCATACTCTGGGTTCCACATGCATGTTTTAGCTGAAGGAAGAATACCTTAAACCTGGAGAGTTGAGACCCGTGGAATGGGTACCATGCAATATGACTTCAAAGGGTCTTCATTTGTTCACCGAACCTCTCCAATCCTATCACTGCTGCGTTTATGCCTCTGTACACATGCTTGATTCTCTTTCGGAGACATAGCAATCCATAGGTTTTAAGATACTTACTAGTCAGGTACATTCTTTGGCGTTTAATATGGGGTGTTGAGTCCATTTCGTTGAGCAAGGAGTAGCTCTTGTCTAGTCCATATTTGGCTTAAGGCACTTTATCTGTGCTCATTTCAATCTCTGGTTTTATGCAGCACCCCAACTCACCTTTCCCCTTAAGCAAGCATAAGTTGGTTTTCTAAATTTGAGACCCTGTTCTGTTCTGTAATTCAGTTCCTGTGTAGCCAAGTTTACATTCCGTGTATTACTGATATCTTATGATGTTTCTTTTTCTGTGTGACTTATTTCAGTTAGAATCATCATACCTGAATCCACTCATTGTGCTGCTAATGGCCTGATGACATAGATTTCATTGCTGAGTGATATTTTTTTGTAAGTAAATACCACATGTTCTTTATTCATTTTTCACTTTCTGCGATGTTGAACTTGTACTGTAAACGAGGTTCTTGTAAACAGAGGCGTCCCAAACTTTGGGGTGGCTGTGTCTTTTTGATTTTAATTTCCCTAAGCTATAGGACCATAAGTGGAAGTGCCCTAGGCTCTGTTGCTTTGTTTTTTAGATGTTTCAGGAAACACCATACACTTCTCCCGAGTGTCTGTTGGCAATTTACATCCCGCCCATCAGCATAACAAGGCTCCCAGTTCTCCATGGCCTGTCCTGCCTTTCTGGATTTTACACTTTTTTCAGATGGCCCTTTTGACCGGGGGGAAGTGAGACTTCATTGTAGTGCAGATTTCCTTTGCAAGCTTGCTTGGTTGGCCAAAAAGGGCGTATGCGTTTTTTCCTGAATATATTCAGGAAAAAACGCATACGCCCTTTTTGGCCAAGTGCATCATTGTGGACGTTCTGCCTCTTTTCCTATGCTTTCAATGCAATTCCAGTCTACCTCCTGAAATCGGTTTCCTGCAATTCTGCCCCGCTTTCAAGTCCTCTTGGCAGCCTTACTTCAGTATATTTTTGGACGATAGCTGTCATTTATAACTCTGCAGCTTTGTGAATTACAGTGCCCCTGAGCTCCTTTCTTCAACTCGCTTTCTTTTGAGCTGGCCGCAACACCGCAGGATGGCTTCAGGCCCTAATCTGGTTCCGGCCCGGCACGCTGAGCCTTTGGTTATTTCCTCTTCCTGGTGGGAAATGAGAGTTAAATTTGCCCGTCCAGACACCTCCAGCTAGTCTCTCATTGGTGTTCCCTATTCCTGTTCATCTTCCGCAGAAATTGCAAACTGGGCCAAACAGGAGGTTAAAGGCACTGACTCTCCAAGTGGGGAGAGTGTTAGTAAAGCGTCTTGAATGTTGCACCAGAGTACCAGGGGAGGAAAACTGAGACATATTTGAACACGTCTCCCGTTCACATGGTTGATCATACTCTGGGTTCCACATGCATGTTTTAGCTGAAGGAAGAATACCTTAAACCTGGAGAGTTGAGACCCGTGGAATGGGTACCATGCAATATGACTTCAAAGTGTCTTCATTTGCTCACCAAACCTCTCCAATCCTATCACTGCTGCGTTTATGCCCCTGTACACACGCTTGATTCTCTTTTGGAGACATAGCAATCCATAGGTTTTAAGATACTTACTAGTCAGGTACATTCTTAGGCGTTTAATATGGGGTGTTGAGTCCATTTCGTTGAGCAAGGAGTAGCTCTTGTCTAGTCCATATTTGGCTTAAGGAACTTTATCTGTGCTCATTTCAATCTCTGGTTTTATGCAGCACCCCAACTCACCTTTCCCCTTAAGCAAGCATAAGTTGGTTTTCTAAATTTGAGACCCTGTTCTGTTTTGGAATTCAGTTCCTGTGTAGCCAAGTTTACATTCCGTGTATTAGTGATATCTTATGATGTTTCTTTTTCTGTGTGACTTATTTCAGTGAGAATCATCGTACCTGAATCCACTCATTATGCTGCTACGGGCCTGATGACATAGATTTCATTGCTGAGTGATACTGCATTGTACGTAAGTACCACAAGTTCTTTATCCATTTTTCACTTTCTGTGATATTGAACTTGTACGGTAAACGAGGTTCTTGTAAACAGAGGCGTCCCAAACTTTGGGGTGGCTGTGTCTTTTTGATTTTAATTTCCCTAAGCTATAGGACCATAAGTGGAAGTGCCCTAGGCTCTGTTGCTTTGTTTTTTAGATGTTTCAGGAAACACCATACACTTCTCCCGAGTGTCTGTTGGCAATTTACATCCCGCCCATCAGCATAACAAGGCTCCCAGTTCTCCATGGCCTGTCCTGCCTTTCTGGATTTTACACTTTTTTCAGATGGCCCTTTTGACCGGGGGGAAGTGAGACTTCATTGTAGTGCAGATTTCCTTTGCAAGCTTGCTTGGTTGGCCAAAAGGGCGTATGCGTTTTTTCCTGAATATATTCAGGAAAAAACGCATACGTCCTTTTTGGCCAAGTGCATCATTGTGGACGTTCTGCCTCTTTTCCTATGCTTTCAATGCAATTCCAGTCTACCTCCTGAAATCGGTTTCCTGCAATTCTGACCCGCTTTCAAGTCCTCTTGGCAGCCTTACTTCAGTATATTTTTGGACGATAGCTGTCATTTATAACTCTGCAGGTTTGTGAATTACAGTGCCCCTGAGCTCCTTTCTTCAACTCGCTTTCTTGTGACCTGGCCGCAACACCGCAGGATGGCTTCAGGCCCTAATCTGGTTCCGGCACGGCACGCTGAGCTTTTGGTTATTTCCTCTTCCTGGTGGGAAATGAGAGTTAAATTTGCCCGTCCAGACACCTCCAGCTAGTCTCTCATTGGTTCTCACTATTCCTGTTCATCTTCCACAGAAATTGCAAAGTGGGCCAAACAGGAGGTTAAAGGGACTGACTCTCCAAGTCGGGAGAGTGTTAGTAAAGCGTCTGGAATGTTGCACCCGAGTACCAGGGTACGAAAACTGAGACATATTTGAACACGTCTCCCGATCACATGGTTGATCATACTCTAGGTTCCACATGCATGTTTTAGCTGAAGGAAGAATACCTTAAACCTGGGTAGTTGAAACCCGTGGAATGGGTACCATGCAATATGACTTCAAAGGGTCTTCATTTGCTCACCGAACCTCTCCAATCCTATCACTGCTGCGTTTATGCCCCTGTACACACGCTTGATTCTCTTTTGGAGACATAGCAATCCATAGGTTTTAAGATACTTACTAGTCAGGTACATTCTTAGGCGTTTAATATGGGGTGTTGAGTCCATTTCGTTGAGCAAGGAGTAGCTCTTGTCTAGTCCATATTTGGCTTAAGGAACTTTATCTGTGCTCATTTCAATCTCTGGTTTTATGCAGCACCCCAACTCACCTTTCCCCTTAAGCAAGCATAAGTTGGTTTTCTAAATTTGAGACCCTGTTCTGTTTTGGAATTCAATTCCTGTGTAGCCAAGTTTACATTCCGTGTATTAGTGATATCTTATGATGTTTCTTTTTCTGTGTGACTTATTTCAGTGAGAATCATCGTACCTGAATCCACTCATTATGCTGCTACGGGCCTGATGACATAGATTTCATTGCTGAGTGATACTGCATTGTACGTAAGTACCACAAGTTCTTTATCCATTTTTCACTTTCTGTGATATTGAACTTGTACGGTAAACAAGGTTCTTGTAAACAGAGGCGTCCCAAACTTTGGGGTGGCTGTATCTCTTTGATTTTAATTTCCCTAAGCTATAGGACCATAAGTGGAAATGCCCTAGGCTCTGTTGCTTTGTTTTTTAGATGTTTCAGGAAACACCATACACTTCTCCCGAGTGTCTGTTGGCAATTTACATCCTGCCCATCAGCATAACAAGGCTCCCAGTTCTCCATGACCTGTCCTGCCTTTCTGGATTTTACACTTTTTTCAGATGGCCCTTTTGACCGGGGGGAAGAGAGACTTCATTGTAGTGCAGATTTCCTTTGCAAGCTTGCTTGGTTGGCCAAAAAGGGCGTATGCGTTTTTTCCTGAATATATTCAGGAAAAAACGCATATGCCCTTTTTGGCCAAGTGCATCATTGTGGACGTTCTGCCTCTTTTCCTATGCTTTCAATGCAATTCCAGTCTACCTCCTGAAATCGGTTTCCTGCAATTCTGCCCCGCTTTCAAGTCCTCTTGGCAGCCTTACTTCAGTATATTTTTGGACGATAGCTGTCATTTATAACTCTGCAGGTTTGTGAATTACAGTGCCCCTGAGCTCCTTTCTTCAACTCGCTTTCTTTTGAGCTGGCCGCAACACCGCAGGATGGCTTCAGGCCCTAATCTGGTTCCGGCACGGCACGCTGAGCCTTTGGTTAATTCCTCTTCCTGGTGGGAAATGAGAGTTAAATTTGCCCGTCCAGACACCTCCAGCTAGTCTCTCATTGGTTCTCGCTATTCCTGTTCATCTTCCGCAGAAATTGCAAACTGGGCCATACAGGAGATTAAAGGGACGGACTCTCCAAGTGGGGAGAGTGTTAGTAAAGCGTCTGGAATGTTGCACCCGAGTACCAGGGTACAAAAACTGAGACATATTTGAACACGTCTCCCGTTCACATGGTTGATCATACTCTAGGTTCCACATGCATGTTTTAGCTGAAGGAAGAATACCTTAAACCTGGGTAGTTGAAACCCGTGGAATGGGTACCATGCAATATGACTTCAAAGGGTCTTCATTTGCTCACCGAACCTCTCCAATCCTATCACTGCTGCGTTTATGCCCCTGTACACATGCTTGATTCTCTTTTGGAGACATAGCAATCCATAGGTTTTAAGATACTTACTAGTCAGGTACATTCTTAGGCGTTTAATATGCGGTGTTCAGTCCATTTCGTTGAGCAAGGAGTAGCTCTTGTCTAGTCCATATTTGGCTTAAGGAACTTTATCTGTGCTCATTTCAATCTCTGGTTTTATGCAGCACCCCAACTCACCTTTCCCCTTAAGCAAGCATAAGTTGGTTTTCTAAATTTGAGACCCTGTTCTGTTTTGGAATTCAGTTCCTGTGTAGCCAAGTTTACATTCCGTGTATTAGTGATATCTTATGATGTTTCTTTTTCTGTGTGACTTATTTCAGTGAGAATCATCGTACCTGAATCCACTCATTATGCTGCTACGGGCCTGATGACATAGATTTCATTGCTGAGTGATACTGCATTGTACGTAAGTACCACAAGTTCTTTATCCATTTTTCACTTTCTGCGATGTTGAACTTGTACTGTAAACGAGGTTCTTGTAAACAGAGGCGTCCCAAACTTTGGGGTGGCTGTGTCTTTTTGATTTTAATTTCCCTAAGCTCTAGGACCATAAGTGGAAGTGCCCTAGGCTCTGTTGCTTTGTTTTTTAGATGTTTCAGGAAACACCATACACTTCTCCCGAGTGTCTGTTGGCAATTTACATCCCGCCCATCAGCATAACAAGGCTCCCAGTTCTCCATGGCCTGTCCTGCCTTTCTGGATTTTACACTTTTTTCAGATGGCCCTTTTGACCGGGGGGAAGTGAGACTTCATTGTAGTGCAGATTTCCTTTGCAAGCTTGCTTGGTTGGCCAAAAAGGGCGTATGCGTTTTTTCCTGAATATATTCAGGAAAAAACGCATACGCCCTTTTTGGCCAAGTGCATCATTGTGGACGTTCTGCCTCTTTTCCTATGCTTTCAATGCAATTCCAGTCTACCTCCTGAAATCGGTTTCCTGCAATTCTGCCCCACTTTCGAGTCCTCTTGGCAGCCTTACTTCAGTATATTTTTGGACGATAGCTGTCATTTATAACTCTGCAGGTTTGTGAATTACAGCGCCCCTGAGCTCCTTTCTTCAACTCGCTTTCTTGTGACCTGGCCGCAACACCGCAGGATGGCTTCAGGCCCTAATCTGGTTCCGGCACGGCACGCTGAGCGTTTGGTTAATTCCTCTTTCTGGTGGGAAATGAGAGTTAAATTTGCCCGTCCAGACACCTCCAGCTAGTCTCTCATTGGTTCTCGCTATTCCTGTTCATATTCCGCAGAAATTGCAAACTGGGACAAACAGGAGATTAAAGGGATGGACTCTCCAAGTCGGGAGAGTGTTAGTAAAGCGTCTGGAATGTTGCACCCGAGTACCAGGGTACGAAAACTGAGACATATTTGAACACGTCTCCCGATCACATGGTTGATCATACTCTAGGTTCCACATGCATGTTTTAGCTGAAGGAAGAATACCTTAAACCTGGGTAGTTGAAACCCGTGGAATGGGTACCATGCAATATGACTTCAAAGGGTCTTCATTTGCTCACCGAACCTCTCCAATCCTATCACTGCTGCGTTTATGCCCCTGTACACATGCTTGATTCTCTTTTGGAGACATAGCAATCCATAGGTTTTAAGATACTTACTAGTCAGGTACATTCTTAGGCGTTTAATATGCGGTGTTGAGTCCATTTCGTTGAGCAAGGAGTAGCTCTTGTCTATTCCATATTTGGCTTAAGGAACTTTATCTGTGCTCGTTTCAATCTCTGGTTTTATGCAGCACCCCAACTCACCTTTCCCCTTAAGCAAGCATAAGTTGGTTTTCTAAATTTGAGACCCTGTTCTGTTCTGTAATTCAGTTCCTGTGTAGCCAAGTTTACATTCCGTGTATTACTGATATCTTATGATGTTTCTTTTTCTGTGTGACTTATTTCAGTTAGAATCATCATACCTGAATCCACTCATTATGCTGCTACGGGCCTGATGACATAGATTTCATTGCTGAGTGATACTGCATTTTACGTAAGTACCACAAGTTCTTTATCCATTTTTCACTTTCTGTGATATTGAACTTGTACGGTAAATGAGGTTCTTGTAAACAGAGGCGTCCCAAACTTTGGGGTGGCTGTGTCTTTTTGATTTTAATTTCCCTAAGCTATAGGACCATAAGTGGAAGTGCCCTAGGCTCTGTTGCTTTGTTTTTTAGATGTTTCAGGAAACACCATACACTTCTCCCGAGTGTCTGTTGGCAATTTACATCCCGCCCATCAGCATAACAAGGCTCCCAGTTCTCCATGGCCTGTCCTGCCTTTCTGGATTTTACACTTTTTTCAGATGGCCCTTTTGACCGGGGAGAAGTGAGACTTCATTGTAGTGCAGATTTCCTTTGCAAGCTTGCTTGGTTGGCCAAAAAGGGCGTATGCGTTTTTTCCTGAATATATTCAGGAAAAAACGCATACGCCCTTTTTGGCCAAGTGCATCATTGTGGACGTTCTGCCTCTTTTCCTATGCTTTCAAAGCAATTCCAGTCTACCTCCTGAAATCGGTTTCCTGCAATTCTGCCCCGCTTTCAAGTCCTCTTGGCAGCCTTACTTCAGTATATTTTTGGACGATAGCTGTCATTTATAACTCTGCAGGTTTGTGAATTACAGTGCCCCTGAGCTCCTTTCTTCAACTCGCTTTCTTTTGAGCTGGCCGCAACACCGCAGGATGGCTTCAGGCCCTAATCTGGTTCCGGCCCGGCACGCTGAGCCTTTGGTTATTTCCTCTTCCTGGTGGGAAATGAGAGTTAAATTTGCCCGTCCAGACACCTCCAGCTAGTCTCTCATTGGTGTTCCCTATTCCTGTTCATCTTCCGCAGAAATTGCAAACTGGGCCAAACAGGAGGTTAAAGGCGCTGACTCTCCAAGTGGGGAGAGTGTTAGTAAAGCGTCTGGAATGTTGCACCCGAGTACCAGGGGAGGAAAACTGAGACATATTTGAACACGTCTCCCGTTCACATGGTTGATCATACTCTGGGTTCCACATGCATGTTTTAGCTGAAGGAAGAATACCTTAAACCTGGAGAGTTGAGACCCGTGGAATGGGTACCATGCAATATGACTTCAAAGGGTCTTCATTTGCTCACCGAACCTCTCCAATCCTATCACTGCTGCGTTTATGCCCCTGTACACACGCTTGATTCTCTTTTGGAGACATAGCAATCCATAGGTTTTAAGATACTTACTAGTCAGGTACATTCTTAGGCGTTTAATATGGGGTGTTGAGTCCATTTCGTTGAGCAAGGAGTAGCTCTTGTCTAGTCCATATTTGGCTTAAGGAACTTTATCTGTGCTCATTTCAATCTCTGGTTTTATGCAGCACCCCAACTCACCTTTCCCCTTAAGCAAGCATAAGTTGGTTTTCTAAATTTGAGACCCTGTTCTGTTTTGGAATTCAGTTCCTGTGTAGCCAAGTTTACATTCCGTGTATTAGTGATATCTTATGATGTTTCTTTTTCTGTGTGACTTATTTCAGTGAGAATCATCGTACCTGAATCCACTCATTATGCTGCTACGGGCCTGATGACATAGATTTCATTGCTGAGTGATACTGCATTGTACGTAAGTACCACAAGTTCTTTATCCATTTTTCACTTTCTGTGATATTGAACTTGTACGGTAAACAAGGTTCTTGTAAACAGAGGCGTCCCAAACTTTGGGGTGGCTGTATCTCTTTGATTTTAATTTCCCTAAGCTATAGGACCATAAGTGGAAATGCCCTAGGCTCTGTTGCTTTGTTTTTTAGATGTTTCAGGAAACACCATACACTTCTCCCGAGTGTCTGTTGGCAATTTACATCCTGCCCATCAGCATAACAAGGCTCCCAGTTCTCCATGACCTGTCCTGCCTTTCTGGATTTTACACTTTTTTCAGATGGCCCTTTTGACCGGGGGGAAGAGAGACTTCATTGTAGTGCAGATTTCCTTTGCAAGCTTGCTTGGTTGGCCAAAAAGGGCATATGCGTTTTTTCCTGAATATATTCAGGAAAAAACGCATATGCCCTTTTTGGCCAAGTGCATCATTGTGGACGTTCTGCCTCTTTTCCTATGCTTTCAATGCAATTCCAGTCTACCTCCTGAAATCGGTTTCCTGCAATTCTGCCCCGCTTTCAAGTCCTCTTGGCAGCCTTACTTCAGTATATTTTTGGACGATAGCTGTCATTTATAACTCTGCAGGTTTGTGAATTACAGTGCCCCTGAGCTCCTTTCTTCAACTCGCTTTCTTTTGAGCTGGCCGCAACACCGCAGGATGGCTTCAGGCCCTAATCTGGTTCCGGCACGGCACGCTGAGCCTTTGGTTAATTCCTCTTCCTGGTGGGAAATGAGAGTTAAATTTGCCCGTCCAGACACCTCCAGCTAGTCTCTCATTGGTTCTCGCTATTCCTGTTCATCTTCCGCAGAAATTGCAAACTGGGCCATACAGGAGATTAAAGGGACGGACTCTCCAAGTGGGGAGAGTGTTAGTAAAGCGTCTGGAATGTTGCACCCGAGTACCAGGGTACAAAAACTGAGACATATTTGAACACGTCTCCCGTTCACATGGTTGATCATACTCTAGGTTCCACATGCATGTTTTAGCTGAAGGAAGAATACCTTAAACCTGGGTAGTTGAAACCCGTGGAATGGGTACCATGCAATATGACTTCAAAGGGTCTTCATTTGCTCACCGAACCTCTCCAATCCTATCACTGCTGCGTTTATGCCCCTGTACACATGCTTGATTCTCTTTTGGAGACATAGCAATCCATAGGTTTTAAGATACTTACTAGTCAGGTACATTCTTAGGCGTTTAATATGCGGTGTTGAGTCCATTTCGTTGAGCAAGGAGTAGCTCTTGTCTAGTCCATATTTGGCTTAAGGAACTTTATCTGTGCTCATTTCAATCTCTGGTTTTATGCAGCACCCCAACTCACCTTTCCCCTTAAGCAAGCATAAGTTGGTTTTCTAAATTTGAGACCCTGTTCTGTTTTGGAATTCAGTTCCTGTGTAGCCAAGTTTACATTCCGTGTATTAGTGATATCTTATGATGTTTCTTTTTCTGTGTGACTTATTTCAGTTAGAATCATCGTACCTGAATCCACTCATTATGCTGCTACGGGCCTGATGACATAGATTTCATTGCTGAGTGATACTGCATTGTACGTAAGTACCACAAGTTCTTTATCCATTTTTCACTTTCTGTGATATTGAACTTGTACGGTAAACGAGGTTCTTGTAAACAGAGGCGTCCCAAACTTTGGGGTGGCTGTGTCTTTTTGATTTTAATTTCCCTAAGCTATAGGACCATAAGTGGAAGTGCCCTAGGCTCTGTTGCTTTGTTTTTTAGATGTTTCAGGAAACACCATACACTTCTCCCGAGTGTCTGTTGGCAATTTACATCCCGCCCATCAGCATAACAAGGCTCCCAGTTCTCCATGGCCTGTCCTGCCTTTCTGGATTTTACACTTTTTTCAGATGGCCCTTTTGACCGGGGGGAAGTGAGACTTCATTGTAGTGCAGATTTCCTTTGCAAGCTTGCTTGGTTGGCCAAAAAGGGCGTATGCGTTTTTTCCTGAATATATTCAGGAAAAAACGCATACGCCCTTTTTGGCCAAGTGCATCATTGTGGACGTTCTGCCTCTTTTCCTATGCTTTCAATGCAATTCCAGTCTACCTCCTGAAATCGGTTTCCTGCAATTCTGCCCCACTTTCGAGTCCTCTTGGCAGCCTTACTTCAGTATATTTTTGGACGATAGCTGTCATTTATAACTCTGCAGGTTTGTGAATTACAGTGCCCCTGAGCTCCTTTCTTCAACTCGCTTTCTTGTGACCTGGCCGCAACACCGCAGGATGGCTTCAGGCCCTAATCTGGTTCCGGCACGGCACGCTGAGCCTTTGGTTAATTCCTCTTTCTGGTGGGAAATGAGAGTTAAATTTGCCCGTCCAGACACCTCCAGCTAGTCTCTCATTGGTTCTCGCTATTCCTGTTCATATTCCGCAGAAATTGCAAACTGGGACAAACAGGAGATTAAAGGGATGGACTCTCCAAGTCGGGAGAGTGTTAGTAAAGCGTCTGGAATGTTGCACCCGAGTACCAGGGTACGAAAACTGAGACATATTTGAACACGTCTCCCGATCACATGGTTGATCATACTCTAGGTTCCACATGCATGTTTTAGCTGAAGGAAGAATACCTTAAACCTGGGTAGTTGAAACCCGTGGAATGGGTACCATGCAATATGACTTCAAAGGGTCTTCATTTGCTCACCGAACCTCTCCAATCCTATCACTGCTGCGTTTATGCCCCTGTACACATGCTTGATTCTCTTTTGGAGACATAGCAATCCATAGGTTTTAAGATACTTACTAGTCAGGTACATTCTTAGGCGTTTAATATGCGGTGTTGAGTCCATTTCGTTGAGCAAGGAGTAGCTCTTGTCTATTCCATATTTGGCTTAAGGAACTTTATCTGTGCTCGTTTCAATCTCTGGTTTTATGCAGCACCCCAACTCACCTTTCCCCTTAAGCAAGCATAAGTTGGTTTTCTAAATTTGAGACCCTGTTCTGTTCTGTAATTCAGTTCCTGTGTAGCCAAGTTTACATTCCGTGTATTACTGATATCTTATGATGTTTCTTTTTCTGTGTGACTTATTTCAGTTAGAATCATCATACCTGAATCCACTCATTATGCTGCTACGGGCCTGATGACATAGATTTCATTGCTGAGTGATACTGCATTTTACGTAAGTACCACAAGTTCTTTATCCATTTTTCACTTTCTGTGATATTGAACTTGTACGGTAAACGAGGTTCTTGTAAACAGAGGCGTCCCAAACTTTGGGGTGGCTGTGTCTTTTTGATTTTAATTTCCCTAAGCTATAGGACCATAAGTGGAAGTGCCCTAGGCTCTGTTGCTTTGTTTTTTAGATGTTTCAGGAAACACCATACACTTCTCCCGAGTGTCTGTTGGCAATTTACATCCCGCCCATCAGCATAACAAGGCTCCCAGTTCTCCATGGCCTGTCCTGCCTTTCTGGATTTTACACTTTTTTCAGATGGCCCTTTTGACCGGGGGGAAGTGAGACTTCATTGTAGTGCAGATTTCCTTTGCAAGCTTGCTTGGTTGGCCAAAAAGGGCGTATGCGTTTTTTCCTGAATATATTCAGGAAAAAACGCATACGTCCTTTTTGGCCAAGTGCATCATTGTGGACGTTCTGCCTCTTTTCCTATGCTTTCAATGCAATTCCAGTCTACCTCCTGAAATCGGTTTCCTGCAATTCTGACCCGCTTTCAAGTCCTCTTGGCAGCCTTACTTCAGTATATTTTTGGACGATAGCTGTCATTTATAACTCTGCAGGTTTGTGAATTACAGTGCCCCTGAGCTCCTTTCTTCAACTCGCTTTCTTGTGACCTGGCCGCAACACCGCAGGATGGCTTCAGGCCCTAATCTGGTTCCGGCACGGCACGCTGAGCTTTTGGTTATTTCCTCTTCCTGGTGGGAAATGAGAGTTAAATTTGCCCGTCCAGACACCTCCAGCTAGTCTCTCATTGGTTCTCACTATTCCTGTTCATCTTCCACAGAAATTGCAAAGTGGGCCAAACAGGAGGTTAAAGGGACTGACTCTCCAAGTCGGGAGAGTGTTAGTAAAGCGTCTGGAATGTTGCACCCGAGTACCAGGGTACGAAAACTGAGACATATTTGAACACGTCTCCCGATCACATGGTTGATCATACTCTAGGTTCCACATGCATGTTTTAGCTGAAGGAAGAATACCTTAAACCTGGGTAGTTGAAACCCGTGGAATGGGTACCATGCAATATGACTTCAAAGGGTCTTCATTTGCTCACCGAACCTCTCCAATCCTATCACTGCTGCGTTTATGCCCCTGTACACACGCTTGATTCTCTTTTGGAGACATAGCAATCCATAGGTTTTAAGATACTTACTAGTCAGGTACATTCTTAGGCGTTTAATATGGGGTGTTGAGTCCATTTCGTTGAGCAAGGAGTAGCTCTTGTCTAGTCCATATTTGGCTTAAGGAACTTTATCTGTGCTCATTTCAATCTCTGGTTTTATGCAGCACCCCAACTCACCTTTCCCCTTAAGCAAGCATAAGTTGGTTTTCTAAATTTGAGACCCTGTTCTGTTTTGGAATTCAGTTCCTGTGTAGCCAAGTTTACATTCCGTGTATTAGTGATATCTTATGATGTTTCTTTTTCTGTGTGACTTATTTCAGTGAGAATCATCGTACCTGAATCCACTCATTATGCTGCTACGGGCCTGATGACATAGATTTCATTGCTGAGTGATACTGCATTGTACGTAAGTACCACAAGTTCTTTATCCATTTTTCACTTTCTGTGATATTGAACTTGTACGGTAAACAAGGTTCTTGTAAACAGAGGCGTCCCAAACTTTGGGGTGGCTGTATCTCTTTGATTTTAATTTCCCTAAGCTATAGGACCATAAGTGGAAATGCCCTAGGCTCTGTTGCTTTGTTTTTTAGATGTTTCAGGAAACACCATACACTTCTCCCGAGTGTCTGTTGGCAATTTACATCCTGCCCATCAGCATAACAAGGCTCCCAGTTCTCCATGACCTGTCCTGCCTTTCTGGATTTTACACTTTTTTCAGATGGCCCTTTTGACCGGGGGGAAGAGAGACTTCATTGTAGTGCAGATTTCCTTTGCAAGCTTGCTTGGTTGGCCAAAAAGGGCATATGCGTTTTTTCCTGAATATATTCAGGAAAAAACGCATATGCCCTTTTTGGCCAAGTGCATCATTGTGGACGTTCTGCCTCTTTTCCTATGCTTTCAATGCAATTCCAGTCTACCTCCTGAAATCGGTTTCCTGCAATTCTGCCCCGCTTTCAAGTCCTCTTGGCAGCCTTACTTCAGTATATTTTTGGACGATAGCTGTCATTTATAACTCTGCAGGTTTGTGAATTACAGTGCCCCTGAGCTCCTTTCTTCAACTCGCTTTCTTTTGAGCTGGCCGCAACACCGCAGGATGGCTTCAGGCCCTAATCTGGTTCCGGCACGGCACGCTGAGCCTTTGGTTAATTCCTCTTCCTGGTGGGAAATGAGAGTTAAATTTGCCCGTCCAGACACCTCCAGCTAGTCTCTCATTGGTTCTCGCTATTCCTGTTCATCTTCCGCAGAAATTGCAAACTGGGCCATACAGGAGATTAAAGGGACGGACTCTCCAAGTGGGGAGAGTGTTAGTAAAGCGTCTGGAATGTTGCACCCGAGTACCAGGGTACAAAAACTGAGACATATTTGAACACGTCTCCCGTTCACATGGTTGATCATACTCTAGGTTCCACATGCATGTTTTAGCTGAAGGAAGAATACCTTAAACCTGGGTAGTTGAAACCCGTGGAATGGGTACCATGCAATATGACTTCAAAGGGTCTTCATTTGCTCACCGAACCTCTCCAATCCTATCACTGCTGCGTTTATGCCCCTGTACACATGCTTGATTCTCTTTTGGAGACATAGCAATCCATAGGTTTTAAGATACTTACTAGTCAGGTACATTCTTAGGCGTTTAATATGCGGTGTTCAGTCCATTTCGTTGAGCAAGGAGTAGCTCTTGTCTAGTCCATATTTGGCTTAAGGAACTTTATCTGTGCTCATTTCAATCTCTGGTTTTATGCAGCACCCCAACTCACCTTTCCCCTTAAGCAAGCATAAGTTGGTTTTCTAAATTTGAGACCCTGTTCTGTTTTGGAATTCAGTTCCTGTGTAGCCAAGTTTACATTCCGTGTATTAGTGATATCTTATGATGTTTCTTTTTCTGTGTGACTTATTTCAGTGAGAATCATCGTACCTGAATCCACTCATTATGCTGCTACGGGCCTGATGACATAGATTTCATTGCTGAGTGATACTGCATTGTACGTAAGTACCACAAGTTCTTTATCCATTTTTCACTTTCTGCGATGTTGAACTTGTACTGTAAACGAGATTCTTGTAAACAGAGGCGTCCCAAACTTTGGGGTGGCTGTGTCTTTTTGATTTTAATTTCCCTAAGCTCTAGGACCATAAGTGGAAGTGCCCTAGGCTCTGTTGCTTTGTTTTTTAGATGTTTCAGGAAACACCATACACTTCTCCCGAGTGTCTGTTGGCAATTTACATCCCGCCCATCAGCATAACAAGGCTCCCAGTTCTCCATGGCCTGTCCTGCCTTTCTGGATTTTACACTTTTTTCAGATGGCCCTTTTGACCGGGGGGAAGTGAGACTTCATTGTAGTGCAGATTTCCTTTGCAAGCTTGCTTGGTTGGCCAAAAAGGGCGTATGCGTTTTTTCCTGAATATATTCAGGAAAAAACGCATACGCCCTTTTTGGCCAAGTGCATCATTGTGGACGTTCTGCCTCTTTTCCTATGCTTTCAATGCAATTCCAGTCTACCTCCTGAAATCGGTTTCCTGCAATTCTGCCCCACTTTCGAGTCCTCTTGGCAGCCTTACTTCAGTATATTTTTGGACGATAGCTGTCATTTATAACTCTGCAGGTTTGTGAATTACAGTGCCCCTGAGCTCCTTTCTTCAACTCGCTTTCTTGTGACCTGGCCGCAACACCGCAGGATGGCTTCAGGCCCTAATCTGGTTCCGGCACGGCACGCTGAGCCTTTGGTTAATTCCTCTTTCTGGTGGGAAATGAGAGTTAAATTTGCCCGTCCAGACACCTCCAGCTAGTCTCTCATTGGTTCTCGCTATTCCTGTTCATATTCCGCAGAAATTGCAAACTGGGACAAACAGGAGATTAAAGGGATGGACTCTCCAAGTCGGGAGAGTGTTAGTAAAGCGTCTGGAATGTTGCACCCGAGTACCAGGGTACGAAAACTGAGACATATTTGAACACGTCTCCCGATCACATGGTTGATCATACTCTAGGTTCCACATGCATGTTTTAGCTGAAGGAAGAATACCTTAAACCTGGGTAGTTGAAACCCGTGGAATGGGTACCATGCAATATGACTTCAAAGGGTCTTCATTTGCTCACCGAACCTCTCCAATCCTATCACTGCTGCGTTTATGCCCCTGTACACATGCTTGATTCTCTTTCGGAGACATAGCAATCCATAGGTTTTAAGATACTTACTAGTCAGGTACATTCTTAGGCGTTTAATATGCGGTGTTGAGTCCATTTCGTTGAGCAAGGAGTAGCTCTTGTCTATTCCATATTTGGCTTAAGGAACTTTATCTGTGCTCGTTTCAATCTCTGGTTTTATGCAGCACCCCAACTCACCTTTCCCCTTAAGCAAGCATAAGTTGGTTTTCTAAATTTGAGACCCTGTTCTGTTCTGTAATTCAGTTCCTGTGTAGCCAAGTTTACATTCCGTGTATTACTGATATCTTATGATGTTTCTTTTTCTGTGTGACTTATTTCAGTTAGAATCATCATACCTGAATCCACTCATTATGCTGCTACGGGCCTGATGACATAGATTTCATTGCTGAGTGATACTGCATTTTACGTAAGTACCACAAGTTCTTTATCCATTTTTCACTTTCTGTGATATTGAACTTGTACGGTAAACGAGGTTCTTGTAAACAGAGGCGTCCCAAACTTTGGGGTGGCTGTGTCTTTTTGATTTTAATTTCCCTAAGCTATAGGACCATAAGTGGAAGTGCCCTAGGCTCTGTTGCTTTGTTTTTTAGATGTTTCAGGAAACACCATACACTTCTCCCGAGTGTCTGTTGGCAATTTACATCCCGCCCATCAGCATAACAAGGCTCCCAGTTCTCCATGGCCTGTCCTGCCTTTCTGGATTTTACACTTTTTTCAGATGGCCCTTTTGACCGGGGAGAAGTGAGACTTCATTGTAGTGCAGATTTCCTTTGCAAGCTTGCTTGGTTGGCCAAAAAGGGCGTATGCGTTTTTTCCTGAATATATTCAGGAAAAAACGCATACGCCCTTTTTGGCCAAGTGCATCATTGTGGACGTTCTGCCTCTTTTCCTATGCTTTCAAAGCAATTCCAGTCTACCTCCTGAAATCGGTTTCCTGCAATTCTGCCCCGCTTTCAAGTCCTCTTGGCAGCCTTACTTCAGTATATTTTTGGACGATAGCTGTCATTTATAACTCTGCAGGTTTGTGAATTACAGTGCCCCTGAGCTCCTTTCTTCAACTCGCTTTCTTTTGAGCTGGCCGCAACACCGCAGGATGGCTTCAGGCCCTAATCTGGTTCCGGCCCGGCACGCTGAGCCTTTGGTTATTTCCTCTTCCTGGTGGGAAATGAGAGTTAAATTTGCCCGTCCAGACACCTCCAGCTAGTCTCTCATTGGTGTTCCCTATTCCTGTTCATCTTCCGCAGAAATTGCAAACTGGGCCAAACAGGAGGTTAAAGGCGCTGACTCTCCAAGTGGGGAGAGTGTTAGTAAAGCGTCTGGAATGTTGCACCCGAGTACCAGGGGAGGAAAACTGAGACATATTTGAACACGTCTCCCGTTCACATGGTTGATCATACTCTGGGTTCCACATGCATGTTTTAGCTGAAGGAAGAATACCTTAAACCTGGGTAGTTGAAACCCGTGGAATGGGTACCATGCAATATGACTTCAAAGGGTCTTCATTTGCTCACCGAACCTCTCCAATCCTATCACTGCTGCATTTATGCCCCTGTACACACGCTTGATTCTCTTTTGGAGACATAGCAATCCATAGGTTTTAAGATACTTACTAGTCAGGTACATTCTTAGGCGTTTAATATGGGGTGTTGAGTCCATTTCGTTGAGCAAGGAGTAGCTCTTGTCTAGTCCATATTTGGCTTAAGGAACTTTATCTGTGCTCATTTCAATCTCTGGTTTTATGCAGCACCCCAACTCACCTTTCCCCTTAAGCAAGCATAAGTTGGTTTTCTAAATTTGAGACCCTGTTCTGTTTTGGAATTCAGTTCCTGTGTAGCCAAGTTTACATTCCGTGTATTAGTGATATCTTATGATGTTTCTTTTTCTGTGTGACTTATTTCAGTGAGAATCATCGTACCTGAATCCACTCATTATGCTGCTACGGGCCTGATGACATAGATTTCATTGCTGAGTGATACTGCATTGTACGTAAGTACCACAAGTTCTTTATCCATTTTTCACTTTCTGTGATATTGAACTTGTACGGTAAACGAGGTTCTTGTAAACAGAGGCGTCCCAAACTTTGGGGTGGCTGTGTCTTTTTGATTTTAATTTCCCTAAGCTATAGGACCATAAGTGGAAATGCCCTAGGCTCTGTTGCTTTGTTTTTTAGATGTTTCAGGAAACACCATACACTTCTCCCGAGTGTCTGTTGGCAATTTACATCCCGCCCATCAGCATAACAAGGCTCCCAGTTCTCCATGACCTGTCCTGCCTTTCTGGATTTTACACTTTTTTCAGGTGGCCCTTTTGACCGGGGGGAAGTGAGACTTCATTGTAGTGCAGATTTCCTTTGCAAGCTTGCTTGGTTGGCCAAAAAGGGCGTATGCGTTTTTTCCTGAATATATTCAGGAAAAAACGCATACGCCCTTTTTGGCCAAGTGCATCATTGTGGACGTTCTGCCTCTTTTCCTATGCTTTCAATGCAATTCCAGTCTACCTCCTGAAATCGGTTTCCTGCAATTCTGCCCCGCTTTCAAGTCCTCTTGGCAGCCTTACTTCACTATATTTTTGGACGATAGCTGTCATTTATAACTCTTCAGGTTTGTGAATTACAGTGCCCCTGAGCTCCTTTCTTCAACTCGCTTTCTTTTGAGCTGGCCGCAACACCGCAGGATGGCTTCAGGCCCTAATCTGGTTCCGGCACGGCACGCTGAGCCTTTGGTTAATTCCTCTTCCTGGTGGGAAATGAGAGTTAAATTTGCCCGTCCAGACACCTCCAGCTAGTCTCTCATTGGTTTTCGCTATTCCTGTTCATCTTCCGCAGAAATTGCAAACTGGGCCATACAGGAGATTAAAGGGACGGACTCTCCAAGTGGGGAGAGTGTTAGTAAAGCGTCTGGAATGTTGCACCCGAGTACCAGGGTACAAAAACTGAGACATATTTGAACACGTCTCCCGTTCACATGGTTGATCATACTCTAGGTTCCACATGCATGTTTTAGCTGAAGGAAGAATACCTTAAACCTGGGTAGTTGAAACCCGTGGAATGGGTACCATGCAATATGACTTCAAAGGGTCTTCATTTGCTCACCGAACCTGTCCAATCCTATCACTGCTGCGTTTATGCCCCTGTACACATGCTTGATTCTCTTTTGGAGACATAGCAATCCATAGGTTTTAAGATACTTACTAGTCAGGTACATTCTTAGGCGTTTAATATGCGGTGTTGAGTCCATTTCGTTGAGCAAGGAGTAGCTCTTGTCTAGTCCATATTTGGCTTAAGGAACTTTATCTGTGCTCATTTCAATCTCTGGTTTTATGCAGCACCCCAACTCACCTTTCCCCTTAAGCAAGCATAAGTTGGTTTTCTAAATTTGAGACCCTGTTCTGTTTTGGAATTCAGTTCCTGTGTAGCCAAGTTTACATTCCGTGTATTAGTGATATCTTATGATGTTTCTTTTTCTGTGTGACTTATTTCAGTGAGAATCATCGTACCTGAATCCACTCATTATGCTGCTACGGGCCTGATGACATAGATTTCATTGCTGAGTGATACTGCATTGTACGTAAGTACCACAAGTTCTTTATCCATTTTTCACTTTCTGCGATGTTGAACTTGTACTGTAAACGAGGTTCTTGTAAACAGAGGCGTCCCAAACTTTGGGGTGGCTGTGTCTTTTTGATTTTAATTTCCCTAAGCTCTAGGACCATAAGTGGAAGTGCCCTAGGCTCTGTTGCTTTGTTTTTTAGATGTTTCAGGAAACACCATACACTTCTCCCGAGTGTCTGTTGGCAATTTACATCCCGCCCATCAGCATAACAAGGCTCCCAGTTCTCCATGGCCTGTCCTGCCTTTCTGGATTTTACACTTTTTTCAGATGGCCCTTTTGACCGGGGGGAAGTGAGACTTCATTGTAGTGCAGATTTCCTTTGCAAGCTTGCTTGGTTGGCCAAAAAGGGCGTATGCGTTTTTTCCTGAATATATTCAGGAAAAAACGCATACGCCCTTTTTGGCCAAGTGCATCATTGTGGACGTTCTGCCTCTTTTCCTATGCTTTCAATGCAATTCCAGTCTACCTCCTGAAATCGGTTTCCTGCAATTCTGACCCGCTTTCAAGTCCTCTTGGCAGCCTTACTTCAGTATATTTTTGGACGATAGCTGTCATTTATAACTCTGCAGGTTTGTGAATTACAGTGCCCCTGAGCTCCTTTCTTCAACTCGCTTTCTTGTGACCTGGCCGCAACACCGCAGGATGGCTTCAGGCCCTAATCTGGTTCCGGCACGGCACGCTGAGCCTTTGGTTATTTCCTCTTCCTGGTGGGAAATGAGAGTTAAATTTGCCCGTCCAGACACCTCCAGCTAGTCTCTCATTGGTTCTCGCTATTCCTGTTCATCTTCCACAGAAATTGCAAACTGGGCCAAACAGGAGGTTAAAGGGACTGACTCTCCAAGTCGGGAGAGTGTTAGTAAAGCGTCTGGAATGTTGCACCCGAGTACCAGGGTACGAAAACTGAGACATATTTGAACACGTCTCCCGATCACATGGTTGATCATACTCTAGGTTCCACATGCATGTTTTAGCTGAAGGAAGAATACCTTAAACCTGGGTAGTTGAAACCCGTGGAATGGGTACCATGCAATATGACTTCAAAGGGTCTTCATTTGCTCACCGAACCTCTCCAATCCTATCACTGCTGCATTTATGCCCCTGTACACACGCTTGATTCTCTTTTGGAGACATAGCAATCCATAGGTTTTAAGATACTTACTAGTCAGGTACATTCTTAGGCGTTTAATATGGGGTGTTGAGTCCATTTCGTTGAGCAAGGAGTAGCTCTTGTCTAGTCCATATTTGGCTTAAGGAACTTTATCTGTGCTCATTTCAATCTCTGGTTTTATGCAGCACCCCAACTCACCTTTCCCCTTAAGCAAGCATAAGTTGGTTTTCTAAATTTGAGACCCTGTTCTGTTTTGGAATTCAGTTCCTGTGTAGCCAAGTTTACATTCCGTGTATTAGTGATATCTTATGATGTTTCTTTTTCTGTGTGACTTATTTCAGTGAGAATCATCGTACCTGAATCCACTCATTATGCTGCTACGGGCCTGATGACATAGATTTCATTGCTGAGTGATACTGCATTGTACGTAAGTACCACAAGTTCTTTATCCATTTTTCACTTTCTGTGATATTGAACTTGTACGGTAAACGAGGTTCTTGTAAACAGAGGCGTCCCAAACTTTGGGGTGGCTGTGTCTTTTTGATTTTAATTTCCCTAAGCTATAGGACCATAAGTGGAAATGCCCTAGGCTCTGTTGCTTTGTTTTTTAGATGTTTCAGGAAACACCATACACTTCTCCCGAGTGTCTGTTGGCAATTTACATCCCGCCCATCAGCATAACAAGGCTCCCAGTTCTCCATGACCTGTCCTGCCTTTCTGGATTTTACACTTTTTTCAGATGGCCCTTTTGACCGGGGGGAAGTGAGACTTCATTGTAGTGCAGATTTCCTTTGCAAGCTTGCTTGGTTGGCCAAAAAGGGCGTATGCGTTTTTTCCTGAATATATTCAGGAAAAAACGCATACGCCCTTTTTGGCCAAGTGCATCATTGTGGACGTTCTGCCTCTTTTCCTATGCTTTCAATGCAATTCCAGTCTACCTCCTGAAATCGGTTTCCTGCAATTCTGCCCCGCTTTCAAGTCCTCTTGGCAGCCTTACTTCACTATATTTTTGGACGATAGCTGTCATTTATAACTCTTCAGGTTTGTGAATTACAGTGCCCCTGAGCTCCTTTCTTCAACTCGCTTTCTTTTGAGCTGGCCGCAACACCGCAGGATGGCTTCAGGCCCTAATCTGGTTCCGGCACGGCACGCTGAGCCTTTGGTTAATTCCTCTTCCTGGTGGGAAATGAGAGTTAAATTTGCCCGTCCAGACACCTCCAGCTAGTCTCTCATTGGTTTTCGCTATTCCTGTTCATCTTCCGCAGAAATTGCAAACTGGGCCATACAGGAGATTAAAGGGACGGACTCTCCAAGTGGGGAGAGTGTTAGTAAAGCGTCTGGAATGTTGCACCCGAGTACCAGGGTACAAAAACTGAGACATATTTGAACACGTCTCCCGTTCACATGGTTGATCATACTCTAGGTTCCACATGCATGTTTTAGCTGAAGGAAGAATACCTTAAACCTGGGTAGTTGAAACCCGTGGAATGGGTACCATGCAATATGACTTCAAAGGGTCTTCATTTGCTCACCGAACCTGTCCAATCCTATCACTGCTGCGTTTATGCCCCTGTACACATGCTTGATTCTCTTTTGGAGACATAGCAATCCATAGGTTTTAAGATACTTACTAGTCAGGTACATTCTTAGGCGTTTAATATGCGGTGTTGAGTCCATTTCGTTGAGCAAGGAGTAGCTCTTGTCTAGTCCATATTTGGCTTAAGGAACTTTATCTGTGCTCATTTCAATCTCTGGTTTTATGCAGCACCCCAACTCACCTTTCCCCTTAAGCAAGCATAAGTTGGTTTTCTAAATTTGAGACCCTGTTCTGTTTTGGAATTCAGTTCCTGTGTAGCCAAGTTTACATTCCGTGTATTAGTGATATCTTATGATGTTTCTTTTTCTGTGTGACTTATTTCAGTGAGAATCATCGTACCTGAATCCACTCATTATGCTGCTACGGGCCTGATGACATAGATTTCATTGCTGAGTGATACTGCATTGTACGTAAGTACCACAAGTTCTTTATCCATTTTTCACTTTCTGCGATGTTGAACTTGTACTGTAAACGAGGTTCTTGTAAACAGAGGCGTCCCAAACTTTGGGGTGGCTGTGTCTTTTTGATTTTAATTTCCCTAAGCTATAGGACCATAAGTGGAAGTGCCCTAGGCTCTGTTGCTTTGTTTTTTAGATGTTTCAGGAAACACCATACACTTCTCCCGAGTGTCTGTTGGCAATTTACATCACGCCCATCAGCATAACAAGGCTCCCAGTTCTCCATGGCCTGTCCTGCCTTTCTGGATTTTACACTTTTTTCAGATGGCCCTTTTGACCGGGGGGAAGTGAGACTTCATTGTAGTGCAGATTTCCTTTGCAAGCTTGCTTGGTTGGCCAAAAAGGGCGTATGTGTTTTTTCCTGAATATATTCAGGAAAAAACGCATACGCCCTTTTTGGCCAAGTGCATCATTGTGGACGTTCTGCCTCTTTTCCTATGCTTTCAATGCAATTCCAGTCTACCTCCTGAAATCGGTTTCCTGCAATTCTGCCCCGCTTTCAAGTCCTCTTGGCAGCCTTACTTCAGTATATTTTTGGACGATAGCTGTCATTTATAACTCTGCAGGTTTGTGAATTACAGTGCCCCTGAGCTCCTTTCTTCAACTCGCTTTCTTTTGAGCTGGCCGCAACACCGCAGGATGGCTTCAGACCCTAATCTGGTTCCGGCACGGCACGCTGAGCCTTTGGTTAATTCCTCTTCCTGGTGGGAAATGAGAGTTAAATTTGCCCGTCCAGACACCTCCAGCTAGTCTCTCATTGGTTCTCGCTATTCCTGTTCATATTCCGCAGAAATTGCAAACTGGGCCATACAGGAGATTAAAGGGACGGACTCTCCAAGTGGGGAGAGTGTTAGTAAAGCGTCTGGAATGTTGCACCCGAGTACCAGGGTACAAAAACTGAGACATATTTGAACACGTCTCCCGTTCACATGGTTGATCATACTCTAGGTTCCACATGCATGTTTTAGCTGAAGGAAGAATACCTTAAACCTGGGTAGTTGAAACCCGTGGAATGGGTACCATGCAATATGACTTCAAAGGGTCTTCATTTGCTCACCGAACCTCTCCAATCCTATCACTGCTGCGTTTATGCCCCTGTACACACGCTTGATTCTCTTTTGGAGACATAGCAATCCATAGGTTTTAAGATACTTACTAGTCAGGTACATTCTTAGGCGTTTAATATGCGGTGTTGAGTCCATTTCGTTGAGCAAGGAGTAGCTCTTGTCTAGTCCATATTTGGCTTACGGAACTTTATCTGTGCTCATTTCAATCTCTGGTTTTATGCAGCACCCCAACTCACCTTTCCCCTTAAGCAAGCATAAGTTGGTTTTCTAAATTTGAGACCCTGTTCTGTTTTGGAATTCAGTTCCTGTGTAGCCAAGTTTACATTCCGTGTATTAGTGATATCTTATGATGTTTCTTTTTCTGTGTGACTTATTTCAGTGAGAATCATCGTACCTGAATCCACTCATTATGCTGCTACGGGCCTGATGACATAGATTTCATTGCTGAGTGATACTGCATTGTACGTAAGTACCACAAGTTCTTTATCCATTTTTCACTTTCTGTGATGTTGAACTTGTACTGTAAACGAGGTTCTTGTAAACAGAGGCGTCCCAAACTTTGGGGTGGCTGTGTCTTTTTGATTTTAATTTCCCTAAGCTATAGGACCATAAGTGGAAGTGCCCTAGGCTCTGTTGCTTTGTTTTTTAGATGTTTCAGGAAACACCATACACTTCTCCCGAGTGTCTGTTGGCAATTTACATCACGCCCATCAGCATAACAAGGCTCCCAGTTCTCCATGGCCTGTCCTGCCTTTCTGGATTTTACACTTTTTTCAGATGGCCCTTTTGACCGGGGGGAAGTGAGACTTCATTGTAGTGCAGATTTCCTTTGCAAGCTTGCTTGGTTGGCCAAAAAGTGCGTATGTGTTTTTTCCTGAATATATTCAGGAAAAAACGCATATGCCCTTTTTGGCCAAGTGCATCATTGTGGACGTTCTGCCTCTTTTCCTATGCTTTCAATGCAATTCCAGTCTACCTCCTGAAATCGGTTTCCTGCAATTCTGCCCCGCTTTCAAGTCCTCTTGGCAGCCTTACTTCAGTATATTTTTGGACGATAGCTGTCATTTATAACTCTGCAGGTTTGTGAATTACAGTGCCCCTGAGCTCCTTTCTTCAACTCGCTTTCTTTTGAGCTGGCCGCAACACCGCAGGATGGCTTCAGACCCTAATCTGGTTCCGGCACGGCACGCTGAGCCTTTGGTTAATTCCTCTTCCTGGTGGGAAATGAGAGTTAAATTTGCCCGTCCAGACACCTCCAGCTAGTCTCTCATTGGTTCTCGCTATTCCTGTTCATCTTCCGCAGAAATTGCAAACTGGGCCATACAGGAGATTAAAGGGACGGACTCTCCAAGTGGGGAGAGTGTTAGTAAAGCGTCTGGAATGTTGCACCCGAGTACCAGGGTACAAAAACTGAGACATATTTGAACACGTCTCCCGTTCACATGGTTGATCATACTCTAGGTTCCACATGCATGTTTTAGCTGAAGGAAGAATACCTTAAACCTGGGTAGTTGAAACCCGTGGAATGGGTACCATGCAATATGACTTCAAAGGGTCTTCATTTGCTCACCGAACCTCTCCAATCCTATCACTGCTGCGTTTATGCCCCTGTACACACGCTTGATTCTCTTTTGGAGACATAGCAATCCATAGGTTTTAAGATACTTACTAGTCAGGTACATTCTTAGGCGTTTAATATGCGGTGTTGAGTCCATTTCGTTGAGCAAGGAGTAGCTCTTGTCTAGTCCATATTTGGCTTAAGGAACTTTATCTGTGCTCATTTCAATCTCTGGTTTTATGCAGCACCCCAACTCACCTTTCCCCTTAAGCAAGCATAAGTTGGTTTTCTAAATTTGAGACCCTGTTCTGTTTTGGAATTCAGTTCCTGTGTAGCCAAGTTTACATTCCGTGTATTAGTGATATCTTATGATGTTTCTTTTTCTGTGTGACTTATTTCAGTGAGAATCATCGTACCTGAATCCACTCATTATGCTGCTACGGGCCTGATGACATAGATTTCATTGCTGAGTGATACTGCATTGTACGTAAGTACCACAAGTTCTTTATCCATTTTTCACTTTCTGCGATGTTGAACTTGTACTGTAAACGAGGTTCTTGTAAACAGAGGCGTCCCAAACTTTGGGGTGGCTGTGTCTTTTTGATTTTAATTTCCCTAAGCTATAGGACCATAAGTGGAAGTGCCCTAGGCTCTGTTGCTTTGTTTTTTAGATGTTTCAGGAAACACCATACACTTCTCCCGAGTGGCTGTTGGCAATTTACATCCCGCCCATCAGCATAACAAGGCTCCCAGTTCTCCATGGCCTGTCCTGCCTTTCTGGATTTTACACTTTTTTCAGATGGCCCTTTTGACCGGGGGGAAGTGAGACTTCATTGTAGTGCAGATTTCCTTTGCAAGCTTGCTTGGTTGGCCAAAAAGGGCGTATGCGTTTTTTCCTGAATATATTCAGGAAAAAACGCATACGCCCTTTTTGGCCAAGTGCATCATTGTGGACGTTCTGCCTCTTTTCCTATGCTTTCAATGCAATTCCAGTCTACCTCCTGAAATCGGTTTCCTGCAATTCTGCCCCACTTTCGAGTCCTCTTGGCAGCCTTACTTCAGTATATTTTTGGACGATAGCTGTCATTTATAACTCTGCAGTTTTGTGAATTACAGTGCCCCTGAGCTCCTTTCTTCAACTCGCTTTCTTGTGACCTGGCCGCAACACCGCAGGATGGCTTCAGGCCCTAATCTGGTTCCGGCACGGCACGCTGAGCCTTTGGTTAATTCCTCTTTCTGGTGGGAAATGAGAGTTAAATTTGCCCGTCCAGACACCTCCAGCTAGTCTCTCATTGGTTCTCGCTATTCCTGTTCATATTCCGCAGAAATTGCAAACTGGGACAAACAGGAGATTAAAGGGACGGACTCTCCAAGTGGGGAGAGTGTTAGTAAAGCGTCTGGAATGTTGCACCCGAGTACCAGGGGAGGAAAACTGAGACATATTTGAACACGTCTCCCGTTCACATGGTTGATCATACTCTGGGTTCCACATGCATGTTTTAGCTGAAGGAAGAATACCTTAAACCTGGGTAGTTGAAACCCGTGGAATGGGTACCATGTAATATGACTTCAAAGGGTCTTCATTTGCTCACCGAACCTCTCCAATCCTATCACTGCTGCGTTTATGCCCCTGTACACATGCTTGATTCTCTTTCGGAGACATAGCAATCCATAGGTTTTAAGATACTTACTAGTCAGGTACATTCTTAGGCGTTTAATATGCGGTGTTGAGTCCATTTCGTTGAGCAAGGAGTAGCTCTTGTCTAGTCCATATTTGGCTTAAGGAACTTTATCTGTGCTCATTTCAATCTCTGGTTTTATGCAGCACCCCAACTCACCTTTCCCCTTAAGCAAGCATAAGTTGGTTTTCTAAATTTGAGACCCTGTTCTGTTCTGTAATTCAGTTCCTGTGTAGCCAAGTTTACATTCCGTGTATTACTGATATCTTATGATGTTTCTTTTTCTGTGTGACTTATTTCAGTTAGAATCATCATACCTGAATCCACTCATTGTGCTGCTAAGGGCCTGATGACATAGATTTCATTGCTGAGTGATATTGCTTTGTAAGTAAATACCACAACTTCTTTATCCATTTTTCACTTTCTGCGATGTTGAACTTGTACTGTAAACGAGGTTCTTGTAAACAGAGGCGTCCCAAACTTTGGGGTGGCTGTGTCTTTTTGATTTTAATTTCCCTAAGCTATAGGACCATAAGTGGAAATGCCCTAGGCTCTGTTGCTTTGTTTTTTAGATGTTTCAGGAAACACCATACACTTCTCCCGAGTGTCTGTTGGCAATTTACATCCCGCCCATCAGCATAACAAGGCTCCCAGTTCTCCATGACCTGTCCTGCCTTTCTGGATTTTACACTTTTTTCAGATGGCCCTTTTGACCGGGGGGAAGTGAGACTTCATTGTAGTGCAGATTTCCTTTGCAAGCTTGCTTGGTTGGCCAAAAAGGGCGTATGCGTTTTTTCCTGAATATATTCAGGAAAAAACGCATATGCCCTTTTTGGCCAAGTGCATCATTGTGGACGTTCTGCCTCTTTTCCTATGCTTTCAATGCAATTCCAGTCTACCTCCTGAAATCGGTTTCCTGCAATTCTGCCCCGCTTTCAAGTCCTCTTGGCAGCCTTACTTCAGTATATTTTTGGACGATAGCTGTCATTTATAACTCTGCAGGTTTGTGAATTACAGTGCCCCTGAGCTCCTTTCTTCAACTCGCTTTCTTTTGAGCTGGCCGCAACACCGCAGGATGGCTTCAGGCCCTAATCTGGTTCCGGCACGGCACGCTGAGCCTTTGGTTAATTCCTCTTCCTGGTGGGAAATGAGAGTTAAATTTGCCCGTCCAGACACCTCCAGCTAGTCTCTCATTGGTTCTCGCTATTCCTGTTCATCTTCCGCAGAAATTGCAAACTGGGCCATACAGGAGATTAAAGGGACGGACTCTCCAAGTGGGGAGAGTGTTAGTAAAGCGTCTGGAAAGTTGCACCCGAGTACCAGGGTACAAAAACTGAGACATATTTGAACACGTCTCCCGTTCACATGGTTGATCATACTCTAGGTTCCACATGCATGTTTTAGCTGAAGGAAGAATACCTTAAACCTGGGTAGTTGAAACCCGTGGAATGGGTACCATGCAATATGACTTCAAAGGGTCTTCATTTGCTCACCGAACCTCTCCAATCCTATCACTGCTGCGTTTATGCCCCTGTACACATGCTTGATTCTCTTTTGGAGACATAGCAATCCATAGGTTTTAAGATACTTACTAGTCAGGTACATTCTTAGGCGTTTAATATGCGGTGTTGAGTCCATTTCGTTGAGCAAGGAGTAGCACTTGTCTAGTCCATATTTGGCTTAAGGAACTTTATCTGTGCTCATTTCAATCTCTGGTTTTATGCAGCACCCCAACTCACCTTTCCCCTTAAGCAAGCATAAGTTGGTTTTCTAAATTTGAGACCCTGTTCTGTTTTGGAATTCAGTTCCTGTGTAGCCAAGTTTACATTCCGTGTATTAGTGATATCTTATGATGTTTCTTTTTCTGTGTGACTTATTTCAGTGAGAATCATCGTACCTGAATCCACTCATTATGCTGCTACGGGCCTGATGACATAGATTTCATTGCTGAGTGATACTGCATTGTACGTAAGTACCACAAGTTCTTTATCCATTTTTCACTTTCTGCGATGTTGAACTTGTACTGTAAACGAGGTTCTTGTAAACAGAGGCGTCCCAAACTTTGGGGTGGCTGTGTCTTTTTGATTTTAATTTCCCTAAGCTATAGGACCATAAGTGGAAGTGCCCTAGGCTCTGTTGCTTTGTTTTTTAGATGTTTCAGGAAACACCATACACTTCTCCCGAGTGTCTGTTGGCAATTTACATCCCGCCCATCAGCATAACAAGGCTCCCAGTTCTCCATGACCTGTCCTGCCTTTCTGGATTTTACACTTTTTTCAGATGGCCCTTTTGACCGGGGGGAAGTGAGACTTCATTGTAGTGCAGATTTCCTTTGCAAGCTTGCTTGGTTGGCCAAAAAGGGCGTATGCGTTTTTTCCTGAATATATTCAGGAAAAAACGCATACGCCCTTTTTGGCCAAGTGCATCATTGTGGACGTTCTGCCTCTTTTCCTATGCTTTCAATGCAATTCCAGTCTACCTCCTGAAATCGGTTTCCTGCAATTCTGCCCCACTTTCGAGTCCTCTTGGCAGCCTTACTTCAGTATATTTTTGGACGATAGCTGTCATTTATAACTCTGCAGGTTTGTGAATTACAGTGCCCCTGAGCTCCTTTCTTCAACTCGCTTTCTTGTGACCTGGCCGCAACACCGCAGGATGGCTTCAGGCCCTAATCTGGTTCCGGCACGGCACGCTGAGCCTTTGGTTAATTCCTCTTTCTGGTGGGAAATGAGAGTTAAATTTGCCCGTCCAGACACCTCCAGCTAGTCTCTCATTGGTTCTCGCTATTCCTGTTCATATTCCGCAGAAATTGCAAACTGGGACAAACAGGAGATTAAAGGGACGGACTCTCCAAGTCGGGAGAGTGTTAGTAAAGCGTCTGGAATGTTGCACCCGAGTACCAGGGTACGAAAACTGAGACATATTTGAACACGTCTCCCGATCACATGGTTGATCATACTCTAGGTTCCACATGCATGTTTTAGCTGAAGGAAGAATACCTTAAACCTGGGTAGTTGAAACCCGTGGAATGGGTACCATGCAATATGACTTCAAAGGGTCTTCATTTGCTCACCGAACCTCTCCAATCCTATCACTGCTGCGTTTATGCCCCTGTACACATGCTTGATTCTCTTTCGGAGACATAGCAATCCATAGGTTTTAAGATACTTACTAGTCAGGTACATTCTTAGGCGTTTAATATGCGGTGTTGAGTCCATTTCGTTGAGCAAGGAGTAGCTCTTGTCTAGTCCATATTTGGCTTAAGGAACTTTAAATGTGCTCGTTTCAATCTCTGGTTTTATGCAGCACCCCAACTCACCTTTCCCCTTAAGCAAGCATAAGTTGGTTTTCTAAATTTGAGACCCTGTTCTGTTCTGTAATTCAGTTCCTGTGTAGCCAAGTTTATATTCCGTGTATTACTGATATCTTATGATGTTTCTTTTTCTGTGTGACTTATTTCAGTTAGAATCATCATACCTGAATCCACTCATTATGCTGCAACGGGCCTGATGACATAGATTTCATTGCTGAGTGATACTGCATTTTACGTAAGTACCACAAGTTCTTTATCCATTTTTCACTTTCTGTGATATTGAACTTGTACGGTAAACGAGGTTCTTGTAAACAGAGGCGTCCCAAACTTTGGGGTGGCTGTGTCTTTTTGATTTTAATTTCCCTAAGCTATAGGACCATAAGTGGAAGTGCCCTAGGCTCTGTTGCTTTGTTTTTTAGATGTTTCAGGAAACACCATACACTTCTCCCGAGTGGCTGTTGGCAATTTACATCCCGCCCATCAGCATAACAAGGCTCCCAGTTCTCCATGGCCTGTCCTGCCTTTCTGGATTTTACACTTTTTTCAGATGGCCCTTTTGACCGGGGGGAAGTGAGACTTCATTGTAGTGCAGATTTCCTTTGCAAGCTTGCTTGGTTGGCCAAAAAGTGCATATGCGTTTTTTCCTGAATATATTCAGGAAAAAACGCATACGCCCTTTTTGGCCAAGTGCATCATTGTGGACGTTCTGCCTCTTTTCCTATGCTTTCAAAGCAATTCCAGTCTACCTCCTGAAATCGGTTTCCTGCAATTCTGCCCCGCTTTCAAGTCCTCTTGGCAGCCTTACTTCAGTATATTTTTGGACGATAGCTGTCATTTATAACTCTGCAGGTTTGTGAATTACAGTGCCCCTGAGCTCCTTTCTTCAACTCGCTTTCTTTTGAGCTGGCCGCAACACCGCAGGATGGCTTCAGGCCCTAATCTGGTTCCGGCCCGGCACGCTGAGCCTTTGGTTATTTCCTCTTCCTGGTGGGAAATGAGAGTTAAATTTGCCCGTCCAGACACCTCCAGCTAGTCTCTCATTGGTGTTCCCTATTCCTGTTCATCTTCCGCAGAAATTGCAAACTGGGCCAAACAGGAGGTTAAAGGCGCTGACTCTCCAAGTGGGGAGAGTGTTAGTAAAGCGTCTGGAATGTTGCACCCGAGTACCAGGGGAGGAAAACTGAGACATATTTGAACACGTCTCCCGTTCACACGGTTGATCATACTCTGGGTTCCACATGCATGTTTTAGCTGAAGGAAGAATACCTTAAACCTGGAGAGTTGAAACCCGTGGAATGGGTACCATGCAATATGACTTCAAAGGGTCTTCATTTGTTCACCGAACCTCTCCAATCCTATCACTGCTGCGTTTATGCCCCTGTACACATGCTTGATTCTCTTTCGGAGACATAGCAATCCATAGGTTTTAAGATACTTACTAGTCAGGTACATTCTTAGGCGTTTTATATGCGGTGTTCAGTCCATTTTGTTGAGCAAGGAGTAGCTCTTGTCTATTCCATATTTGGCTTAAGGAACTTTATCTGTGCTCATTTCAATCTCTGGTTTTATGCAGCACCCCAACTCACCTTTCCCCTTAAGCAAGCATAAGTTGGTTTTCTAAATTTGAGACCCTGTTCTGTTCTGTAATTCAGTTCCTGTGTAGCCAAGTTTACATTCCGTGTATTACTGATATCTTATGATGTTTCTTTTTCTGTGTGACTTATTTCAGTTAGAATCATCATACCTGAATCCACTCATTGTGCTGCTAAGGGCCTGATGACATAGATTTCATTGCTGAGTGATATTGCTTTGTAAGTAAATACCACAACTTCTTTATCCATTTTTCACTTTCTGCGATGTTGAACTTGTACTGTAAACGAGGTTCTTGTAAACAGAGGCCTCCCAAACTTTGGGGTGGCTGTGTCTTTTTGATTTTAATTTCCCTAAGCTATAGGACCATAAGTGGAAGTGCCCTAGGCTCTGTTGCTTTGTTTTTTAGATGTTTCAGGAAACACCATACACTTCTCCCTAGTGGCTGTTGGCAATTTACATCCCGCCCATCAGCATAACAAGGCTCCCAGTTCTCCATGGCCTGTCCTGCCTTTCTGGATTTTACACTTTTTTCAGATGGCCCTTTTGACCGGGGGGAAGTGAGACTTCATTGTAGTGCAGATTTCCTTTGCAAGCTTGCTTGGTTGGCCAAAAAGGGCGTATGCGTTTTTTCCTGAATATATTCAGGAAAAAACGCATACGCCCTTTTTGGCCAAGTGCATCATTGTGGACGTTCTGCCTCTTTTCCTATGCTTTCAATGCAATTCCAGTCTACCTCCTGAAATCGGTTTCCTGCAATTCTGCCCCGCTTTCAAGTCCTCTTGGCAGCCTTACTTCAGTATATTTTTGGACGATAGCTGTCATTTATAACTCTGCAGGTTTGTGAATTACAGTGCCCCTGAGCTCCTTTCTTCAACTCGCTTTCTTGTGACCTGGCCGCAACACCGCAGGATGGCTTCAGGCCCTAATCTGGTTCCGGCACGGCACGCTGAGCCTTTGGTTATTTCCTCTTCCTGGTGGGAAATGAGAGTTAAATTTGCCCGTCCAGACACCTCCAGCTAGTCTCTCATTGGTTCTCGCTATTCCTGTTCATCTTCCACAGAAATTGCAAACTGGGCCAAACAGGAGGTTAAAGGGACTGACTCTCCAAGTGGGGAGAGTGTTAGTAAAGCGTCTGGAATGTTGCACCCGAGTACCAGGGGAGGAAAACTGAGACATATTTGAACACGTCTCCCGTTCACACGGTTGATCATACTCTGGGTTCCACATGCATGTTTTAGCTGAAGGAAGAATACCTTAAACCTGGAGAGTTGAAACCCGTGGAATGGGTACCATGCAATATGACTTCAAAGGGTCTTCATTTGTTCACCGAACCTCTCCAATCCTATCACTGCTGCGTTTATGCCCCTGTACACATGCTTGATTCTCTTTCGGAGACAGAGCAATCCATAGGTTTTAAGATACTTACTAGTCAGGTACATTCTTAGGCGTTTAATATGCGGTGTTGAGTCCATTTCGTTGAGCAAGGAGTAGCTCTTGTCTATTCCATATTTGGCTTAAGGAACTTTATCTGTGCTCATTTCAATCTCTGGTTTTATGCAGCACCCTAACTCACCTTTCCCCTTAAGCAAGCATAAGTTGGTTTTCTAAATTTGAGACCCTGTTCTGTTCTGTAATTCAGTTCCTGTGTAGCCAAGTTTACATTCCGTGTATTACTGATATCTTATGATGTTTCTTTTTCTGTGTGACTTATTTCAGTTAGAATCATCATACCTGAATCCACTCATTGTGCTGCTAAGGGCCTGATGACATAGATTTCATTGCTGAGTGATATTGTTTTGTAAGTAAATACCACAACTTCTTTATCCATTTTTCACTTTCTGCGATGTTGAACTTGTACTGTAAACGAGGTTCTTGTAAACAGAGGCGTCCCAAACTTTGGGGTGGCTGTGTCTTTTTGATTTTAATTTCCCTAAGCTATAGGACCATAAGTGGAAGTGCCCTAGGCTCTGTTGCTTTGTTTTTTAGATGTTTCAGGAAACACCATACACTTCTCCCGAGTGGCTGTTGGCAATTTACATCCCGCCCATCAGCATAACAAGGCTCCCAGTTCTCCATGGCCTGTCCTGCCTTTCTGGATTTTACACTTTTTTCAGATGGCCCTTTTGACCGGGGGGAAGTGAGACTTCATTGTAGTGCAGATTTCCTTTGCAAGCTTGCTTGGTTGGCCAAAAAGGGCGTATGCGTTTTTTCCTGAATATATTCAGGAAAAAACGCATACGTCCTTTTTGGCCAAGTGCATCATTGTGGACGTTCTGCCTCTTTTCCTATGCTTTCAATGCAATTCCAGTCTACCTCCTGAAATCGGTTTCCTGCAATTCTGACCCGCTTTCAAGTCCTCTTGGCAGCCTTACTTCAGTATATTTTTGGACGATAGCTGTCATTTATAACTCTGCAGGTTTGTGAATTACAGTGCCCCTGAGCTCCTTTCTTCAACTCGCTTTCTTGTGACCTGGCCGCAACACCGCAGGATGGCTTCAGGCCCTAATCTGGTTCCGGCACGGCACGCTGAGCCTTTGGTTATTTCCTCTTCCTGGTGGGAAATGAGAGTTAAATTTGCCCGTCCAGACACCTCCAGCTAGTCTCTCATTGGTTCTCGCTATTCCTGTTCATCTTCCACAGAAATTGCAAACTGGGCCAAACAGGAGGTTAAAGGGACTGACTCTCCAAGTCGGGAGAGTGTTAGTAAAGCGTCTGGAATGTTGCACCCGAGTACCAGGGTACGAAAACTGAGACATATTTGAACACGTCTCCCGATCACATGGTTGATCATACTCTAGGTTCCACATGCATGTTTTAGCTGAAGGAAGAATACCTTAAACCTGGGTAGTTGAAACCCGTGGAATGGGTACCATGCAATATGACTTCAAAGGGTCTTCATTTGCTCACCGAACCTCTCCAATCCTATCACTGCTGCGTTTATGCCCCTGTACACATGCTTGATTCTCTTTCGGAGACATAGCAATCCATACGTTTTAAGATACTTACTAGTCAGGTACATTCTTAGGCGTTTAATATGCGGTGTTGAGTCCATTTCGTTGAGCAAGGAGTAGCTCTTGTCTATTCCATATTTGGCTTAAGGAACTTTATCTGTGCTCATTTCAATCTCTGGTTTTATGCAGCACCCCAACTCACCTTTCCCCTTAAGCAAGCATAAGTTGGTTTTCTAAATTTGAGACCCTGTTCTGTTCTGTAATTCAGTTCCTGTGTAGCCAAGTTTACATTCCGTGTATTACTGATATCTTATGATGTTTCTTTTTCTGTGTGACTTATTTCAGTTAGAATCATCATACCTGAATCCACTCATTGTGCTGCTAAGGGCCTGATGACATAGATTTCATTGCTGAGTGATATTGCTTTGTAAGTAAATACCACACCTTCTTTATCCATTTTTCACTTTCTGCGATGTTGAACTTATACGGTAAACGAGGTTCTTGTAAACAGAGGCGTCCCAAACTTTGGGGTGGCTGTGTCTTTTTGATTTTCATTTCCCTAAGCTATAGGACCATAAGTGGAAGTGCCCTAGGCTCTGTTGCTTTGTTTTTTAGATGTTTCAGGAAACACCATACACTTCTCCCGAGTGGCTGTTGGCAATTTACATCCCGCCCATCAGCATAACAAGGCTCCCAGTTCTCCATGGCCTGTCCTGCCTTTCTGGATTTTACACTTTTTTCAGATGGCCCTTTTGACCGGGGGGAAGTGAGACTTCATTGTAGTGCAGATTTCCTTTGCAAGCTTGCTTGGTTGGCCAAAAAGGGCGTATGCGTTTTTTCCTGAATATATTCAGGAAAAAACGCATACGCCCTTTTTGGCCAAGTGCATCATTGTGGACGTTCTGCCTCTTTTCCTATGCTTTCAATGCAATTCCAGTCTACCTCCTGAAATCGGTTTCCTGCAATTCTGCCCCGCTTTCAAGTCCTCTTGGCAGCCTTACTTCAGTATATTTTTGGACGATAGCTGTCATTTATAACTCTGCAGGTTTGTGAATTACAGTGCCCCTGAGCTCCTTTCTTCAACTCGCTTTCTTTTGAGCTGGCCGCAACACCGCAGGATGCCTTCAGGCCCTAATCTGGTTCCGGCACGGCACGCTGAGCCTTTGGTTATTTCCTCTTCCTGGTGGGAAATGAGAGTTAAATTTGCCCGTCCAGACACCTCCAGCTAGTCTCTCATTGGTTCTCGCTATTCCTGTTCATCTTCCACAGAAATTGCAAACTGGGCCAAACAGGAGGTTAAAGGGACTGACTCTCCAAGTGGGGAGAGTGTTAGTAAAGCGTCTGGAATGTTGCACCCGAGTACCAGGGGAGGAAAACTGAGACATATTTGAACACCTCTCCCGTTCACACGGTTGATCATACTCTGGGTTCCACATGCATGTTTTAGCTGAAGGAAGAATACCTTAAACCTGGAGAGTTGAAACCCGTGGAATGGGTACCATGCAATATGACTTCAAAGGGTCTTCATTTGTTCACCGAACCTCTCCAATCCTATCACTGCTGCGTTTATGCCCCTGTACACATGCTTGATTCTCTTTCGGAGACATAGCAATCCATAGGTTTTAAGATACTTACTAGTCAGGTACATTCTTAGGCGTTTTATATGCGGTGTTCAGTCCATTTCGTTGAGCAAGGAGTAGCTCTTGTCTATTCCATATTTGGCTTAAGGAACTTTATCTGTGCTCATTTCAATCTCTGGTTTTATGCAGCACCCCAACTCACCTTTCCCCTTAAGCAAGCATAAGTTGGTTTTCTAAATTTGAGACCCTGTTCTGTTCTGTAATTCAGTTCCTGTGTAGCCAAGTTTACATTCCGTGTATTACTGATATCTTATGATGTTTCTTTTTCTGTGTGACTTATTTCAGTTAGAATCATCATACCTGAATCCACTCATTGTGCTGCTAAGGGCCTGATGACATAGATTTCATTGCTGAGTGATATTGTTTTGTAAGTAAATACCACAACTTCTTTATCCATTTTTCACTTTCTGCGATGTTGAACTTGTACTGTAAACGAGGTTCTTGTAAACAGAGGCGTCCCAAACTTTGGGGTGGCTGTGTCTTTTTGATTTTAATTTCCCTAAGCTATAGGACCATAAGTGGAAGTGCCCTAGGCTCTGTTGCTTTGTTTTTTAGATGTTTCAGGAAACACCATACACTTCTCCAGAGTGGCTGTTGGCAATTTACATCCCGCCCATCAGCATAACAAGGCTCCCAGTTCTCCATGGCCTGTCCTGCCTTTCTGGATTTTACACTTTTTTCAGATGGCCCTTTTGACCGGGGAGAAGTGAGACTTCATTGTAGTGCAGATTTCCTTTGCAAGCTTGCTTGGTTGGCCAAAAAGGGCGTATGCGTTTTTTCCTGAATATATTCAGGAAAAAACGCATACGCCCTTTTTGGCCAAGTGCATCATTGTGGACGTTCTGCCTCTTTTCCTATGCTTTCAATGCAATTCCAGTCTACCTCCTGAAATCGGTTTCCTGCAATTCTGCCCCGCTTTCAAGTCCTCTTGGCAGCCTTACTTCAGTATATTTTTGGACGATAGCTGTCATTTATAACTCTGCAGGTTTGTGAATTACAGTGCCCCTGAGCTCCTTTCTTCAACTCGCTTTCTTGTGACCTGGCCGCAACACCGCAGGATGGCTTCAGGCCCTAATCTGGTTCCAGCACGGCACGCTGAGCCTTTGGTTAATTCCTCTTTCTGGTGGGAAATGAGAGTTAAATTTGCCCGTCCAGACACCTCCAGCTAGTCTCTCATTGGTTCTCGCTATTTCTGTTCATCTTCCGCAGAAATTGCAAACTGGGCCAAACAGGAGATTAAAGGGACTGACTCTCCAAGTGGGGAGAGTGTTAGTAAAGCGTCTGGAATGTTGCACCCGAGTACCAGGGGAGGAAAACTGAGACATATTTGAACACGTCTCCCGTTCACATGGTTGATCATACTCTGGGTTCCACATGCATGTTTTAGCTGAAGGAAGAATACCTTAAACCTGGAGAGTTGAGACCCGTGGAATGGGTACCATGCAATATGACTTCAAAGGGTCTTCATTTGCTCACAAAACCTCTCCAATCCTATCACTGCTGCGTTTATGCCCCTGTACACACGCTTGATTCTCTTTTGGAGACATAGCAATCCATAGGTTTTAAGATACTTACTAGTGAGGTACATTCTTAGGCGTTTAATATGGGGTGTTGAGTCCATTTCGTTGAGCAAGGAGTAGCTCTTGTCTAGTCCATATTTGGCTTAAGGAACTTTATCTGTGCTCATTTCAATCTCTGGTTTTATGCAGCACCCCAACTCACCTTTCCCCTTAAGCAAGCATAAGTTGGTTTTCTAAATTTGAGACCCTGTTCTGTTTTGGAATTCAGTTCCTGTGTAGCCAAGTTTACATTCCGTGTATTAGTGATATCTTATGATGTTTCTTTTTCTGTGTGACTTATTTCAGTGAAAATCATCGTACCTGAATCCACTCATTATGCTGCTACGGGCCTGATGACATAGATTTCATTGCTGAGTGATACTGCATTGTACGTAAGTACCACAAGTTCTTTATCCATTTTTCACTTTCTGTGATATTGAACTTGTACGGTAAACGAGGTTCTTGTAAACAGAGGCGTCCCAAACTTTGGGGTGGCTGTGTCTTTTTGATTTTAATTTCCCTAAGCTATAGGACCATAAGTGGAAGTGCCCTAGGCTCTGTTGCTTTGTTTTTTAGATGTTTCAGGAAACACCATACACTTCTCCCGAGTGTCTGTTGGCAATTTACATCCCGCCCATCAGCATAACAAGGCTCCCAGTTCTCCATGGCCTGTCCTGCATTTCTGGATTTTACACTTTTTTCAGATGGCCCTTTTGACCGGGGGGAAGTGAGACTTCATTGTAGTGCAGATTTCCTTTGCAAGCTTGCTTGGTTGGCCAAAAAGGGCGTATGCGTTTTTTCCTGAATATATTCAGGAAAAAACGCATACGCCCTTTTTGGCCAAGTGCATCATTGTGGACGTTCTGCCTCTTTTCCTATGCTTTCAATGCAATTCCAGTCTACCTCCTGAAATCGGTTTCCTGCAATTCTGCCCCGCTTTCGAGTCCTCTTGGCAGCCTTACTTCAGTATATTTTTGGACGATAGCTGTCATTTATAACTCTGCAACTTTGTGAATTACAGTGCCCCTGAGCTCCTTTCTTCAACTCGCTTTCTTGTGACCTGGCCGCAACACCGCAGGATGGCTTCAGGCCCTAATCTGGTTCCGGCACGGCACGCTGAGCCTTTGGTTAATTCCTCTTCCTGGTGGGAAATGAGAGTTAAATTTGCCCGTCCAGACACCTCCAGCTAGTCTCTCATTGGTTCTCCCTATTCCTGTTCATCTTCCGCAGAAATTGAAAACTGGGCCAAACAGGAGGTTAAAGGCGCTGACTCTCCAAGTCGGGAGAGTGTTAGTAAAGCGTCTGGAATGTTGCACCCGAGTACCAGGGTACGAAAACTGAGACATATTTGAACACGTCTCCCGATCACATGGTTGATCATACTCTAGGTTCCACATGCATGTTTTAGCTGAAGGAAGAATACCTTAAACCTGGGTAGTTGAAACCCTTGGAATGGGTACCATGCAATATGACTTCAAAGGGTCTTCATTTGCTCACCGAACCTCTCCAATCTTATCACTGCTGCGTTTATGCCCCTGTACACATGCTTGATTCTCTTTCGGAGACATAGCAATCCATAGGTTTTAAGATACTTACTAGTCAGGTACATTCTTAGGCGTTTAATATGCGGAGTAGAGTCCATTTCGTTGAGCAAGGAGTAGCTCTTGTCTATTACATATTTGGCTTAAGGAACTTTATCTGTGCTCATTTCAATCTCTGGTTTTATGCAGCACCCCAACTCACCTTTACCCTTAAGCAAGCATAAGTTGGTTTTCTAAATTTGAGACCCTGTTCTGTTCTGTAATTCAGTTCCTGTGTAGCCAAGTTTACATTCTGTGTATTACTGATATCTTATGATGTTTCTTTTTCTGTGTGACTTATTTCAGTTAGAATCATCATACCTGAATCCACTCATTGTGCTGCTACGGGCCTGATGACATAGATTTCATTGCTGAGTGATACTGCATTGTACGTAAGTACCACAAGTTCTTTATCCATTTTTCACTTTCTGTGATATTGAACTTGTACGATAAACGAGGTTCTTGTAAACAGAGGCGTCCCAAACTTTGGGGTGGCTGTGTCTTTTTGATTTTAATTTCCCTAAGCTATAGGACCATAAGTGGAAGTGCCCTAGGCTCTGTTGCTTTGTTTTTTAGATGTTTCAGGAAACACCATACACTTCTCCCGAGTGTCTGTTGGCAATTTACATCCCGCCCATCAGCATAACAAGGCTCCCAGTTCTCCATGGCCTGTCCTGCCTTTCTGGATTTTACACTTTTTTCAGATGGCCCTTTTGACCGGGGGGAAGTGAGACTTCATTGTAGTGCAGATTTCCTTTGCAAGCTTGCTTGGTTGGCCAAAAAGGGCGTATGCGTTTTTTCCTGAATATATTCAGGAAAAAACGCATACGCCCTTTTTGGCCAAGTGCATCATTGTGGACGTTCTGCCTCTTTTCCTATGCTTTCAATGCAATTCCAGTCTACCTCCTGAAATCGGGTTCCTGCAATTCTGCCCCGCTTTCAAGTCCTCTTGGCAGCCTTACTTCAGTATATTTTTGGACGATAGCTGTCATTTATAACTCTGCAGGTTTGTGAATTACAGTGCCCCTGAGCTCCTTTCTTCAACTCGCTTTCTTTTGAGCTGACCGCAACACCGCAGGATGGCTTCAGGCCCTAATCTGGTTCCGGCACGGCACGCTGAGCCTTTGGTTATTTCCTCTTCCTGGTGGGAAATGAGAGTTAAATTTGCCCGTCCAGACACCTCCAGCTAGTCTCTCATTGGTGTTCCCTATTCCTGTTCATCTTCCGCAGAAATTGCAAAGTGGGACAAACAGGAGGTTAAAGGCGCTGACTCTCCAAGTGGGGAGAGTGTTAGTAAAGCGTCTGGAATGTAGCACCCGAGTACCAGGGGAGGAAAACTGAGACATATTTGAACACGTCTCCCGTTCACATGGTTGATCATACTCTGGGTTCCACATGCATGTTTTAGCTGAAGGAAGAATACCTTAAACCTGGGTAGTTGAGACCCGTGGAATGGGTACCATGCAATATGACTTCAAAGGGTCTTCATTTGCTCACCGAACCTCTCCAATCCTATCACTGCTGCGTTTATGCCCCTGTACACACGCTTGATTCTCTTTTGGAGACATAGCAATCCATAGGTTTTAAGATACTTACTAGTCAGGTACATTCTTAGGCGTTTAATATGGGGTGTTGAGTCCATTTCGTTGAGCAAGGAGTAGCTCTTGTCTAGTCCATATTTGGCTTAAGGAACTTTATCTGTGCTCATTTCAATCTCTGGTTTTATGCAGCACCCCAACTCACCTTTCCCCTTAAGCAAGCATAAGTTGGTTTTCTAAATTTGAGACCCTGTTCTGTTTTGGAATTCAGTTCCTGTGTAGCCAAGTTTACATTCCGTGTATTAGTGATATCTTATGATGTTTCTTTTTCTGTGTGACTTATTTCAGTGAGAATCATCGTACCTGAATCCACTCATTATGCTGCTACGGGCCTGATGACATAGATTTCATTGCTGAGTGATACTGCATTGTACGTAAGTACCACAAGTTCTTTATCCATTTTTCACTTTCTGTGATATTGAACTTGTACGGTAAACGAGGTTCTTGTAAACAGAGGCGTCCCAAACTTTGGGGTGGCTGTGTCTTTTTGATTTTAATTTCCCTAAGCTATAGGACCATAAGTGGAAGTGCCCTAGGCTCTGTTGCTTTGTTTTTTAGATGTTTCAGGAAACACCATACACTTCTCCCGAGTGGCTGTTGGCAATTTACATCCCGCCCATCAGCATAACAAGGCTCCCAGTTCTCCATGGCCTGTCCTGCCTTTCTGGATTTTAAACTTTTTTCAAATGGCCCTTTTGACCGGGGGGAAGTGAGACTTCATTGTAGTGCAGATTTCCTTTGCAAGCTTGCTTGGTTGGCCAAAAAGGGCGTATGCATTTTTTCCTGAATATATTCAGGAAAAAACGCATACGCCCTTTTTGGCCAAGTGCATCATTGTGGACGTTCTGACTCTTTTCCTATGCTTTCAATGCAATTCCAGTCTACCTCCTGAAATCGGTTTCCTGCAATTCTGCCCCGCTTTCAAGTCCTCTTGGCAGCCTTACTTCAGTATATTTTTGGACGATAGCTGTCATTTATAACTCTGCAGGTTTGTGAATTACACTGCCCCTGAGCTCCTTTCTTCAACTCGCTTTCTTGTGACCTGGCCGCAACACTGCAGGATGGCTTCAGGCCCTAATCTGGTTCCGGCACGGCACGCTGAGCCTTTGGTTAATTCCTCTTTCTGGTGGGAAATGAGAGTTAAATTTGCCCGTCCAGACACCTCCAGCTAGTCTCTCATTGGTTCTCGCCTTTCTTGTTCATCTTCCACAGAAATTGCAAACTGGGCCAAACAGGAGGTTAAAGGGACTGACTCTCCAAGTGGGGCGAGTGTTAGTAAAGCGTCTGGAATGTTGCACCCGAGTACCAGGGGAGGAAAACTGAGACATATTTGAACACATCTCCCGTTCACATGGTTGATCATACTCTGGGTTCCACATGCATGTTTTAGCTGAAGGAAGAATACCTTAAACCTGGAGAGTTGAGACCCGTGGAATGGGTACCATGCAATATGACTTCAAAGTGTCTTCATTTGCTCACCAAACCTCTCCAATCCTATCACTGCTGCGTTTATGCCCCTGTACACACGCTTGATTCTCTTTTGGAGACATAGCAATCCATAGGTTTTAAGATACTTACTAGTCAGGTACATTCTTAGGCGTTTAATATGGGGTGTTGAGTCCATTTCGTTGAGCAAGGAGTAGCTCTTGTCTAGTCCATATTTGGCTTAAGGAACTTTATCTGTGCTCATTTCAATCTCTGGTTTTATGCAGCACCCCAACTCACCTTTCCCCTTAAGCAAGCATAAGTTGGTTTTCTAAATTTGAGACCCTGTTCTGTTTTGGAATTCAGTTCCTGTGTAGCCAAGTTTACATTCCGTGTATTAGTGATATCTTATGATGTTTCTTTTTCTGTGTGACTTATTTCAGTGAGAATCATCGTACCTGAATCCACTCATTATGCTGCTACGGGCCTGATGACATAGATTTCATTGCTGAGTGATACTGCATTGTACGTAAGTACCACAAGTTCTTTATCCATTTTTCACTTTCTGTGATATTGAACTTGTACGGTAAACGAGGTTCTTGTAAACAGAGGCGTCCCAAACTTTGGGGTGGCTGTGTCTTTTTGATTTTAATTTCCCTAAGCTATAGGACCATAAGTGGAAGTGCCCTAGGCTCTGTTGCTTTGTTTTTTAGATGTTTCAGGAAACACCATACACTTCTCCCGAGTGTCTGTTGGCAATTTACATGCCGCCCATCAGCATAACAAGGCTCCCAGTTCTCCATGGCCTGTCCTGCCTTTCTGGATTTTACACTTTTTTCAGATGGCCCTTTTGACCGGGGGGAAGTGAGACTTCATTGTAGTGCAGATTTCCTTTGCAAGCTTGCTTGGTTGGCCAAAAAGGGCGTATGCGTTTTTTCCTGAATATATTCAGGAAAAACACATATGCCCTTTTTGGCCAAGTGCATCATTGTGGACGTTCTGCCTCTTTTCCTATGCTTTCAATGCAATTCCAGTCTACCTCCTGAAATCGGGTTCCTGCAATTCTGCCCCGCTTTCAAGTCCTCTTGGCAGCCTTACTTCAGTATATTTTTGGACGATAGCTGTCATTTATAACTCTGCAGGTTTGTGAATTACAGTGCCCCTGAGCTCCTTTCTTCAACTCGCTTTCTTTTGAGCTGGCCGCAACACCGCAGGATGGCTTCAGGCCCTAATCTGGTTCCGGCACGGCACGCTGAGCCTTTGGTTATTTCCTCTTCCTGGTGGGAAATGAGAGTTAAATTTGCCCGTCCAGACACCTCCAGCTAGTCTCTCATTGGTGTTCCCTATTCCTGTTCATCTTCCGCAGAAATTGCAAAGTGGGACAAACAGGAGGTTAAAGGCGCTGACTCTCCAAGTGGGGAGAGTGTTAGTAAAGCGTCTGGAATGTAGCACCCGAGTACCAGGGGAGGAAAACTGAGACATATTTGAACACGTCTCCCGTTCACATGGTTGATCATACTCTGGGTTCCACATGCATGTTTTAGCTGAAGGAAGAATACCTTAAACCTGGGTAGTTGAGACCCGTGGAATGGGTACCATGCAATATGACCTCAAAGGGTCTTCATTTGCTCACCGAACCTCTCCAATCCTATCACTGCTGCGTTTATGCCCCTGTACACACGCTTGATTCTCTTTTGGAGACATAGCAATCCATAGGTTTTAAGATACTTACTAGTCAGGTACATTCTTAGGCGTTTAATATGGGGTGTTGAGTCCATTTCGTTGAGCAAGGAGTAGCTCTTGTCTAGTCCATATTTGGCTTAAGGAACTTTATCTGTGCTCATTTCAATCTCTGGTTTTATGCAGCACCCCAACTCACCTTTCCCCTTAAGCAAGCATAAGTTGGTTTTCTAAATTTGAGACCCTGTTCTGTTTTGGAATTCAGTTCCTGTGTAGCCAAGTTTACATTCCGTGTATTAGTGATATCTTATGATGTTTCTTTTTCTGTGTGACTTATTTCAGTGAGAATCATCGTACCTGAATCCACTCATTATGCTGCTACGGGCCTGATGACATAGATTTCATTGCTGAGTGATACTGCATTGTACGTAAGTACCACAAGTTCTTTATCCATTTTTCACTTTCTGTGATATTGAACTTGTACGGTAAACGAGGTTCTTGTAAACAGAGGCGTCCCAAACTTTGGGGTGGCTGTGTCTTTTTGATTTTAATTTCCCTAAGCTATAGGACCATAAGTGGAAGTGCCCTAGGCTCTGTTGCTTTGTTTTTTAGATGTTTCAGGAAACACCATACACTTCTCCCGAGTGGCTGTTGGCAATTTACATCCCGCCCATCAGCATAACAAGGCTCCCAGTTCTCCATGGCCTGTCCTGCCTTTCTGGATTTTACACTTTTTTCAGATGGCCCTTTTGACCGGGGGGAAGTGAGACTTCATTGTAGTGCAGATTTCCTTTGCAAGCTTGCTTGGTTGGCCAAAAAGGGCGTATGCATTTTTTCCTGAATATATTCAGGAAAAAACGCATACGCCCTTTTTGGCCAAGTGCATCATTGTGGACGTTCTGCCTCTTTTCCTATGCTTTCAATGCAATTCCAGTCTACCTCCTGAAATCGGTTTCCTGCAATTCTGCCCCGCTTTCAAGTCCTCTTGGCAGCCTTACTTCAGTATATTTTTGGACGATAGCTGTCATTTATAACTCTGCAGGTTTGTGAATTACAGTGCCCCTGAGCTCCTTTCTTCAACTCGCTTTCTTTTGAGCTGGCCGCAACACCGCAGGATGGCTTCAGGCCCTAATCTGGTTCCGGCACGGCACGCTGAGCCTTTGGTTAATTCCTCTTTCTGGTGGGAAATGAGAGTTAAATTTGCCCGTCCAGACACCTCCAGCTAGTCTCTCATTGGTTCTCGTCTTTCTTGTTCATCTTCCACAGAAATTGCAAACTGGGCCAAACAGGAGGTTAAAGGGACTGACTCTCCAAGTGGGGCGAGTGTTAGTAAAGCGTCTGGAATGTTGCACCCGAGTACCAGGGGAGGAAAACTGAGACATATTTGAACACATCTCCCGTTCACATGGTTGATCATACTCTGGGCTCCACATGCATGTTTTAGCTTAAGGAAGAATACCTTAAACCTGGAGAGTTGAGACCCGTGGAATGGGTACCATGCAATATGACTTCAAAGTGTCTTCATTTGCTCACCAAACCTCTCCAATCCTATCACTGCTGCGTTTATGCCCCTGTACACACGCTTGATTCTCTTTTGGAGACATAGCAATCCATAGGTTTTAAGATACTTACTAGTCAGGTACATTCTTAGGCGTTTAATATGGGGTGTTGAGTCCATTTCGTTGAGCAAGGAGTAGCTCTTGTCTAGTCCATATTTGGCTTAAGGAACTTTATCTGTGCTCATTTCAATCTCTGGTTTTATGCAGCACCCCAACTCACCTTTCCCCTTAAGCAAGCATAAGTTGGTTTTCTAAATTTGAGACCCTGTTCTGTTTTGGAATTCAGTTCCTGTGTAGCCAAGTTTACATTCCGTGTATTAGTGATATCTTATGATGTTTCTTTTTCTGTGTGACTTATTTCAGTGAGAATCATCGTACCTGAATCCACTCATTATGCTGCTACGGGCCTGATGACATAGATTTCATTCTGAGTGATACTGCATTGTACGTAAGTACCACAAGTTCTTTATCCATTTTTCACTTTCTGTGATATTGAACTTGTACGGTAAACGAGGTTCTTGTAAACAGAGGCGTCCCAAACTTTGGGGTGGCTGTGTCTTTTTGATTTTAATTTCCCTAAGCTATAGGACCATAAGTGGAAGTGCCCTAGGCTCTGTTGCTTTGTTTTTTAGATGTTTCAGGAAACACCATACACTTCTCCCGAGTGGCTGTTGGCAATTTACATCCCGCCCATCAGCATAACAAGGCTCCCAGTTCTCCATGGCCTGTCCTGCCTTTCTGGATTTTACACTTTTTTCAGATGGCCCTTTTGACCGGGGGGAAGTGAGACTTCATTGTAGTGCAGATTTCCTTTGCAAGCTTGCTTGGTTGGCCAAAAGGGCATATGCGTTTTTTCCTGAATATATTCAGGAAAAAACGCATACGCCCTTTTTGGCCAAGTGCATCATTGTGGACGTTCTGCCTCTTTTCCTATGCTTTCAATGCAATTCCAGTCTACCTCCTGAAATCGGTTTCCTGCAATTCTGCCCCGCTTTCAAGTCCTCTTGGCAGCCTTACTTCAGTATATTTTTGGACGATAGCTGTCATTTATAACTCTGCAGGTTTGTGAATTACAGTGCCCCTGAGCTCCTTTCTTCAACTCGCTTTCTTGTGACCTGGCCGCAACACCGCAGGATGGCTTCAGGCCCTAATCTGGTTCCGGCACGGCATGCTGAGCCTTTGGTTATTTCCTCTTCCTGGTGGGAAATGAGAGTTAAATTTGCCCGTCCAGACACCTCCAGCTAGTCTCTCATTGGTGTTCCCTATTCCTGTTCATCTTCCGCAGAAATTGCAAACTGGGCCAAACAGGAAGTTAAAGGCGCTGACTCTCCAAGTGGGGAGAGTGTTAGTAAAGCGTCTGGAATGTTGCACCCGAGTACCAGGGGAGGAAAACTGAGACATATTTGAACACGTCTCCCGTCCACATGGTTGATCATACTCTGGGTTCCACATGCATGTTTTAGCTGAAGGAAGAATACCTTAAAACTGGAGAGTTGAGACCCGTGGAATGGGTACCATGCAATATGACTTCAAAGGGTCTTCATTTGCTCACCAAACCTCTCCAATCCTATCACTGCTGCGTTTATGCCCCTGTACACATGCTTGATTCTCTTTTGGAGACATAGCAATCCATAGGTTTTAAGATACTTACTAGTCAGGTACATTCTTAGGCGTTTAATATGGGGTGTTGAGTCCATTTCGTTGAGCAAGGAGTAGCTCTTGTCTAGTCCATATTTGGCTTAAGGAACTTTATCTGTGCTCATTTCAATCTCTGGTTTTATGCAGCACCCCAACTCACCTTTCCCCTTAAGCAAGCATAAGTTGGTTTTCTAAATTTGAGACCCTGTTCTGTTTTGGAATTCAGTTCCTGTGTAGCCAAGTTTACATTCCGTGTATTAGTGATATCTTATGATGTTTCTTTTTCTGTGTGACTTATTTCAGTGAGAATCATCATACCTGAATCCACTCATTATGCTGCTACGGGCCTGATGACATAGATTTCATTGCTGAGTGATACTGCATTGTACGTAAGTACCACAAGTTCTTTATCCATTTTTCACTTTCTGTGATATTGAACTTGTACGGTAAACGAGGTTCTTGTAAACAGAGGCATCCCAAACTTTGGGGTGGCTGTGTCTTTTTGATTTTAATTTCCCTAAGCTATAGGACCATAAGTGGAAGTGCCCTAGGCTCTGTTGCATTGTTTTTTAGATGTTTCAGGAAACACCATACACTTCTCCCGAGTGGCTGTTGGCAATTTACATCCCGCCCATCAGCATAACAAGGCTCCCAGTTCTCCATGGCCTGTCCTGCCTTTCTGGATTTTACACTTTTTTCAGATGGCCCTTTTGACCGGGGGGAAGTGAGACTTCATTGTAGTGCAGATTTCCTTTGCAAGCTTGCTTGGTTGGCCAAAAAGGGCGTATGCGTTTTTTCCTGAATATATTCAGGAAAAAACGCATACGCCCTTTTTGGCCAAGTGCATCATTGTGGACGTTCTGCCTCTTTTCCTATGCTTTCAAAGCAATTCCAGTCTACCTCCTGAAATCGGTTTCCTGCAATTCTGCCCCGCTTTCAAGTCCTCTTGGCAGCCTTACTTCAGTATATTTTTGGACGATAGCTGTCATTTATAACTCTGCAGGTTTGTGAATTACAGTGCCCCTGAGCTCCTTTCTTCAACTCGCTTTCTTGTGACCTGGCCGCAACACCGCAGGATGGCTTCAGGCCCTAATCTGATTCCTTCACGGCACTCTGAGCCTTTGGTTAATTCCTCTTCCTGGTGGGAAATGAGAGTTAAATTTGCCCGTCCAGACACCTCCAGCTAGTCTCTCATTGGTTCTCGCTATTCCTGTTCATCTTCCGCAGAAATTGCAAACTGGGCCAAACAGGAGGTTAAAGGGACTGACTCTCCAAGTGGGGAGAGTGTTAGTAAAGCATCTGGAATGTTGCACCCGAGTACCAGGGGAGGAAAACTGAGACATATTTGAACACGTCTCCCGTTCACACGGTTGATCATACTCTGGGTTCCACATGCATGTTTTAGCTGAAGGAAGAATACCTTAAACCTGGAGAGTTGAGACCCGTGGAATGGGTACCATGCAATATGACTTCAAAGGGTCTTCATTTGTTCACCGAAACTCTCCAATCCTATCACTGCTGCGTTTATGCGCCTGTACACACGCTTGATTCTCTTTCGGAGACATAGCAATCCATAGGGTTTAAGATACTTACTAGTCAGGTACATTCTTAGGTGTTTAATATGCGGTGTTCAGTCCATTTCGTTGAGCAAGGAGTAGCTCTTGTCTATTCCATATTTGGCTTAAGGAACTTTATCTGTGCTCATTTCAATCTCTGGTTTTATGCAGCACCCCAACTCACCTTTCCCCTTAAGCAAGCATAAGTTGGTTTTCTAAATTTGAGACCCTGTTCTGTTCTGTAATTCAGTTCCTGTGTAGCCAAGTTTACATTCCGTGTATTACTGATATCTTATGATGTTTCTTTTTCTGTGTGACTTATTTCAGTTAGAATCATCATACCTGAATCCACTCATTGTGCTGCTAAGGGCCTGATGACATAGATTTCATTGCTGAGTGATACTGCATTGTACGTAAGTACCACAAGTTCTTTATCCATTTTTCACTTTCTGTGATATTGAACTTGTACGGTAAACGAGGTTCTTGTAAACAGAGGCGTCCCAAACTTTTGGGTGGCTGTGTCTTTTTGATTTTAATTTCCCTAAGCTATAGGACCATAAGTGGAAGTGCCCTAGGCTCTGTTGCTTTGTTTTTTAGATGTTTCAGGAAACACCATACACTTCTCCCGAGTGGCTGTTGGCAATTTACATCCCGCCCATCAGCGTAACAAGGCTCCCAGTTCTCCATGGCCTGTCCTGCCTTTCTGGATTTTACACTTTTTTCAGATGGCCCTTTTGACCGGGGGGAAGTGAGACTTCATTGTAGTGCAGATTTCCTTTGCAAGCTTGCTTGGTTGGCCAAAAAGGGCGTATGCGTTTTTTCCTGAATATATTCAGGAAAAAACGCATACGCCCTTTTTGGCCAAGTGCATCATTGTGGACGTTCTGCCTCTTTTCCTATGCTTTCAATGCAATTCCAGTCTACCTCCTGAAATCGGTTTCCTGCAATTCTGCCCCGCTTTCAAGTCCTCTTGGCAGCCTTACTTCAGTATATTTTTGGACGATAGCTGTCATTTATAACTCTGCAGGTTTGTGAATTACAGTGCCCCTGAGCTCCTTTCTTCAACTCGCTTTCTTTTGAGCTGGCCGCAACACCGCAGGATGGCTTCAGGCCCTAATCTGGTTCCGGCCCGGCATGCTGAGCCTTTGGTTATTTCCTCTTCCTGGTGGGAAATGAGAGTTAAATTTGCCCGTCCAGACACCTCCAGCTAGTCTCTCATTGGTGTTCCCTATTCCTGTTCATCTTCCGCAGAAATTGCAAACTGGGCCAAACAGGAAGTTAAAGGCGCTGACTCTCCAAGTGGGGAGAGTGTTAGTAAAGCGTCTGGAATGTTGCACCCGAGTACCAGGGGAGGAAAACTGAGACATATTTGAACACGTCTCCCGTTCACATGGTTGATCATACTCTGGGTTCCACATGCATGTTTTAGCTGAAGGAAGAATACCTTAAACCTGGAGAGTTGAGACCCGTGGAATGGGTACCATGCAATATGACTTCAAAGGGTCTTCATTTGCTCACCGAACCTCTCCAATCCTATCACTGCTGCGTTTATGCCCCTGTACACATGCTTGATTCTCTTTCGGAGACATAGCAATCCATAGGTTTTAAGATACTTAGTAGTCAGGTACATTCTTAGGCGTTTAATATGCGGTGTTGAGTCCATTTCGTTGAGCAAGGAGTAGCTCTTGTCTATTCCATATTTGGCTTAAGGAACTTTATCTGTGCTCGTTTCAATCTCTGGTTTTATGCAGCACCCCAACTCACCTTTCCCCTTAAGCAAGCATAAGTTGGTTTTCTAAATTTGAGACCCTGTTCTGTTTTGGAATTCAGTTCCTGTGTAGCCAAGTTTACATTCCGTGTATTAGTGATATCTTATGATGTTTCTTTTTCTGTGTGACTTATTTCAGTTAGAATCATCGTACCTGAATCCACTCATTATGCTGCTACGGGCCTGATGACATAGATTTCATTGCTGAGTGATACTGCATTGTACGTAAGTACCACAAGTTCTTTATCCATTTTTCACTTTCTGTGATATTGAACTTGTACGGTAAACGAGGTTCTTGTAAACAGAGGCGTCCCAAACTTTGGGGTGGCTGTGTCTTTTTGATGTTAATTTCCCTAAGCTATAGGACCATAAGTGGAAGTGCCCTAGGCTCTGTTGCTTTGTTTTTTAGATGTTTCAGGAAACACCATACACTTCTCCTGAGTGTCTGTTGGCAATTTACATCCCGCCCATCAGCATAACAAGGCTCCCAGTTCTCCATGGCCTGTCCTGCCTTTCTGGATTTTACACTTTTTTCAGATGGCCCTTTTGACCGGGGGGAAGTGAGACTTCATTGTAGTGCAGATTTCCTTTGCAAGCTTGCTTGGTTGGCCAAAAAGGGCGTATGCGTTTTTTCCTGAATATATTCAGGAAAAAACGCATACGCCCTTTTTGGCCAAGTGCATCATTGTGGACGTTCTGCCTCTTTTCCTATGCTTTCAATGCAATTCCAGTCTACCTCCTGAAATCGGTTTCCTGCAATTCTGCCCCGCTTTCGAGTCCTCTTGGCAGCCATACTTCAGTATATTTTTGGACGATAGCTGTCATTTATAACTCTGCAGGTTTGTGATTTACAGTGCCCCTGAGCTCCTTTCTTCAACTCGCTTTCTTTTGAGCTGGCCGCAACACCGCAGGATGGCTTCAGGCCCTAATCTGGTTCCGGCACGGCACGCTGAGCCTTTGGTTAATTCCTCTTTCTGGTGGGAAATGAGAGTTAAATTTGCCCGTCCAGACACCTCCAGCTAGTCTCTCATTGGTTCTCGCTATTCCTGTTCATCTTCCGCAGAAATTGCAAACTGGGCCAAACAGGAGATTAAAGGGACGGACTCTCCAAGTGGGGAGAGTGTTAGTAAAGCGTCTGGAATGTTGCACCCGAGTACCAGGGTACGAAAACTGAGACATATTTGAACACGTCTCCCGATCACATGGTTGATCATACTCTAGGTTCCACATGTATGTTTTAGCTGAAGGAAGAATACCTTAAACCTGGGTAGTTGAAACCCGTGGAATGGGTACCATGCAATATGACTTCAAAGAGTCTTCATTTGCTCACCGAACCTCTCCAATCCTATCACTGCTGCGTTTATGCCCCTGTACACATGCTTGATTCTCTTTCGGAGACATAGCAATCCATAGGTTTTAAGATACTTACTAGTCAGGTACATTCTTAGGCGTTTAATATGCGGTGTTGAGTCCATTTCGTTGAGCAAGGAGTAGCTCTTGTCTAGTCCATATTTGGCTTAAGGAACTTTATCTGTGCTCGTTTCAATCTCTGGTTTTATGCAGCACCCCAACTCACCTTTCCCCTTAAGCAAGCATAAGTTGGTTTTCTAAATTTGAGACCCTGTTCTGTTCTGTAATTCAGTTCCTGTGTAGCCAAGTTTACATTCCGTGTATTACTGATATCTTATGATGTTTCTTTTTCTGTGTGACTTATTTCAGTTAGAATCATCATACCTGAATCCACTCATTGTGCTGCTAAGGGCCTGATGACATAGATTTCATTGCTGAGTGATATTGCTTTGTAAGTAAATACCACAACTTCTTTATCCATTTTTCACTTTCTGCGATGTTGAACTTGTACTGTAAACGAGGTTCTTGTAAACAGAGGCGTCCCAAACTTTGGGGTGGCTGTGTCTTTTTGACTTTAATTTCTCTAAGCTATAGGACCATAAGTGGAAGTGCCCTAGGCTCTGTTGCTTTGTTTTTTAGATGTTTCAGGAAACACCATACACTTCTCCCGAGTGGCTGTTGGCAATTTACATCCCGCCCATCAGCATAACAAGGCTCCCAGTTCTCCATGGCCTGTCCTGCCTTTCTGGATTTTACACATTTTTCAGATGGCCCTTTTGACCGGGGGGAAGTGAGACTTCATTGTAGTGCAGATTTCCTTTGCAAGCTTGCTTGGTTGGCCAAAAAGGGCGTATGCGTTTTTTCCTGAATATATTCAGGAAAAAACGCATACGCCCTTTTTGGCCAAGTGCATCATTGTGGACATTCTGCGTCTTTTCCTATGCTTTCAAAGCAATTCCAGTCTACCTCCTGAAATCGGTTTCCTGCAATTCTGCCCCGCTTTCAAGTCCTCTTGGCAGCCTTACTTCAGTATATTTTTGGACGATAGCTGTCATTTATAACTCTGCAGGTTTGTGAATTACAGTGCCCCTGAGCTCCTTTCTTCAACTCGCTTTCTTGTGACCTGGCCGCAACACCGCAGGATGGCTTCAGGCCCTAATCTGGTTCCGGCACGGCACGCTGAGCCTTTGGTTATTTCCTCTTCCTGGTGGGAAATGAGAGTTAAATTTGGCCGTCCAGACACCTCCAGCTAGTCTCTCATTGGTGTTCCCTATTCCTGTTCATCTTCCGCAGAAATTGCAAACTGGGCCAAACAGGAAGTTAAAGGCGCTGACTCTCCAAGTGGGGAGAGTGTTAGTAAAGCGTCTGGAATGTTGCACCCGAGTACCAGGGTACGAAAACTGAGACATATTTGAACACGTCTCCCGTTCACATGGTTGATCATACTCTGGGTTCCACATGCATGTTTTAGCTGAAGGAAGAATACCTTAAACCTGGAGAGTTGAGACCCGTGGAATGGGTACCATGCAATATGACTTCACAGGGTCTTCATTTGCTCACCGAACCTCTCCAATCCTATCACTGCTGCGTTTATGCCCCTGTACACACGCTTGATTCTCTTTTGGAGACATAGCAATCCATAGGTTTTAAGATACTTACTAGTCAGGTACATTCTTAGGCGTTTAATATGGGGTGTTGAGTCCATTTCGTTGAGCAAGGAGTAGCTCTTGTCCAGTCCATATTTGGCTTAAGGAACTTTATCTGTGCTCATTTCAATCTCTGGTTTTATGCAGCACCCCAACTCACCTTTCCCCTTAAGCAAGCATAAGTTGGTTTTCTAAATTTGAGACCCTGTTCTGTTTTGGAATTCAGTTCCTGTGTAGCCAAGTTTACATTCCGTGTATTAGTGATATCTTATGATGTTTCTTTTTCTGTGTGACTTATTTCAGTTAGAATCATCATACCTGAATCCACTCATTGTGCTGCTAAGGGCCTGATGACATAGATTTCATTGCTGAGTGATATTGCTTTGTAAGTAAATACCACAACTTCTTTATCCATTTTTCACTTTCTGTGATGTTGAACTTGTACTGTAAACGAGGTTGTTGTAAACAGAGGCGTCCCAAACTTTGGGGTGGCTGTGTCTTTTTGACTTTAATTTCCCTAAGCTATAGGACCATAAGTGGAAGTGCCCTAGGCTCTGTTGCTTTGTTTTTTAGATGTTTCAGGAAACACCATACACTTCTCCCGAGTGTCTGTTGGCAATTTACATCCCGCCCATCAGCATAACAAGGCTCCCAGTTCTCCATGGCCTGTCCTACCTTTCTGGATTTTACACTTTTTTCAGAGGGCCCTTTTGACCGGGGGGAAGTGAGACTTCATTGTAGTGCAGATTTCCTTTGCAAGCTTGCTTGGTTGGCCAAAAAGGGCGTATGCGTTTTTTCCTGAATATATTCAGGAAAAAACGCATACGCCCTTTTTGGCCAAGTGCATCATTGTGGACGTTCTGCCTCTTTTCCTGTGCTTTCAATGCAATTCCAGTCTACCTCCTGAAATCGGTTTCCTGCAATTCTGCCCCGCTTTCAAGTCCTCTTGGCAGCCTTACTTCAGTATATTTTTGGACGATAGCTGTCATTTATAACTCTGCAGGTTTGTGAATTACAGTGCCCCTGAGCTCCTTTCTTCAACTCACTTTCTTTTGAGCTGGCCGCAACACCGCAGGATGGCTTCAGGCCCTAATCTGGTTCCGGCACGGCACGCTGAGCCTTTGGTTAATTCCTCTTTCTGGTGGGAAATGAGAGTTAAATTTGCCCGTCCAGACACCTCCAGCTAGTCTCTCATTGGTTCTCGCTATTCCTGTTCATCTTCCGCAGAAATTGCAAACTGGGCCAAACAGGAGATTAAAGGGACGGACTCTCCAAGTGGGGAGAGTGTTAGTAAAGCGTCTGGAATGTTGCACCCGAGTACCAGGGTACGAAAACTGAGACATATTTGAACACGTCTCCCGATCACATGGTTGATCATACTCTAGGTTCCACATGCATGTTTTAGCTGAAGGAAGAATACCTTAAACCTGGGTAGTTGAAACCCGTGGAATGGGTACCATGCAATATGACTTCAAAGGGTCTTCATTTGCTCACCGAACCTCTCCAATCCTATCACTGCTGCGTTTATGCCCCTGTACACATGCTTGATTCTCTTTCGGAGACATAGCAATCCATAGGTTTTAAGATACTTACTAGTCAGGTACATTCTTAGGCGTTTAATATGCGGTGTTGAGTCCATTTCGTTGAGCAAGGAGTAGCTCTTGTCTATTCCATATTTGGCTTAAGGAACTTTATCTGTGCTCCTTTCAATCTCTGGTTTTATGCAGCACCCCAACTCACCTTTCCCCTTAAGCAAGCATAAGTTGGTTTTCTAAATTTGAGACCCTGTTCTGTTTTGGAATTCAGTTCCTGTGTAGCCAAGTTTACATTCCGTGTATTACTGATATCTTATGATGTTTCTTTTTCTGTGTGACTTATTTCAGTGAGAATCATCGTACCTGAATCCACTCATTATGCTGCTACGGGCCTGATGACATAGATTTCATTGCTGAGTGATACTGCATTGTACGTAAGTACCACAAGTTCTTTATCCATTTTTCACTTTCTGTGATATTGAACTTGTACGGTAAACGAGGTTCTTGTAAACAGAGGCGTCCCAAACTTTGGGGTGGCTGTGTCTTTTTGATGTTAATTTCCCTAAGCTATAGGACCATAAGTGGAAGTGCCCTAGGCTCTGTTGCTTTGTTTTTTAGATGTTTCAGGAAACACCATACACTTCTCCCGAGTGTCTGTTGGCAATTTACATCCCGCCCATCAGCATAACAAGGCTCCCAGTTCTCCATGGCCTGTCCTGCCTTTCTGGATTTTACACTTTTTTCAGATGGCCCTTTTGACCGGGGGGAAGTGAGACTTCATTGTAGTGCAGATTTCCTTTGCAAGCTTGCTTGGTTGGCCAAAAAGGGCGTATGCGTTTTTTCCTGAATATATTCAGGAAAAAACGCATACGCCCTTTTTGGCCAAGTGCATCATTGTGGACGTTCTGCCTCTTTTCCTATGCTTTCAATGCAATTCCAGTCTACCTCCTGAAATCGGTTTCCTGCAATTCTGCCCCGCTTTCGAGTCCTCTTGGCAGCCTTACTTCAGTATATTTTTGGACGATAGCTGTCATTTATAACTCTGCAGGTTTGTGAATTACAGTGCCCCTGAGCTCCTTTCTTCAACTCGCTTTCTTGTGAGCTGGCCGCAACACCGCAGGATGGCTTCAGGCCCTAATCTGGTTCCGGCACGGCACGCTGAGCCTTTGGTTATTTCCTCTTCCTGGTGGGAAATGAGAGTTAAATTTGCCCGTCCAGACACCTCCAGCTAGTCTCTCATTGGTGTTCCCTATTCCTGTTCATCTTCCGCAGAAATTGCAAACTGGGCCAAACAGGAGGTTAAAGGCGCTGACTCTCCAAGTGGGGAGAGTGTTAGTAAAGCGTCTGGAATGTTGCACCCGAGTACCAGGGTACGAAAACTGAGACATATTTGAACACGTCTCCCGATCACATGGTTGATCATACTGTAGGTTCCACATGCATGTTTTAGCTGAAGGAAGAATACCTTAAACCTGGGTAGTTGAAACCCGTGGAATGGGTACCATGCAATATGACTTCAAAGGGTCTTCATTTGCTCACCGAACCTCTCCAATCCTATCACTGCTGCGTTTATGCCCCTGTACACACGCTTGACTCTCTTTCGGAGACATAGCAATCCATAGGTTTTAAGATACTTACTAGTCAGGTACATTCTTAGGCGTTTAATATGCGGTGTTGAGTCCATTTCGTTGAGCAAGGAGTAGCTCTTGTCTATTCCATATTTGGCTTAAGGAACTTTATCTGTGCTCATTTCAATCTCTGGTTTTATGCAGCACCCCAACTCACCTTTCCCCTTAAGCAAGCATAAGTTGGTTTTCTAAATTTGAGACCCTGTTCTGTTTTGGAATTCAGTTCCTGTGTAGCCAAGTTTACATTCCGTGTATTAGTGATATCTTATGATGTTTCTTTTTCTGTGTGACTTATTTCAGTGAGAATCATCGTACCTGAATCCACTCATTATGCTGCTACGGGCCTGATGACATAGATTTCATTGCTGAGTGATACTGCATTGTACGTAAGTACCACAAGTTCTTTATCCATTTTTCACTTTCTGTGATATTGAACTTGTACGGTAAACGAGGTTCTTGTAAACAGAGGCGTCCCAAACTTTGGGGTGGCTGTGTCTTTTTGATTTTAATTTCCCTAAGCTATAGGACCATAAGTGGAAGTGCCCTAGGCTCTGTTGCTTTGTTTTTTAGATGTTTCAGGAAACACCATACACTTCTCCCGAGTGGCTGTTGGCAATTTACATCCCGCCCATCAGCATAACAAGGCTCCCAGTTCTCCATGGCCTGTCCTGCCTTTCTGGATTTTACACTTTTTTCAGATGGCCCTTTTGACCGGGGGGAAGTGAGACTTCATTGTAGTGCAGATTTCCTTTGCAAGCTTGCTTGGTTGGCCAAAAAGGGCGTATGCGTTTTTTCCTGAATATATTCAGGAAAAAACGCATACGCCCTTTTTGGCCAAGTGCATCATTGTGGGCGTTCTGCCTCTTTTCCTGTGCTTTCAATGCAATTCCAGTCTACCTCCTGAAATCGGATTCCTGCAATTCTGCCCCGCTTTCAAGTCCTCTTGGCAGCCTTACTTCAGTATATTTTTGGACGATAGCTGTCATTTATAACTCTGCAGGTTTGTGAATTACAGTGCCCCTGAGCTCCTTTCTTCAACTCGCTTTCTTTTGAGCTGGCCGCAACACCGCAGGATGGCTTCAGGCCCTAATCTGGTTCCGGCACGGCACGCTGAGCCTTTGGTTAATTCCTCTTTCTGGTGGGAAATGAGAGTTAAATTTGCCCGTCCAGACACCTCCAGCTAGTCTCTCATTGGTTCTCGCTATTCCTGTTCATCTTCCGCAGAAATTGCAAACTGGGCCAAACAGGAGATTAAAGGGATGGACTCTCCAAGTGGGGAGAGTGTTAGTAAAGCGTCTGGAATGTTGCACCCGAGTACCAGGGTACGAAAACTGAGACATATTTGAACACGTCTCCCGATCACATGGTTGATCATACTCTAGGTTCCACATGCATGTTTTAGCTGAAGGAAGAATACCTTAAACCTGGGTAGTTGAAACCCGTGGAATGGGTACCATGCAATATGACTTCAAAGAGTCTTCATTTGCTCACCGAACCTCTCCAATCCTATCACTGCTGCGTTTATGCCCCTGTACACATGCTTGATTCTCTTTCGGAGACATAGCAATCCATAGGTTTTAAGATACTTACTAGTCAGGTACATTCTTAGGCGTTTAATATGCGGTGTTGAGTCCATTTCGTTGAGCAAGGAGTAGCTCTTGTCTAGTCCATATTTGGCTTAAGGAACTTTATCTGTGCTCGTTTCAATCTCTGGTTTTATGCAGCACCCCAACTCACCTTTACCCTTAAGCAAGCATAAGTTGGTTTTCTAAATTTGAGACCCTGTTCTGTTCTGTAATTCAGTTCCTGTGTAGCCAAGTTTACATTCCGTGTATTACTGATATCTTATGATGTTTCTTTTTCTGTGTGACTTATTTCAGTTAGAATCATCATACCTGAATCCACTCATTGTGCTGCTAAGGGCCTGATGACATAGATTTCATTGCTGAGTGATATTGCTTTGTAAGTAAATACCACAACTTCTTTATCCATTTTTCACTTTCTGCGATGTTGAACTTGTACTGTAAACGAGGTTCTTGTAAACAGAGGCGTCCCAAACTTTGGGGTGGCTGTGTCTTTTTGACTTTAATTTCTCTAAGCTATAGGACCATAAGTGGAAGTGCCCTAGGCTCTGTTGCTTTGTTTTTTAGATGTTTCAGGAAACACCATACACTTCTCCCGATTGTCTGTTGGCAATTTACATCCCGCCCATCAGCATAACAAGGCTCCCAGTTCTCCATGGCCTGTCCTGCCTTTCTGGATTTTACACTTTTTTCAGATGGCCCTTTTGACCGGGGGGAAGTGAGACTTCATTGTAGTGCAGATTTCCTTTGCAAGCTTGCTTGGTTGGCCAAAAAGGGCGTATGCGTTTTTTCCTGAATATATTCAGGAAAAAACGCATACGCCCTTTTTGGCCAAGTGCATCATTGTGGACATTCTGCCTCTTTTCCTATGCTTTCAAAGCAATCCCAGTCTACCTCCTGAAATCGGTTTCCTGCAATTCTGCCCCGCTTTCAAGTCCTCTTGGCAGCCTTACTTCAGTATATTTTTGGACGATAGCTGTCATTTATAACTCTGCAGGTTTGTGAATTACAGTGCCCCTGAGCTCCTTTCTTCAACTCGCTTTCTTGTGACCTGGCCGCAACACCGCAGGATGGCTTCAGGCCCTAATCTGGTTCCGGCACTGCACGCTGAGCCTTTGGTTATTTCCTCTTCCTGGTGGGAAATGAGAGTTAAATTTGCCCGTCCAGACACCTCCAGCTAGTCTCTCATTGGTGTTCCCTATTCCTGTTCATCTTCCGCAGAAATTGCAAACTGGGCCAAACAGGAGGTTAAAGGGATGGACTCTCCAAATCGGGAGAGTGTTAGTAAAGCGTCTGGAATGTTGCACCCGAGTACCAGGGGAGGAAAACTGAGACATATTTGAACACGTCTCCCGTTCACATGGTTGATCATAATCTGGGTTCCACATACATGTTTTAGCTGAAGGAAGAATACCTTAAACCTGGAGAGTTGAGACCCGTGGAATGGGTACCATGCAATATGACTTCAAAGGGTCTTCATTTGCTCACCGAACCTCTCCAATCCTATCACTGCTGCGTTTATGCCCCTGTACACACGCTTGATTCTCTTTTGGAGACATAGCAATCCATAGGTTTTAAGATACTTACTAGTCAGGTACATTCTTAGGCGTTTAATATGGGGTGTTGAGTCCATTTCGTTGAGCAAGGAGTAGCTCTTGTCTAGTCCATATTTGGCTTAAGGAACTTTATCTGTGCTCATTTCAATCTCTGGTTTTATGCAGCACCCCAACTCACCTTTCCCCTTAAGCAAGCATAAGTTCGTTTTCTAAATTTGAGACCCTGTTCTGTTTTGGAATTCAGTTCCTGTGTAGCCAAGTTTACATTCCGTGTATTAGTGATATCTTATGATGTTTCTTTTTCTGTGTGACTTATTTCAGTGAGAATCATCGTACCTGAATCCACTCATTATGCTGCTACGGGCCTGATGACATAGATTTCATTGCTGAGTGATACTGCATTGTACGTAAGTACCACAAGTTGTTTATCCATTTTTCACTTTCTGTGATATTGAACTTGTACGGTAAACGAGGTTCTTGTAAACAGAGGGGTCCCAAACTTTGGGGTGGCTGTGTCTTTTTGATTTTAATTTCCCTAAGCTATAGGACCATAAGTAGAAGTGCCCTAGGCTCTGTTGCTTTGTTTTTTAGATGTTTCAGGAAACACCATACAATTCTCCCGAGTGTCTGTTGGCAATTTACATCCCGCCCATCAGCGTAACAAGGCTCCCAGTTCTCCATGGCCTGTCCTGCCTTTCTGGATTTTACACTTTTTTCAGATGGCCCTTTTGACCGGGGGGAAGTGAGACTTCATTGTAGTGCAGATTTCCTTTGTAAGCTTGCTTGGTTGGCCAAAAAGGGCGTATGCGTTTTTTCCTGAATATATTCAGGAGAAAACGCATACGCCCATTTTGGCCAAGTGCATCATTGTGGACGTTCTGCCTCTTTTCCTATGCTTTCAATGCAATTCCAGTCTACCTCCTGAAATTGGTTTCCTGCAATTCTGCCCCGCTTTCAAGTCCTCTTGGCAGCCTTACTTCAGTATATTTTTGGACGATAGCTGTCATTTATAACTCTGCAGGTTTGTGAATTACAGTGCCCCTGAGCTCCTTTCTTCAACTCGCTTTCTTTTGAGCTGGCCGCAACACCGCAGGATGGCTTCAGGCCCTAATCTGGTTCCGGCCCGGCACGCTGAGCCTTTGGTTATTTCCTCTTCCTGGTGGGAAATGAGAGTTAAATTTGCCCGTCCAGACACCTCCAGCTAGTCTCTCATTGGTGTTCCCTATTCCTGTTCATCTTCCGCAGAAATTGCAAACTGGGCCAAACAGGAAGTTAAAGGCGCTGACTCTCCAAGTGGGGAGAGTGTTAGTAAAGCGTCTGGAATGTTGCACCCGAGTACCAGGGGAGGAAAACTGAGACATATTTGAACACGTCTCCCGTTCACATGGTTGATCATACTCTGGGTTCCACATGCATGTTTTAGCTGAAGGAAGAATACCTTAAACCTGGAGAGTTGAGACCCGTGGAATGGGTACCATGCAATATGACTTCAAAGGGTCTTCATTTGCTCACCGAACCTCTCCAATCCTATCACTGCTGCGTTTATGCCCCTGTACACACGCTTGATTCTCTTTCGGAGACATAGCAATCCATAGGTTTTAAGATACTTACTAGTCAGGTACATTCTTAGGCGTTTAATATGCGGTGTTCAGTCCATTTCGTTGAGCAAGGAGTAGCTCTTGTCTATTCCATATTTGGCTTAAGGAACTTTATCTGTGCTAATTTCAATCTCTGGTTTTATGCAGCACCCCAACTCACCTTTCCCCTTAAGCAAGCATAAGTTGGTTTTCTAAATTTGAGACCCTGTTCTGTTTTGGAATTCAGTTCCTGTGTAGCCAAGTTTACATTCCGTGTATTAGTGATATCTTATGATGTTTCTTTTTCTGTGTGACTTATTTCAGTGAGAATCATCGTACCTGAATCCACTCATTATGCTGCTATGGGCCTGATGACATAGATTTCATTGCTGAGTGATACTGCCTTGTACGTAAGTACCACAAGTTCTTTATCCATTTTTCACTTTCTGTGATATTGAACTTGTACGGTAAACGAGGTTCTTGTAAACAGAGGCGTCCCAAACTTTGGGGTGGCTGTGTCTTTTTGATGTTAATTTCCCTAAGCTATAGGACCATAAGTGGAAGTGCCCTAGGCTCTGTTGCTTTGTTTTTTAGATGTTCCAGGAAACACCATACACTTCTCCGGAGTGTCTGTTGGCAATTTACATCCCGCCCATCAGCATAACAAGGCTCCCAGTTCTCCATGGCCTGTCCTGCCTTTCTGGATTTTACACTTTTTTCAGATGGCCCTTTTGACCGGGGGGAAGTGAGACTTCATTGTAGTGCAGATTTCCTTTGCAAGCTTGCTTGGTTGGCCAAAAAGGGCGTATGCGTTTTTTCCTGAATATATTCAGGAAAAAACGCATACGCCCTTTTTGGCCAAGTGCATCATTGTGGACGTTCTGCCTCTTTTCCTATGCTTTCAATGCAATTCCAGTCTACCTCCTGAAATCGGTTTCCTGCAATTCTGCCCCGCTTTCAAGTCCTCTTGGCAGCCTTACTTCAGTATATTTTTGGACGATAGCTGTCATTTATAACTCTGCAGGTTTGTGAATTACAGTGCCCCTGAGCTCCTTTCTTCAACTCGCTTTCTTGTGACCTGGCCGCAACACCGCAGGATGGCTTCAGGCCCTAATCTGGTTCCGGCACGGCACGCTGAGCCTTTGGTTATTTCCTCTTCCTGGTGGGAAATGAGAGTTAAATTTGCCCGTCCAGACACCTCCAGCTAGTCTCTCATTGGTTCTCGCTATTCCTGTTCATCTTCCGCAGAAATTGCAAACTGGGCCAAACAGGAGGTTAAAGGCACTGACTCTCCAAGTGGGGAGAGTGTTAGTAAAGCATCTGGAATGTTGCACCCGAGTACCAGGGGAGGAAAACTGAGACATATTTGAACACGTCTCCCATTCACACGGTTGATCATACTCTGGGTTCCACATGCATGTTTTAGCTGAAGGAAGAATACCTTAAACCTGGAGAGTTGAGACCCGTGGAATGGGTACCATGCAATATGACTTCAAAGGGTCTTCATTTGTTCACCGAAACTCTCCAATCCTATCACTGCTGCGTTTATGCCCCTGTACACATGCTTGATTCTCTTTCGGAGACATAGCAATCCATAGGTTTTAAGATACTTACTAGTCAGGTACATTCTTAGGCGTTTAATATGCGGTGTTCAGTCCATTTCGTTGAGCAAGGAGTAGCTCTTGTCTATTCCATATTTGGCTTAAGGAACTTTATCTGTGCTCGTTTCAATCTCTGGTTTTATGCAGCACCCCAACTCACCTTTCCTCTTAAGCAAGCATAAGTTGGTTTTCTAAATTTGAGACCCTGTTCTATTCTGTAATTCAGTTCCTGTGTAGCCAAGTTTACATTCCGTGTATCACTGATATCTTATGATGTTTCTTTTTCTGTGTGACTTATTTCAGTTAGAATCATCATATCTGAATCCACTCATTGTGCTGCTAAGGGCCTGATGACATAGATTTCATTGCTGAGTGATATTGCTTTGTAAGTAAATACCACACGTTCTTTATCCATTTTTCACTTTCTGCGATGTTGAACTTGTACTGTAAACGAGGTTCTTGTAAACAGAGGCGTCCCAAACTTTGGGGTGGCTGTGTCTTTTTGATTTTAATTTCCCTAAGCTATAGGACCATAAGTGGAAGTGCCCTAGGCTCTGTTGCTTTGTTTTTTGGATGTTTCAGGAAACACCATACACTTCTCCCGAGTGTCTGTTGGCAATTTACATCCCGCCCATCAGCATAACAAGGCTCCCAGTTCTCCATGGCCTGTCCTGCCTTTCTGGATTTTACACTTTTTTCAGATGGCCCTTTTGACCGGGGGGAAGTGAGACTTCATTGTAGTGCAGATTTCCTTTGCAAGCTTGCTTGGTTGGCCAAAAAGGGCGTATGCGTTTTTTCCTGAATATATTCAGGAAAAAACGCATACGCCCTTTTTGGCCAAGTGCATCATTGTGGACATTCTGCCTCTTTTCCTATGCTTTCAATGCAATTCCAGTCTACCTCCTGAAATCGCTTTCCTGCAATTCTGCCCCGCTTTCAAGTCCTCTTGGCAGCCTTACTTCAGTATATTTTTGGACGATAGCTGTCATTTATAACTCTGCAGGTTTGTGAATTACAGTGCCCCTGAGCTCCTTTCTTCAACTCGCTTTCTTGTGACCTGGCCGCAACACCGCAGGATGGCTTCAGGCCCTAATCTGGTTCCGGCACGGCACGCTGAGCCTTTGGTTATTTCCTCTTCCTGGTGGGAAATGAGAGTTAAATTTGCCCGTCCAGACACCTCCAGCTAGTCTCTCATTGGTGTTCCCTATTCCTGTTCATCTTCCACAGAAATTGCAAACTGGGCCAAACAGGAGGTTAAAGGCGCTGACTCTCCAAGTGGGGAGAGTGTTAGTAAAGCGTCTGGAATGTTGCACCCGAGTACCAGGGGAGGAAAACTGAGACATATTTGAACACGTCTCCCGTTCACATGGTTGATCATACTCTGGGTTCCACATGCATGTTATAGCTGAAGGAAGAATACCTTAAACCTGGAGAGTTGAGACCCGTGGAATGGGTACCATGCAATATGACTTCAAAGGGTCTTCATTTGTTCACCGAAACTCTCCAATCCTATCACTGCTGCGTTTATGCCCCTGTACACATGCTTGATTCTCTTTCGGAGACATAGCAATCCATAGGTTTTAAGATACTTACTAGTCAGGTACATTCTTAGGCGTTTAATATGCGGTGTTGAGTCCATTTCGTTGAGCAAGGAGTAGCTCTTGTCTATTCCATATTTGGCTTAAGGAATTTTATCTGTGCTCATTTCAATCTCTGGTTTTATGCAGCACCCCAACTCACCTTTCCCCTTAAGCAAGCATAAGTTGGTTTTTTAAATTTGAGACCCTGTTCTGTTCTGTAATTCAGTTCCTGTGTAGCCAAGTTTACATTCCGTGTATTACTGATATCTTATGATGTTTCTTTTTCTGTGTGACTTATTTCAGTTAGGATCATCATACCTGAATCCACTCATTGTGCTGCTAAGGGCCTGATGACATAGATTTCATTGCTGAGTGATATTGCTTTGTAAGTAAATACCACATGTTCTTTATCCATTTTTCACTTTCTGTGATGTTGAACTTGTACTGTAAACGAGGTTCTTGTAAACAGAGGCGTCCCAAACTTTGGGGTGGCTGTGTCTTTTTGATTTTAATTTCCCTAAGCTATAGGACCATAAGTGGAAGTGCCCTAGGCTCTGTTGCTTTGTTTTTTAGATGTTTCAGGAAACACCATACACTTCTCCCCAGTGTCTGTTGGCAATTTACATCCCGCCCATCAGCATAACAAGGCTCCCAGTTCTCCATGGCCTGTCCTGCCTTTCTGGATTTTACACTTTTTTCAGATGGCCCTTTTGACCGGGGGGAAGTGAGACTTCATTGTAGTGCAGATTTCCTTTGCAAGCTTGCTTGGTTGGCCAAAAAGGGCGTATGCGTTTTTTCCTGAATATATTCAGGAAAAAACGCATACGCCCTTTTTGGCCAAGTGCATCATTGTGGACGTTCTGCCTCTTTTCCTATGCTTTCAATGCAATTCCAGTCTACCTCCTGAAATCGGTTTCCTGCAATTCTGCCCCGCTTTCAAGTCCTCTTGGCAGCCTTACTTCAGTATATTTTTGGACGATAGCTGTCATTTATAACTCTGCAGGTTTGTGAATTACAGTGCCCCTGAGCTCCTTTCTTCAACTCGCTTTCTTGTGACCTGGCCGCAACACCGCAGGATGGCTTCAGGCCCTAATCTGGTTCCGGCACGGCACGCTGAGCCTTTGGTTATTTCCTCTTCCTGGTGGGAAATGAGAGTTAAATTTGCCCGTCCAGACACCTCCAGCTAGTCTCTCATTGGTGTTCCCTATTCCTGTTCATCTTCCGCAGAAATTGCAAACTGGGCCAAACAGGAGGTTAAAGGCGCTGACTCTCCAAGTGGGGAGAGTGTTAGTAAAGCGTCTGGAATGTTGCACCCGAGTACCAGGGGAGGAAAACTGAGACATATTTGAACACGTCTCCCGTTCACATGGTTGATCATACTCTGGGTTCCTCATGCATGTTTTAGCTGAAGGACGAATACCTTAAACCTGGAGAGTTGAGACCCGTGGAATGGGTACCATGCAATATGACTTCAAAGGGTCTTCATTTGTTCACCGAAACTCTCCAATCCTATCACTGCTGCGTTTATGCCCCTGTACACATGCTTGATTCTCTTTCGGAGACATAGCAATCCATAGGTTTTAAGATACTTACTAGTCAGGTACATTCTTAGGCGTTTAATATGCGGTGTTGAGTCCATTTCGTTGAGCAAGGAGTAGCTCTTGTCTATTCCATATTTGGCTTAAGGAATTTTATCTGTGCTCATTTCAATCTCTGGTTTTATGCAGCACCCCAACTCACCTTTCCCCTTAAGCAAGCATAAGTTGGTTTTCTAAATTTGAGACCCTGTTCTGTTCTGTAATTCAGTTCCTGTGTTGCCAAGTTTACATTCCGTGTATTACTGATATCTTATGATGTTTCTTTTTCTGTGTGACTTATTTCAGTTAGAATCATCATACCTGAATCCACTCATTGTGCTGCTAAGGGCCTGATGACATAGATTTCATTGCTGAGTGATATTGCTTTGTAAGTAAATACCACATGTTCTTTATCCATTTTTCACTTTCTGCGATGTTGAACTTGTACTGTAAACGAGGTTCTTGTAAACAGAGGCGTCCCAAACTTTGGGGTGGCTGTGTCTTTTTTATTTTAATTTCCCTAAGCTATAGGACCATAAGTGGAAGTGCCCTAGGCTCTGTTGCTTTGTTTTTTGGATGTTTCAGGAAACACCATACACTTCTCCCGAGTGGCTGTTGGCAATTTACATCACGCCCATCAGCATAACAAGGCTCCCAGTTCTCCATGGCCTGTCCTGCCTTTCTGGATTTTACACTTTTTTCAGATGGCCCTTTTGACCGGGGGGAAGTGAGACTTCATTGTAGTGCAGATTTCCTTTGCAAGCTTGCTTGGTTGGCCAAAAAGGGCGTATGAGTTTTTTCCTGAATATATTCAGGAAAAAACGCATACGCCCTTTTTGGCCAAGTGCATCATTGTGGACGTTCTGCCTCTTTTCCTATGCTTTCGAAGCAATTCCCCTCTACCTCCTGAAATCGGTTTCCTGCAATTCTGCCCCGCTTTCAAGTCCTCTTGGCAGCCTTACTTCAGTATATTTTTGGACGATAGCTGTCATTTATAACTCTGCAGGTTTGTGAATTACAGTGCCCCTGAGCTCCTTTCTTCAACTCGCTTTCTTGTGACCTGGCCGCAACACCACAGGATGGCTTCAGGCCCTAATCTGGTTCCGGCACGGCACGCTGAGCCTTTGGTTAATTCCTCTTCCTGGTGGGAAATGAGAGTTAAATTTGCCCGTCCAGACACCTCCAGCTAGTCTCTCATTGGTTCTCGCTATTCCTGTTCATCTTCCGCAGAAATTGCAAACTGGGCCAAACAGGAGGTTAAAGGCACTGACTCTCCAAGTGGGGAGAGTGTTAGTAAAGCATCTGGAATGTTGCACCCGAGTACCAGGGGAGGAAAACTGAGACATATTTGAACACGTCTCCCATTCACACGGTTGATCATACTCTGGGTTCCACATGCATGTTTTAGCTGAAGGAAGAATACCTTAAACCTGGAGAGTTGAGACCCGTGGAATGGGTACCATGCAATATGACTTCAAAGGGTCTTCATTTGTTCACCGAAACTCTCCAATCCTATCACTGCTGCGTTTATGCCCCTGTACACATGCTTGATTCTCTTTCGGAGACATAGCAATCCATAGGTTTTAAGATACTTACTAGTCAGGTACATTCTTAGGCGTTTAATATGCGGTGTTCAGTCCATTTCGTTGAGCAAGGAGTAGCTCTTGTCTATTCCATATTTGGCTTAAGGAACTTTATCTGTGCTCGTTTCAATCTCTGGTTTTATGCAGCACCCCAACTCACCTTTCCTCTTAAGCAAGCATAAGTTGGTTTTCTAAATTTGAGACCCTGTTCTGTTCTGTAATTCAGTTCCTGTGTAGCCAAGTTTACATTCCGTGTATCACTGATATCTTATGATGTTTCTTTTTCTGTGTGACTTATTTCAGTTAGAATCATCATATCTGAATCCACTCATTGTGCTGCTAAGGGCCTGATGACATAGATTTCATTGCTGAGTGATATTGCTTTGTAAGTAAATACCACACGTTCTTTATCCATTTTTCACTTTCTGCGATGTTGAACTTGTACTGTAAACGAGGTTCTTGTAAACAGAGGCGTCCCAAACTTTGGGGTGGCTGTGTCTTTTTGATTTTAATTTCCCTAAGCTATAGGACCATAAGTGGAAGTGCCCTAGGCTCTGTTGCTTTGTTTTTTGGATGTTTCAGGAAACACCATACACTTCTCCCGAGTGTCTGTTGGCAATTTACATCCCGCCCATCAGCATAACAAGGCTCCCAGTTCTCCATGGCCTGTCCTGCCTTTCTGGATTTTACACTTTTTTCAGATGGCCCTTTTGACCGGGGGGAAGTGAGACTTCATTGTAGTGCAGATTTCCTTTGCAAGCTTGCTTGGTTGGCCAAAAAGGGCGTATGCGTTTTTTCCTGAATATATTCAGGAAAAAACGCATACGCCCTTTTTGGCCAAGTGCATCATTGTGGACATTCTGCCTCTTTTCCTATGCTTTCAATGCAATTCCAGTCTACCTCCTGAAATCGCTTTCCTGCAATTCTGCCCCGCTTTCAAGTCCTCTTGGCAGCCTTACTTCAGTATATTTTTGGACGATAGCTGTCATTTATAACTCTGCAGGTTTGTGAATTACAGTGCCCCTGAGCTCCTTTCTTCAACTCGCTTTCTTGTGACCTGGCCGCAACACCGCAGGATGGCTTCAGGCCCTAATCTGGTTCCGGCACGGCACGCTGAGCCTTTGGTTATTTCCTCTTCCTGGTGGGAAATGAGAGTTAAATTTGCCCGTCCAGACACCTCCAGCTAGTCTCTCATTGGTGTTCCCTATTCCTGTTCATCTTCCACAGAAATTGCAAACTGGGCCAAACAGGAGGTTAAAGGCGCTGACTCTCCAAGTGGGGAGAGTGTTAGTAAAGCGTCTGGAATGTTGCACCCGAGTACCAGGGGAGGAAAACTGAGACATATTTGAACACGTCTCCCGTTCACATGGTTGATCATACTCTGGGTTCCACATGCATGTTTTAGCTGAAGGAAGAATACCTTAAACCTGGAGAGTTGAGACCCGTGGAATGGGTACCATGCAATATGACTTCAAAGGGTCTTCATTTGTTCACCGAAACTCTCCAATCCTATCACTGCTGCGTTTATGCCCCTGTACACATGCTTGATTCTCTTTCGGAGACATAGCAATCCATAGGTTTTAAGATACTTACTAGTCAGGTACATTCTTAGGCGTTTAATATGCGGTGTTGAGTCCATTTCGTTGAGCAAGGAGTAGCTCTTGTCTATTCCATATTTGTCTTAAGGAATTTTATCTGTGCTCATTTCAATCTCTGGTTTTATGCAGCACCCCAACTCACCTTTCCCCTTAAGCAAGCATAAGTTGGTTTTTTAAATTTGAGACCCTGTTCTGTTCTGTAATTCAGTTCCTGTGTAGCCAAGTTTACATTCCGTGTATTACTGATATCTTATGATGTTTCTTTTTCTGTGTGACTTATTTCAGTTAGGATCATCATACCTGAATCCACTCATTGTGCTGCTAAGGGCCTGATGACATAGATTTCATTGCTGAGTGATATTGCTTTGTAAGTAAATACCACAACTTCTTTATCCATTTTTCACTTTCTGCGATGTTGAACTTGTACTGTAAACGAGGTTCTTGTAAACAGAGGCGTCCCAAACTTTGGGGTGGCTGTGTCTTTTTGATTTTAATTTCCCTAAGCTATAGGACCATAAGTGGAAGTGCCCTAGGCTCTGTTGCTTTGTTTTTTAGATGTTTCAGGAAACACCATACACTTCTCCCCAGTGTCTGTTGGCAATTTACATCCCGCCCATCAGCATAACAAGGCTCCCAGTTCTCCATGGCCTGTCCTGCCTTTCTGGATTTTACACTTTTTTCAGATGGCCCTTTTGACTGGGGGGAAGTGAGACTTCATTGTAGTGCAGATTTCCTTTGCAAGCTTGCTTGGTTGGCCAAAAAGGGCGTATGCGTTTTTTCCTGAATATATTCAGGAAAAAACGCATACGCCCTTTTTGGCCAAGTGCATCATTGTGGACGTTCTGCCTCTTTTCCTATGCTTTCAATGCAATTCCAGTCTACCTCCTGAAATCGGTTTCCTGCAATTCTGCCCCGCTTTCAAGTCCTCTTGGCAGCCTTACTTCAGTATATTTTTGGACGATAGCTGTCATTTATAACTCTGCAGGTTTGTGAATTACAGTGCCCCTGAGCTCCTTTCTTCAACTCGCTTTCTTTTGAGCTGGCCGCAACACCGCAGGATGGCTTCAGGCCCTAATCTGGTTCCGGCACGGCACGCTGAGCCTTTGGTTATTTCCTCTTCCTGGTGGGAAATGAGAGTTAAATTTGCCCGTCCAGACACCTCCAGCTAGTCTCTCATTGGTGTTCCCTATTCCTGTTCATCTTCCGCAGAAATTGCAAACTGGGCCAAACAGGAGGTTAAAGGCGCTGATTCTCCAAGTGGGGAGACTGTTAGTAAAGCGTCTGGAATGTTGCACCTGAGTACCAGGGGAGGAAAACTGAGACATATTTGAACACGTCTCCCGTTCACATGGTTGATCATACTCTGGGTTCCACATGCATGTTTTAGCTGAAGGAAGAATACCTTAAACCTGGAGAGTTGAGACCCGTGGAATGGGTACCATGCAATATGACTTCAAAGGGTCTTCATTTGCTCACCGAACCTCTCCAATCCTATCACTGCTGCGTTTATGCCCCTGTACACACGCTTGATTCTCTTTCGGAGACATAGCAATCCATAGGTTTTAAGATACTTACTAGTCAGGTACATTCTTAGGCGTTTAATATGTGGTGTTGAGTCCATTTCGTTGAGCAAGGAGTAGCTCTTGTCTATTCCATATTTGGCTTAAGGAACTTTATCTGTGCTCATTTCAATCTCTGGTTTTATGCAGCACCCCAACTCACCTTTCCCCTTAAGCAAGCATAAGTTGGTTTTCTAAATTTGAGACCCTGTTCTGTTCTGTAATTCAGTTCCTGTGTAGCCAAGTTTACATTCCGTGTATTACTGATATCTTATGATGTTTCTTTTTCTGTGTGACTTATTTCAGTTAGAATCATCATACCTGAATCCACTCATTGTGCTGCTAAGGGCCTGATGACATAGATTTCATTGCTGAGTGATATTGCTTTGTAAGTAAATACCACATGTTCTTTATCCATTTTTCACTTTCTGCGATGTTGAACTTGTACTGTAAACGAGGTTCTTGTAAACAGAGGCGTCCCAAACTTTGGGGTGGCTGTGTCTTTTTGATTTTAATTTCCCTAAGCTATAGGACCATAAGTGGAAGTGCCCTAGGCTCTGTTGCTTTGTTTTTTAGATGTTTCAGGAAACACCATACACTTCTCCCGAGTGGCTGTTGGCAATTTACATCCCGCCCATCAGCATAACAAGGCTCCCAGTTCTCCATGGCCTGTCCTGCCTTTCTGGATTTTACACTTTTTTCAGATGGCCCTTTTGACCGGGGGGAAGTGAGACTTCATTGTAGTGCAGATTTCCTTTGCAAGCTTGCTTGGTTGGCCAAAAAGGGCGTATGCGTTTTTTCCTGAATATATTCAGGAAAAAACGCATACGCCCTTTTTGGCCAAGTGCATCATTGTGGACGTTCTGCCTCTTTTCCTATGCTTTCAATGCAATTCCAGTCTACCTCCTGAAATCGGTTTCCTGCAATTCTGCCCCGATTTCAAGTCCTCTTGGCAGCCTTACTTCAGTATATTTTTGGACGATAGCTGTCATTTATAACTCTGCAGGTTTGTGAATTACAGTGCCCCTGAGCTCCTTTCTTCAACTCGCTTTCTTGTGACCTGGCCGCAACACCGCAGGATGGCTTCAGGCCCTAATCTGGTTCCGGCACGGCACCCTGAGCCTTTGGTTATTTCCTCTTCCTGGTGGGAAATGAGAGTTAAATTTGCCCGTCCAGACACCTCCAGCTAGTCTCTCATTGGTTCTCACTATTCCTGTTCATCTTCCACAGAAATTGCAAACTGGGCCAAGCAGGAGGTTAAAGGGACTGACTCTCCAAGTCGGGAGAGTGTTAGTAAAGTGTCTGGAATGTTGCACCCGAGTACCAGGGTACGAAAACTGAGACATATTTGAACACGTCTCCCGTTCACACGGTTGATCATACTCTGGGTTCCACATGCATGTTTTAGCTGAAGGAAGAATACCTTAAACCTGGAGAGTTGAGACCCGTGGAATGGGTACCATGCAATATGACTTCAAAGGGTCTTCATTTGTTCACCGAACCTCTCCAATCCTATCACTGCTGCGTTTATGCCCCTGTACACATGCTTGATTCTCTTTCGGAGACATAGCAATCCATAGGTTTTAAGATACTTACTAGTCAGGTACATTCTTAGGCGTTTAATATGCGGTGTTGAGTCCATTTCGTTGAGCAAGGAGTAGCTCTTGTCTATTCCATATTTGGCTTAAGGAACTTTATCTGTGCTCATTTCAATCTCTGGTTTTATGCAGCACCCCAACTCACCTTTCCCCTTAAGCAAGCATAAGTTGGTTTTCTAAATTTGAGACCCTGTTGTGTTCTGTAATTCAGTTCCTGTGTAGCCAAGTTTACATTCCGTGTATTACTGATATCTTATGATGTTTCTTTTTCTGTGTGACTTATTTCAGTTAGAATCATCATACCTGAATCCACTCATTGTGCTCCTAAGGGCCTGATGACATAGATTTCATTGCTGAGTGATATTGCTTTGTAAGTAAATACCACATGTTCTGTATCCATTTTTCAATTTCTGCGATGTTGAACTTGTACTGTAAACGAGGTTCTTGTAAACAGAGGCGTCCCAAACATTGGGGTGGCTGTGTCTTTTTGATTTTAATTTCCCTAAGCTATAGGACCATAAGTGGAAGTGCCCTAGGCTCTGTTGCTTTGTTTTTTAGATGTTTCCGGAAACACCATACACTTCTCCCGAGTGGCTGTTGGCAATTTACATCCCGCCCATCAGCATAACAAGGCTCCCAGTTCTCCATGGCCTGTCCTGCCTTTCTGGATTTTACACTTTTTTCAGATGGCCCTTTTGACCGGGGGAAGTGAGACTTCATTGTAGTGCATATTTCCTTTGCAAGCTTGCTTGGTTGGCCAAAAAGGGCGTATGCGTTTTTTCCTGAATATATTCAGGAAAAAACGCATACGCCCTTTTTGGCCAAGTGCATCATTGTGGACGTTCTGCCTCTTTTCCTATGCTTTCAATGCAATTCCAGTCTACCTCCTGAAATCGGTTTCCTGCAATTCTGCCCCGCTTTCAAGTCCTCTTGGCAGCCTTACTTCAGTATATTTTTGGACGATAGCTGTCATTTATAACTCTGCAGGTTTGTGAATTACAGTGCCCCTGAGCTCCTTTCTTCAACTCGCTTTCTTTTGAGCTGGCCGCAACACCGCAGGATGGCTTCAGGCCCTAATCTGGTTCCGGCACGGCACGCTGAGCCTTTGGTTATTTCCTCTTCCTGGTGGGAAATGAGAGTTAAATTTGCCCGTCCAGACACCTCCAGCTAGTCTCTCATTGGTTCTCGCCTTTCTTGTTCATCTTCCACAGAAATTGCAAACTGGGCCAAACAGGAGGTTAAAGGGACTGACTCTCCAAGTCGGGAGAGTGTTAGTAAAGCGTCTGGAATGTTGCACCCGAGTACCAGGGTACGAAAACTGAGACATATTTGAACACGTCTCCCGATCACATGGTTGATCATACTCTAGGTTCCACATGCATGTTTTAGCTGAAGGAAGAATACCTTAAACCTGGGTAGTTGAAACCCGTGGAATGGGTACCATGCAATATGACTTCAAAGGGTCTTCATTTGCTCACCGAACCTCTCCAATCCTATCACTGCTGCGTTTATGCCCCTGTACACATGCTTGATTCTCTTTCGGAGACATAGCAATCCATAGGTTTTAAGATACTTACTAGTCAGGTACATTCTTAGGCGTTTAATATGCGGTGTTGAGTCCATTTCGTTGAGCCAGGAGTAGCTCTTGTCTATTCCATATTTGGCTTAAGGAACTTTATCTGTGCTCATTTCAATCTCTGGTTTTATGCAGCACCCCAACTCACCTTTCCCCTTAAGCAAGCATAAGTTGGTTTTCTAAATTTGAGACCCTGTTCTGTTCTGTAATTCAGTTCCTGTGTAGCCAAGTTTACATTCCGTGTATTACTGATATCTTATGATGTTTCTTTTTCTGTGTGACTTATTTCAGTTAGAATCATCATACCTGAATCCACTCATTGTGCTGCTAAGGGCCTGATGACATAGATTTCATTGCTGAGTGATATTGCTTTGTAAGTAAATACCACATGTTCTGTATCCATTTTTCACTTTCTGCGATGTTGAACTTGTACTGTAAACGAGGTTCTTGTAAACAGAGGCGTCCCAAACTTTGGGGTGGCTGTGTCTTTTTGATTTTAATTTCCCTAAGCTATAGGACCATAAGTGGAAGTGCCCTAGGCTCTGTTGCTTTGTTTTTTAGATGTTTCAGGAAACGCCATACACTTCTCCCGAGTGTCTGTTGGCAATTTACATCCCGCCCATCAGCATAACAAGGCTCCCAGTTCTCCATGGCCTGTCCTGCCTTTCTGGATTTTACACTTTTTTCAGATGGCCCTTTTCACCGGGGGGAAGTGAGACTTCATTGTAGTGCAGATTTCCTTTGCAAGCTTGCTTGGTTGTCCAAAAAGGGCGTATGCGTTTTTTCCTGAATATATTCAGGAAAAAACGCATACGCACTTTTTGGCCAAGTGCATCATTGTGGACGTTCTGCCTCTTTTCCTATGCTTTCAATGCAATTCCAGTCTACCTCCTGAAATCGGTTTCCTGCAATTCTGCCCCGCTTTCAAGTCCTCTTGGCAGCCTTACTTCAGTATATTTTTGGACGATAGCTGTCATTTATAACGCTGCAGGTTTGTGAATTACAGTGCCCCTGAGATCCTTTCTTCAACTCGCTTTCTTGTGACCTGGCCGCAACACCGCAGGATGGCTTCAGGCCCTAATCTGGTTCCGGCACGGCACGCTGAGCCTTTGGTGATTTCCTCTTCCTGGTGGGAAATGAGAGTTAAATTTGCCCGTCCAGACACCTCCAGCTAGTCTCTCATTGGTTCTCGCCTTTCTTGTTCATCTTCCACAGAAATTGCAAACTGGGCCAAACAGGAGGTTAAAGGGACTGACTCTCCAAGTCGGGAGTGTGTTAGTAAAGCGTCTGGAATGTTGCACCCGAGTACCAGGGTATGAAAACTGAGACATATTTGAACACGTCTCCCGATCACATGGTTGATCATACTCTAGGTTCCACATGCATGTTTTAGCTGAAGGAAGAATACCTTAAACCTGGGTAGTTGAGACCCGTGGAATGGGTACCATGCAATATGACTTCAAAGGGTTTTCATTTGCTCACCGAACCTCTCCAATCCTATCACTGCTGCGTTTATGCCCCTGTACACATGCTTGATTCTCTTTCGGAGACATAGCAATCCATAGGTTTTAAGATACTTACTAGTCAGGTACATTCTTAGGCGTTTAATATGCGGTGTTGAGTCCATTTCGTTGAGCAAGGAGTAGCTCTTGTCTATTCCATATTTGGCTTAAGGAACTTTATCTGTGCTCATTTCAATCTCTGGTTTTATGCAGCACCCCAACTCACCTTTACCCTTAAGCAAGCATAAGTTGTTTTTCTAAATTTGAGACCCTGTTCTGTTCTGTAATTCAGTTCCTGTGTAACCAAGTTTACATTCCGTGTATTACTGATATCTTATGATGTTTCTTTTTCTGTGTGACTTATTTCAGTTAGAATCATCATACCTGAATCCACTCATTGTGCTGCTAAGGGCCTGATGACATAGATTTCATTGCTGAGTGATATTGCTTTGTAAGTAAATACCACATGTTCTTTATCCATTTTTCACTTTCTGCGATGTTGAACTTGTACTGTAAACGAGGTTCTTGTAAACAGAGGCGTCCCAAACTTTGGGGTGGCTGTGTCTTTTTGATTTTAATTTCCCTAAGCTATAGGACCATAAGTGGAAGTGCCCTAGGCTCTGTTGCTTTGTTTTTTAGATGTTTCAGGAAACACCATACACTTCTCCCGAGTGTCTGTTGGCAATTTACATCCCGCCCATCAGCATAACAAGGCTCCCAGTTCTCCATGGCCTGTCCTGCCTTTCTGGATTTTACACTTTTTTCAGATGGCCCTTTTGACCGGGGGGAAGTGAGACTTCATTGTAGTACAGATTTCTTTGCAAGTTTGCTTGGTTGGCCAAAAAGGGCGTATGCGTTTTTTCCTGAATATATTCAGGAAAAAACGCATACGCCCTTTTTGGCCAAGTGCATCATTGTGGACGTTCTGCCTCTTTTCCTATGCTTTCAATGCAATTCCAGTCTACCTCCTGAAATCGGTTTCCTGCAATTCTGCCCCGCTTTCAAGTCCTCTTGGCAGCCGTACTTCAGTATATTTTTGGACGATAGCTGTCATTTATAACTCTGCAGGTTTGTGAATTACAGTGCCCCTGAGCTCCTTTCTTCAACTCGCTTTCTTGTGACCTGGCCGCAACACCGCAGGATGGCTTCAGGCCCTAATCTGGTTCCGGCACGGCACGCTGAGCCTTTGGTTATTTCCTCTTCCTGGTGGGAAATGAGAGTTAAATTTGCCCGTCCAGACACCTCCAGCTAGTCTCTCATTGGTTCTCGCTATTCCTGTTCATCTTCCACAGAAATTGCAAACTGGGCCAAGCAGGAGGTTAAAGGGACTGACTCTCCAAGTCGGGAGAGTGTTAGTAAAGTGTCTGGAATGTTGCACCCGAGTACCAGGGTACGAAAACTGAGACATATTTGAGCACGTCTCCCGTTCACACGGTTGATCATACTCTGGGTTCCACATGCATGTTTTAGCTGAAGGAAGAATACTTAAAACTGGAGAGTTGAGACCTGTGGAATGGGTACCATGCAATATGACTTCAAAGGGTCTTCATTTGTTCACCGAACCTCTCCAATCCTATCACTGCTGCGTTTATGCCCCTGTACACATGCTTGATTCTCTTTTGGAGACATAGCAATCCATAGGTTTTAAGATACTTACTAGTCAGGTACATTCTTAGGCGTTTAATATGCGGTGTTGAGTCCATTTCGTTGAGCAAGGAGTAGCTCTTGTCTATTCCATATTTGGCTTAAGGAACTTTATCTGTGCTCATTTCAATCTCTGGTTTTATGCAGCACCCCAACTCACCTTTCCCCTTAAGCAAGCATAAGTTGGTTTTGTAAATTTGAGACCCTGTTCTGTTCTGTAATTCAGTTCCTGTGTAGCCAAGTTTACATTCCGTGTATTACTGATATCTTATGATGTTTCTTTTTCTGTGTGACTTATTTCAATTAGAATCATCATACCTGAATCCACTCATTGTGCTGCTAAGGGCCTGATGACATAGATTTCATTGCTGAGTGATATTGCTTTGTAAGTAAATACCACATGTTCTGTATCCATTTTTCACTTTCTGCGATGTTGAACTTGTACTGTAAACGAGGTTCTTGTAAACAGAGGCGTCCCAAACTTTGGGGTGGCTGTGTCTTTTTGATTTTAATTTCCCTAAGCTATAGGACCATAAGTGGAAGTGCCCTAGGCTCTGTTGCTTTGTTTTTTACATGTTTCAGGAAACACCATACACTTCTCCCGAGTGTCTGTTGGCAATTTACATCCCGCCCATCAGCATAACAAGGCTCCCAGTTCTCCATGGCCTGTCCTGCCTTTCTGGATTTTACACTTTTTTCAGATGGCCCTTTTGACCGGGGGAAGTGAGACTTCATTGTAGTGCAGATTTCCTTTGCAAGCTTGCTTGGTTGGCCAAAAAGGGCGTATGCGTTTTTTCCTGAATATATTCAGGAAAAAACGCATACGCCCTTTTTGGCCAAGTGCATCATTGTGGACGTTCTGCCTCTTTTCCTATGCTTTCAATGCAATTCCAAACTACCTCCTGAAATCGGTTTCCTGCAATTCTGCCCCGCTTTCAAGTCCTCTTGGCAGCCTTACTTCAGTATATTTTTGGACGATAGCTGTCATTTATAACTCTGCAGGTTTGTGAATTACAGTGCCCCTGAGCTCCTTTCTTCAACTCGCTTTCTTTTGAGCTGACCGCAACACCGCAGGATGGCTTCAGGCCCTAATCTGGTTCCGGCACGGCACGCTGAGCCTTTGGTTATTTCCTCTTCCTGGTGGGAAATGAGAGTTAAATTTGTCCGTCCAGACACCTCCAGCTAGTCTCTCATTGGTTCTCGCCTTTCTTGTTCATCTTCCACAGAAATTGCAAACTGGGCCAAACAGGAGGTTAAAGGGACTGACTCTCCAAGTGGGGAGAGTGTTAGTAAAGCGTCTGGAATGTTGCACCCGAGTACCAGGGTACGAAAACTGAGACATATTTGAACACGTCTCCCGATCACATGGTTGATCATACTCTAGGTTCCACATGCATGTTTTAGCTGAAGGAAGAATACCTTAAACCTGGGTAGTTGAAACCCGTGGAATGGGTACCATGCAATATGACTTCAAAGGGTCTTCATTTGCTCACCGAACCTCTCCAATCCTATCACTGCTGCGTTTATGCCCCTTTACACATGCTTGATTCTCTTTCAGAGACATAGCAATCCATAGGTTTTAAGATACTTACTAGTTAGGTACATTCTTAGGCGTTTAATATGCGGTGTTGAGTCCATTTCGTTGAGCCAGGAGTAGCTCTTGTCTATTCCATATTTGGCTTAAGGAACTTTATCTGTGCTCATTTCAATCTCTGGTTTTATGCAGCACCCCAACTCACCTTTCCCCTTAAGCAAGCATAAGTTGGTTTTCTAAATTTGAGACCCTGTTCTGTTCTGTAATTCAGTTCCTGTGTAGCCAAGTTTACATTCCGTGTATTAGTGATATCTTATGATGTTTCTTTTTCTGTGTGACTTATTTCAGTTAGAATCATCATACCTGAATCCACTCATTGTGCTGCTAAGGGCCTGATGACATAGATTTCATTGCTGAGTGATATTGCTTTGTAAGTAAATACCACATGTTCTTTATCCATTTTTCACTTTCTGCGATGTTGAACTTGTACTGTAAACGAGGTTTTTGTAAACAGAGGCGTCCCAAACTTTGGGGTGGCTGTGTCTTTTTGATTTTAATTACCCTAAGCTATAGGACCATAAGTGGAAGTGCCCTAGGCTCTGTTGCTTTGTTTTTTAGATGTTTCAGGAAACACCATACACTTCTCCCGAGTGTCTGTTGGCAATTTACATCCCGCCCATCAGCATAACAAGGCTCCCAGTTCTCCATGGCCTGTCCTGCCTTTCTGGATTTTACACTTTTTTCAGATGGCCCTTTTGACCGGGGGGAAGTGAGACTTCATTGTAGTGCAGATTTCCTTTGCAAGCTTGCTTGGTTGGCCAAAAAGGGCGTATGCGTTTTTTCCTGAATATATTCAGGAAAAAACGCATACGCCCTTTTTGGCCAAGTGCATCATTGTGGACGTTCTGCCTCTTTTCCTATGCTTTCAATGCAATTCCAGTCTACCTCCTGAAATCGGTTTCCTGCAATTCTGCCCCGCTTTCAAGTCCTCTTGGCAGCCTTACTTCAGTATATTTTTGGACGATAGCTGTCATTTATAACTCTGCAGGTTTGTGAATTACAGTGCCCCTGAGCTCCTTTCTTCAACTCGCTTTCTTTTGAGCTGGCCGCAACACCGCAGGATGGCTTCAGGCCCTAATCTGGTTCCGGCACGGCACGCTGAGCCTTTGGTTAATTCCTCTTCCTGGTGGGAAATGAGAGTTAAATTTGCCCGTCCAGACACCTCCAGCTAGTCTCTCATTGGTGTTCCCTATTCCTGTTCATCTTCCGCAGAAATTGCAAACTGGGCCAAACAGGAGGTTAAAGGCGCTGACTCTCCAAGTGGGGAGAGTGTTAGTAAAGCGTCTGGAATGTTGCACCCGAGTATCAGGGGAGGAAAACTGAGACATATTTGAACACGTCTCCCGATCACATGGTTGATCATACTCTGGGTTCCACATGCATGTTTTAGCTGAAGGAAGAATACCTTAAACCTGGAGAGTTGAGACCCGTGGAATGGGTACCATGCAATATGACTTCAAAGGGTCTTCATTTGCTCACTGAACCTCTCCAATCCTGTCACAGCTGTGTTTATGTCCCTGTACACACGCTTGATTCTCTTTCAGACATTGCCATCCATACGTTTTAAGATTCTTACTAGTCAGGTATATTCTTTGGCGTTTAATATGGGGTGTTGAGTCCATTTCGTTGAGCAAGGAGTAGCTCTTGTCTATTCCATATTTGGCTTAAGGAACTTTATCTGTGCTAATTTCAAACTCTGGTTTTATGCAGCACCCCAACTCACCTTCCCCCTTAAGCAAGCATAAGTTGGTTTTCTAAATTTGAGACCCTGTTCTGTTTTGGAATTCAGTTCCTCTGTAGCCAAGTTTACATTCCGTGTATTAGTGATATCTTATGATGTTTCTTTTTCTGTGTGACTTATTTCAGTTAGATTCATCGTACCTGAATCCACTCATTATGCTGCTACGGGCCTGATGACATAGATTTTATTGCTGAGTGATATTGCATTGTACGTAAGTACCACAAGTTCTTTATCCATTTTTCACTTTCTGCGATATTGAACTTGTACCGTATATGAGGTTCTTGTAAACAGAGCCATCCCAAACTTTGGGGTGGCTGTGTCTTTTTGATTTTAATTTCCCTAAACTCTAGGACCATAAGTGGAAGTGCCCTAGGCTCTGTTGCTTTGTTTTTTAGATGTTTCAGGAAACACCATACACTTCTCCAGAGTGGCTGTTGGCAATTTACATCCCGCCCATCAGCATTAGAAGTCTCCCAGTTCTCCATGGCCTGTCGTGCCTTTATGGATTTTACACTTTTTTCAGATGGCCCTTTTGACCAGGGGAAAGTGAGACTTCATTGTAGTGCAGATTTCCTTTGCAAGCTTGCTTGGTTGGCCAAAAAGTGTGTATGCGTTTTTTCCTGACTATATTCAGGAAAAAACACATACGCCCTTTTTGGCCAAGTGCATCATTGTCGAGGTTCTGACTCTCTTCATATGTTTTCAATGCAATTCCAGTGTATCTCCTGAAATCGGTTGCCTGCAATTCTGCCTTGCTTTCAATGCTTCTTCATAGCCTTACCTCAATATATTTTTTGAAAATAGTTGGCCTTTATAACTCTGCAGGTTTTTGAATTGCAGTGGCCCTTAGCTCCATTTTTCAGCTCTTATTTTTGTGATCTTGCCCCATAACCACAGGATTCCTTGAAGCTCTATTCTTCTTCTGGGGCACCTTGCTGTGCCTTTGGTTAATTCTTCTTACTGATGTGAAATTAGAGTGACATGTGCCCATTGAAACCGCTACAGCTAGTTTTCTCACTGGTTCCCCCTATTCCCATTCATCCTCCGCACTAACTGCAGACTGTGCGATACCAGAACTTAAAGGCATTGACTCTCCATGTGGGGATGTTGTTAGTAAAGCGGCTGGAATGTCGATCCGGAGCCCCAGGAGAGGAAAAATGAGGTGTGTTTTAGAAACCTTTCCCGATCATATGGTATACCAGTCGCTGGGTTTCCCAAGCATGGTTTAGCTGTAGGAAGATTCCCTTCAACCTGGAGTGTTGGGACCCTTGGACTGAGTAGCATGAAGTATTGCATTAAACTTTCGGCAGTTGCTCACCAAAGCTCACCAATCCTCTCAGCCCCAAGTGTCCAGCCTTATGTCTTATCCAGCTGTGGGTTTATATGTGGTCAATCCAGGTTGCATCACAGCCCCTGAGCGAATTTTGTAAGAATTTTTCTCTCTTTCATTGTTTCAGCGTTTTGTTTTTAAAATTTATTTCTATAATGGGGTTTAGCTCATTTTCACTGCTGTGTTTGTGCCGCTCTGCACACACTTGATTCCCTTATGGAGATATATGAATACATGGGTTTTAAGATTCTTATTACTCAGATATATTTCTCTGCGGTGTATAGGGTGTGTTGAGGCCAGTTCATTGAGCAAGGTGTAGATCTTGTCTAATACCTATTTGGTTTATTGAACGGTATCTGTGCTAATTTCAAACTCAGGTTTTATGCATCACCCCACCTCTCCTTTCCCCTTAAGCTGACATAAGTGTGTTTTCTAAATGTGAGACACTGTTCTGTTCTGTAATTCATTTCTTGTGCAGCCATATTTACCCTCCCTCTATAAGTGATATCTTATGATATGTTTCTTTTTCTGTTTGACTTATTTCAAGTAGTATTATCGGACCTAAATCCACTCTTTATCCTTCTACTAGCCTTATTACATTGATTTCATGGTGAAGAAATTGTACATAAGTACCACATCTTCTTTATCCATTGTTCTCTTTCCTGGGATATTTAAGGTGTACTGAAGTTGAGGTTCTTGTAAACAGAGTAGCCCTAAACTGTGGTGTGCTTGTGTCTTGTTGATTTTTAGACTTCCCTAGATATACTCCCATGATTGGAAGTGTCCTATGCTCTGTAGCTCTGTTTTTTAGATGATTTAGGAACCACCATACACTTCTCCAGAGTGGCTCTGGGCAGTCCACACACTACCCATCAGCGTATAAAGGCTCCCTGTTCTCCATGGCCTGTCCTGCATTTCTGGTTTTTACAATTTTTTAGGATGGCCCTTTTGACCGGTGGGAAATGAGACTTCTTTGTTGTGCACATTTGCATTGCTTGCTTGCTTCGTTGCCCATAAAGTGCGTATGCGTTTTTTCCTGGATATAATCAGGAAAAAACGCATACGCCCTTTTGGGCCAACTGCATCATTGTCGAAATTCTGCCGCTTTTCATGTGCGTTAAAGACGAGTCCAATCTATCTCTTGAAATCTGTTTCTTGCAATTCTGTCTTGCATTCAGATCCTCTTCTTTGCCTTACCTCAACATATTTTTGGACGTTAGTTTTCATTTATAACTCTGCAGGTTTGTGAATTGCAGTGACCCTGAGCTCCATTTTTTAAGTTGTTCTTTTGTGAGCTGGCCTCAAACCCGCAGGATTGCTTCAGGCCCTATTTTGGCTCCGGCGAGGCAGGCTGAGCCTTTCTTTAATTCTTATTCTTAATGGGAAATTAGAGTGATATGTGCCCGTCCAAACCCCTACAACTATTCTCTCATTGGTTCCCCCTCTTCCCGTTCATCCTCCTCACAATTTGCAAAATGTGTGAAACAGAAGTTTAAATGTGCTGATTCTCCAAGTGGGGAGATTCTAAGTAGCGTGGCTGGAATGGTGAACAGGAGCACCAGGAGAGGATAAATGAGGTGCATTTTAGACACATCTCCCGATCACATGGTGTACAGTCCTCTGGGTTTTCCATGCATGTTTTAGCTATAGGAAGATCCCTTGAACCTGCAGATTTGGGACCCATTGAATGGGTACCAGGTAGTATTACTTTAAAGGGTGTGCATTTCCTCACCCAACCTCACATTTCTCTTAGCGCAAACAGTTTCCAGCCTTATGTCTCATCCTGCTGTGGGTCTAGATGTGTTCAATCCATGTTGCATCACCGTCCCTGAGGAAAAGTTGTGAGAGGTTTTCTCTGTCTCTCTGTCGTTTATTTTTTTCAATTTATTACTATATTGGTTACAGCTGATTTTCAAAGCTCTGTTTCTTGCTGCTGTACATCCACTTGATTCACGTACAGAGAGACATCAATAAATTCTTTTTCAGATTCTTACCAGTCGTATATATTCTTTTCCGGTGACTTGAGTGTGCTGAGTGCAGTTCTTTTAGCTACCGTGTAGGCCTTGTTGATTATCAGTTTGGTATTTGGAATGGTATCTTTGCTAATTTCAACCTCCTGGATGATGCCTCACCCCTCCCCACCTTTCCCGTTTAGCAGCCTTATGCGTGTTTTCTACATATTTGACTATGTTTTTGTTTTGTAATTTATTTCATGTGTAGCCATTTTGGATTCCACCTTTAAGTGATATCTTATGATATGTGTCTTTTTCTTTTTGAATTCTGTCACTTAGAATGATCATACGTAACTCCTCCGGAGTTGTTACAACTGGCCATATTTCATTGATTTCCAGGCTGAATAATATTCCACTCTACCTAAGTACCACATCTCTATCCATTTTTTCCCTCCAGAGACATTTAAGTTATATCCTAGTCGAGGATCTTTTAAACAGAGAGGGGGTAAACATTGGGGTGCCTGTGTCCTCTCGATTTTTGTTTTTCCCAAGATATACGCCCATGAGTGCAAGTGCCCTATGCTCTGTAGCTCATTTTTTAGATGCTTTAGTAAATACAATACACTTCTCCAGAATGGCCGTTGGCAATATACATTTCCACTATAAGTCTCACAGGGCTCCCTCTTCTCGTTGCCCTGTCCTGCATTTCTGTTGTTTACGCTTTATGAGGATGGCTCTTCTGACTGATGCGAAGTGATATCTTTTGTAGTATTGACTTCCAGTGCCCATCTGTTTGGTTGGCTAAAAAAGTGTATGCCCTTTTCTTGAATATATACAGAAAAAAACGCATACACCCTTTTTGGCCAACTGCAATGTTGGCAATGTTCAGCTCCTTTTCTTGTGCTTAATGGCGAGTCCTTTCTACCTCCTCAAATCCCTTTCCTGCCATTCTCCCTTGCTTACAAGTCCTTTTTTCTGACTTTCCTCAAGACATTTTTCAGTGATGGATATTTTCAACTCTGCAGTTTTGTGAATTTTACTGCCCCTGAGTTCCATTGTTCAACTTGTGTTTATGGGAACTGGCCACAAAGCAGCGGGATTTCCTCAAGCCCTATATTGTTTCCATGGGCAACCCTAGCCTTTGGTCAATTCGTCTTCCTGATTGGAAATTAGAGTGACATGTGCCTGTCTGAACACCTAGGACTTGTCTCTCATTGTTCCTCATCCTTCCGCTTCATCCTCTGGACAAATTCCAAACTGTACGCAACAGGATGTTGACAGTGCTGACATCTCCAAGTGGGGAGACTGTTAGTAAAGACGCTGGAGGGGTGAACCCGAGCACCAGGAGATGAGGAGATGAGATGCCTTTTCCAAACTCTTCCCGATCAGACGGTATACCATCCTCTGGGTGTGACAGACATGTTTTAGCAGTAGGAAGAGTCCCATTCATGTAAGGAGAACACCAGGGCTTTTTCAAAATCAGTGTCTCCCCGAAACCCAAACTGGGGAAGTTTTTAAGTTACGGCTACACATATGTTCATTAAGGGCCATGGGAAGTAGGCAGAGTCCAAACTTTAGATGATTGAAGTCTTCAGGGTCAGAAGCACTCACCACCAGCTTCCCTTAGGTTACACTTTAACTGTCATTGATAGATGATGTCAATAAAAATATCTATTCTTTTTCAGATTATTTCCCCTTATAGGTTATTGCAAAATGTTGAGTGTAGTTCCCTGTGCTATACAGTAGTTCCTTGTTGATGATCTATTTTATACATAGCAGTGTGTATGTGTTAATCCCAAACTGTTAATTTATCCCTCCTCCCACCTTTCCCCTTTGGTAATAATAAATTATAAGATTTTATACTTCTCAGAAATGGGGGAGCTGAAAGAGAGGTATCATTTTCAATGGAAAAGCATTTAAAACAAGATTGAAGGTTTAACCAAGATTATTAGATGTACATCCTTGGAAAGAAATCACTTCATTTCTCTAATATTGACCTGACAAATAAGACAAACCTTTTCACTGAACTTGCTTATAATAAAGTGATGGAAATATCAAATGGAAGTGTTAGAAACATCTTATTTTACCCGAGCCTTATACACTGTTCTATGTTAACTACAGTTTGGCTCACACATCTGTTCATTGAGGTTACAATAGTCTCAATTTCTGTTACTGATCTTCCAGAGTGGACCCCAACAAGTGTCCCCCTGCCCAGTGTCATTGGGGCCAACAGATCGAGACTGAGTTTGGTTCACAAGCAAAGGAAACTTTATATTTTGATCAGAGAATGGAGAGGTGAGAGCATGCACTACCCCGTGGGCTGTGGGCTGTGGGCTGGGCTGCTGTGTAGAGATCCTGTCAGAGTCAGTGGGAGGGAGGGTGCGGAGCTCTCGAGGGCCGGGTTGGCTGTAGCTCAGGCTCTATATCGTGGAGTCTGCACTGGGCCCCAGGAGCTGAGGTGTCGACCCAGCCATTCTGCACTAGGAAATCTGGTCTGAAGTGCCGGGTGTGGAACCTCTGCATGCGGGACCCTAGGAGCACGTGAAATTAGACAAAGCACAAAGGATAAAAAAGGTTAGACTTGACTTTATTGCCCAGATTCTATTTTTATCTCCCAGGGATTTTTAATGGGCTTTGCTGGGGACAAACCCCTCCTCTGCCTTTTGTCCTGTTCCTCATTCTTGGAGTGCTGAGGGTGCAGACCCTTCTTCTGTAACTGCTGAGTGCTGAGTTGGGAGCCCTCATACCCTGGGGCGAGGGTCAGAGCTTCTCCCCAGCAGCCTCCCGGTGACGTTGATTGTCCCCAGGACCCCTGCCTCCCTGCTCGTCCACCTGAGCACCAGCATTGGAAGTGTTATAGATTCTAATGACCTTTAAGGGTCCAGGAAAGAGATGTGCAGAGACGCTGTGGGGGCCGGTTTCACCCCGCCCCACATTTGTTCGGCCACCTTAGGCTGACCGTTTCTGCCAGCCTAGATGCTCTGACCAGTAGTCTGCGCTTTCTTCAATTAGGCCCCTGAATTAACGTACAAACAGCACCAGGTGTCAGAGCCCTGCCCGCTCAACTCCCAGACAGTCCAGGGTCAGTGGTGATCAAGGACCATGATGGCCACTGAGTCAACAGCCTTTTGAAGTAAACAGGAGTCCAGCCGGTCTTATTGGCCACCATCATCACGGTGTCTGTAGGCTTTTCTATGGTGACAGTGTGATATACCGTTCCCCCGCCAAGATTATTAGCTCCCCTCTGGGTGCAGTAAGTCCTGCAAGCAGTAGTCTACTCTTTTGGGACACACTCTTGTTGTTTTATGAGAGAAACTCCAGGTCAAGTGATGTTCACACGAGTCGTCATGGTGCCCTGTTGCCCCCGGTTATCTCTCTGGATGTTGGAGTTGGAGGGCCTCCTCACTCAAGGTCGGTGTGCCCACGGAGCGAACCCTGCAACTTCAGGGCATGGTTGGTGGTTAGGATCACCACGTGGGGTCCTTTTCCCTTAGGAGGGAGGTGGCCTTTTGGGCTGCTGATTTCCAGGTTTTTAGATACCGCCATTATCTTGGCCAGATGTGGCAGTGGGCCAAGCCCCTTAGTGACCGTAGTTTATCCTACCTGGATGGCATTCTTGCATTGTTCCATTTCAAGTGGTCCCAGTTTTTGCACTAATTCTCCAATGGCGATTCACCTTTCACCGGGAATGTAAAGGTCAAAGGGTTTAGCTAAATTAGGGAGTTCCAGGGCAAGGGTCTGAATTGACTGCTCTTTCCATTCTTGAAAGGCCACTTCTGGATTCTATTCCAAAGGATCATCATCTTTTCCTTTCAGTGTTTCATATAGAGGCCCAGCTAGTAGACTGTAGTTAGGGATCCAGAAGCAGCAAACCCTGGCCTCCCCAGGAACCCCTAAGCTGTCTTCTAGTTTTAGAAAGGGGTAAGGCTGAAAATGGTTTCTTCCCTTTCCTGGGATGGGCTTCTCTGACCTTCTGTGAGAATGAAGCCCAGGCAGGTCACCGCAGTCTGTGATATTTGAGCTTTTTCTTGGACAACTTCTATCCTTTATTGGCTTGGTAGTTCAGAGGCCTCCTTAGTAGGGCTGGCGATCAGAATGTCGTCTGCATATTGAAGGAGGGTTTCCTTTTCCAGAGGTAGAACTTTTAGGTCTTTAGCTAAGCTTTCCCCAAAGATGGTGTGGGAATTTTTGCACCCTTGGGGCCGAACGGCCCGGAAGTATTGTTTTAGTTGTATGTTGAGTCCTGCCACTCACAAGCCAAAATTTCTTGTGACTCTGGGACTAATGGAATACAAAAGAAGGCATCATTGAAGACTAATACAGAATACCATGTCCTGGTGGTTGGTAGAATGACCAGCAGGGTGTAGGAATTAGGAGCAACTGGAGGTATATCCTCGGTGGCTTCACTGACTGTCCTGACATCCTTTACCAGGTCCCCAGCAGCCCATGGGGCTCTCGTGGTCAGACCAATCCCAGAATATGGAGCTCACCTGGGCAGGTACCCCACCCCCACCCCAGCCCACGGGGCTCTCGTGGTCAGGGCCCTCCCAGGATACAGAGCTACCCTTGCAGGTACCGTGGCAGGGCTGGGCACACAGGAACCGTGCACATAACCCTCATTGCAGAGCACCCCCAGCTCACCTGTCGCTCAGAGCTGACACAGAGCACCTCAGAGCAGGACTTGAACTAACAAACAGCAGCTGCGACAGGTCTGTGACCCTGGGCATCACTCCGTGAGGCCTCCCTCCACCTGGTCTTCCAGAGACTTCCACTGCACCCGGGGCACCAGGCCTCTGTCTCCAACCACCACCCACCCCTCCTCTCCCTGACTCCTGGGTTCCTCTCATTAGGAGAGGGTTTTCTTGAAGTTGTCTCCCACTCATGGGCCAGATAAAATGATTAGAAAACAAGCCAAAGCTGCAGCCCCTTGTCTATCCTGACTCTCAGGAGCCCACACCTGTTCCTTGGACCTGGCCGGTTCAGCAAGTTCCATTTTCTGCAACTGTGAGCCCCTGAGGGGTGATGATTGGCTGACCTGGGCAGCCTTACCGTGCCGGCCAGCCCTCCCCAGGTGTGCCTGGGTTGAGATCAATATAAATACCACTCCAGGCAGCAAGAGCCCCTGCAGCCGTGCCTGACGCCATTTTCTCTGCCCTGTCAGCAGTCTCGGGGCTGGGCTGGTGGGAGGGAGTGAGAGGCCACGGCTTTGTGGGTGGCCCAGTGTGAGTGGGGCTCTGCTGGACTTTCTGCAGCAGTTGCCAGGCTGCCACCTGCTAAAGAAGAGGATGTGTCACCCATACCTGCTGCTGGAATTTCTCCCTGGGCAGAGGTGAGGAAGGAAAAAAGCCGTGGGGGCAGGGACAGGACGGGTATCTCAGGCAGGGAAATGGAAATCTTCCAGAAGAGCACCCAGGGCCAGGACCATCCTGGCTGGCCTGCAGGCACCAAGTCGGCCTGCATGCTGTCACTCGTGTGGCTCTATGGCCCTTCCTCTAGGCTTTCAAGTCCTTGTATATATTCAGGTGTTTTACCTGGGACGGGTGGGAATAGTTCAGCAGCAACTGGCCTGGGGCTCAGCTCACGTTTACTCACAGATGCCTCGGCACGGTGCCCCAGCTTTGCAATGAGGACGCTTGTTGCGTGGGGGCTGCTGGCTGAATGGGAGACGATTCCCCACCACTGACCAACTTCAGAATTGTTTACAACTGGAGCAAGTGCCCTGATACGGTTTTCCTCTGTGTAACTGGTGGGTTCTGTGTTTTTTTTCTCTTTTTCGTTTTTGGTTCAAGGTAGATTTTATTCCTCTTTTTTGTATTTACAGATATAAGCATGGAAATAATTTATTCATATAAATACATGTATGTGCAGGGAATAATTGTTTTTTGTTTTATTTTTTAAATTTTATTTCTTTTTAATTTTGAATTTTATTTTATATTTTTATACAGCAGGTTCTTATTGGTTATCTATTTTATACATATAAATGTATACATGCCAATCCCAGTCTCTCAACTCCTCCCACCACCACCCCCCCCAACAGCTTTCCCCCCTTGTTGTCCATACGTTTGTTGTCTACATCTGTTGCTCTATTTATGCCTTGCAAAATGGTTAATCTGTACAGTTTTTCTAGGTTCCACATATATGCATGAATATACAAGATTTGTTTTTCTCTTTCAGACTTACTTCACTCTGTATGACAGTCTCTAGATCCATCGACGTCTCTACAAATGACCCAATTTCATTCCTTTTCATGGCTTAGTAATATTCCATTTTATATATGTACCACAGCTTTATGCATTCGTCTGTCTGTGGGCATTTAAGTTGCTTCCATTACCTCGATATTGTAAATAGTGATGCAATGAACATTGCGGTGAATGACTCTTTTTGATTTATGGTTTTGTCTGGGTATATGTCCAGTACTGGGATTGCTGTATCATATGGTAATTCTATTGTTAGTTTCATAAGAAATTCCATATTGTTCTCCATAATGACTGTATCAATTTATATTCCCAACAGTAGTGGAAGAGGGTTCCTTTTCTCCACACCCTTTCCAGCATTTTTTGTTTGTAGATTTTCTATGATGCCTATTCTACCAGGTGTGAGGTGATACTTCATTGTTGAATCCATTTCATTGAGCAAGGGGTAGGTCTAGTCTATTACATATTTGGCTTATGGAATGGTATCTGTGCTAATTTCAAACTCTGCTTTTATGCAGCACCCCAACTCACCTTCCCCCTTAAGCAAGCATAAGTTGGTTTTCTAAATTTGAGACCCTGTTCTGTTTTGTAATTCAGTTCATGTGTAGCCAAGTTCACATTCCGTGTATTAGTGATACCTTATGATGTTTCATTTTCTGTGTGACTTATTTCAGTTAGAATCATCGTACCTGAATCCACTCATTATGCTGCTACGGGCCTGATGACATAGATTTCATTGCTGAGTGATACTGCATTGTACGTAAGTACCACAAGTTCTTTATCCATTTTTCACTTTCTGTGATATTGAACTTGAACGGTAAACGAGGTTCTGGTAAACAGAGGCGTCCCAAACTTTGGGGTGGCTGTGTCTTTTTGATTTTAATTTCCCTAAGCTATAGGACCATAAGTGGAAGTGCCCTAGGCTCTGTTGCTTTGTTTTTTAGATGTTTCCGGAAACACCATACACTTCTCCCGAGTGTCTGTTGGCAATTTACATCCCGCCCATCAGCATAACAAGGCTCCCAGTTCTCCATGGCCTGTCCTGACTTTCTGGATTTTACACTTTTTTCAGATGGCCCTTTTGACCAGGGGGAAGTGAGACTTCATTGTAGTGCCGATTTCCTTTGCAAGCTTGCTTGGTTGGCCAAAAAGGGCGTATGCCTTTTTTCCTGAATATATTCAGGAAAAAACGCATACGCCGTTTTTGGTCAAGTGCATCATTGTCGACGTTCTGCCTCTTTTCCTATGTTTTCAATGCAATTCTAGTCTACCTCCTGAAATCGGTTTCCTGCAATTCTGCTCCGCTTTCAAGTCCTCTTGGCAGCCTTACTTCAGTATATTTTTTGACGATAGCTTTCATTTATATCTCTACAGTTTTGTGAATTACACTGCCCCTGAGCTCCTTTCTTCAACTCGCTTTCTTGTGAGCTGGCCGCAACACCGCAGGATTGCTTCAGGCCCTAATCTGGTTCCGGCATGGCACGCTGAGCCTTTGGTTAATTCCTCTTCCTGGTGGGAAATGACAGTTAAATTTGCCCGTCCAGACACCTCCAGCTAGTCTCTCATTGGTTCTCCCTATTCCTATTCATCTTCCGCAGAAATTACAAACTGGGCCAAACAGGAGTTTAAAGGCACTGACTCTCCAAGTCGGGAGAGTGTTAGTAAAGCGTCTGGAATGTTGCACCCGAGTACCAGGGTACGAAAACTGAGACATATTTGAACACGTCTCCCGATCACATGGTTGATCATACTCTAGGTTCCACATGCATGTTTTAGCTGAAGGAAGAATACCTTAAACCTGGGTAGTTGAAACCCGTGGAATGGGTACCATGCAATATGACTTCAAAGGGTCTTCATTTGCTCACCGAACCTCTCCAATCCTATCACTGCTGCGTTTATGCCCCTGTACACATGCTTGATTCTCTTTCGGAGACATAGCAATCCATAGGTTTTAAGATACTTACTAGTCAGGTACATTCTTAGGCGTTTAATATGCGGTGTTGAGTCCATTTCGTTGAGCAAGGAGTAGCTCTTGTCTATTCCATATTTGGCTTAAGGAAGTTTATCTGTGCTCATTTCAATCTCTGGTTTTATGCAGCACCCCAACTCACCTTTCCCCTTAAGCAAGCATAAGTTGGTTTTCTAAATTTGAGACCCTGTTCTGTTCTGTAATTCAGTTCCTGTGTAGCCAAGTTTACATTCCGTGTATTACTGATATCTTATGATGTTTCTTTTTCTGTGTGACTTATTTCAGTTAGAATCATCATACCTGAATCCACTCATTGTGCTGCTAAGGGCCTGATGACATAGATTTCATTGCTGAGTGATATTGCTTTGTAAGTAAATACCAAATGTTCTTTATCCATTTTTCACTTTCTGCGATGTTGAACTTGTACTGTAAACGAGGTTCTTGTAAACAGAGGCGTCCCAAACTTTGGGGTGGCTGTGTCTTTTTGATTTTAATTTCCCTAAGCTATAGGACCATAAGTGGAAGTGCCCTAGGCTCTGTTGCTTTGTTTTTTAGATGTTTCCGGAAAAACCATACACTTCTCCCGAGTGTCTGTTGGCAATTTACATCCCGCCCATCAGCATAACAAGGCTCCCAGTTCTCCATGGCCTGTCCTGCCTTTCTGGATTTTACACTTTTTTCAGATGGCCATTTTGACCGGGGGGAAGTGAGACTTCATTGTAGTGCAGATTTCCTTTGCAAGCTTGCTTGGTTGTCCAAAAAGTGCGTATGCGTTTTTTCCTGAATATATTCAGGAAAAAACGCATACGCCCTTTTTGGCCAAGTGCATCATTGTGGACGTTCTGCCTCTTTTCCTATGCTTTCAATGCAATTCCAGTCTACCTCCTGAAATCGGTTTCCTGCAATTCTGCCCCGCTTTCAAGTCCTCTTGGCAGCCTTACTTCAGTATATTTTTGGACGATAGCTGTCATTTATAACTCTGCAGGTTTGTGAATTACAGTGCCCCTGAGCTCCTTTCTTCAACTCGCTTTCTTGTGACCTGGCCGCAACACCGCAGGATGGCTTCAGGCCCTAATCTGGTTCCGGCACGGCATGCTGAGCCTTTGGTTATTTCCTCTTCCTGGTGGGAAATGAGAGTTAAATTTGCCCGTCCAGACACCTCCAGCTAGTCTCTCATTGGTTCTCTCTATTCCTGTTCATCTTCCACAGAAATTGCAAACTGGGCCAAACAGGAGGTTAAAGGGACTGACTCTCCAAGTCGGGAGAGTGTTAGTAAAGCGTCTGGAATGTTGCACCCGAGTACCAGGGTACGAAAACTGAGACATATTTGAACACGTCTCCCGTTCACATGGTTGATCATACTCTGGGTTCCACATGCATGTTTTAGCTGAAGGAAGAATACCTTAAACCTGGGTAGTTGAAACCCGTGGAATGGGTACCATGCAATATGACTTCAAAGGGTCTTCATTTGCTCACAAAACCTCTCCAATCCTATCACTGCTGCGTTTATGCCCCTGTACACTTGCTTGATTCTCTTTCAGAGACATAGCAATCCATAGGTTTAAAGATACTTACTAGTCAGGTACATTCTTAGGCGTTTAATATGCGGTGTTGAGTCCATTTCGTTGAGCAAGGAGTAGCTCTTGTCTATTCCATATTTGGCTTAAGGAACTTTATCTGTGCTCATTTCAATCTCTGGTTTTATGCAGCACCCCAACTCACCTTTACCCTTAAGCAAGCATAAGTTCGTTTTCTTAATTTGAGACCCTGTTCTGTTCTGTAATTCAGTTCCTGTGTAGCCAAGTTTACATTCCGTGTATTACTGATATCTTATGATGTTTCTTTTTCTGTGTGACTTATTTCAGTTAGATTCATCGTACCTGAATCCACTCATTATGCTGCTAAGGGCCTGATGACATAGATTTCATTGCTGAGTGATATTGCATTGTACGTAAGTACCACAACTTCTTTATCCATTTTTCACTTTCTGCGATATTGAACTTGTACCGTATATGAGGTTCTTGTAAACAGAGCCATTCCAAACTTTGGGGTGGCTGTGTCTTTTTGATTTTAATTTCCCTAAACTCTAGGACCATAAGTGGAAGTGCCCTAGGCTCTGTTGCTTTGTTTTTTAGATGTTTCAGGAAACACCATACACTTCTTCAGAGTGGCTGTTGGCAATTTACATCCTGCCCATCAACATTGGAAGGCTCCCAGTTCTCCATGGCCTGTCGTGCCTTTATGGATTTTACACTTTTTTCAGATGGCCCTTTTGACCAGGGGAAAGTGAGACTTCATTGTAGTGCAGATTTCCTTTGCAAGCTTGCTTGGTTGGCCAAAAAGTGTGTATGCGTTTTTTCCTGACTATATTCAGGAAAAAACACATACGCCCTTTTTGGCCAAGTGCATCATTGTCGAGGTTCTGACTCTCTTCATATGTTTTCAATGCAATTCCAGTGTATCTCCTGAAATCGGTTGCCTGCAATTCTGCCTTGCTTTCAATGCTTCTTCATAGCCTTACCTCAATATATTTTTTGAAAATAGTTGGCCTTTATAACTCTGCAGGTTTTTGAATTGCAGTGGCCCTTAGCTCCATTTTTCAGCTCTTATTTTTGTGATCTTGCCCCATAACCACAGGATTCCTTGAAGCTCTATTCTTCTTCTGGGGCACCTTGCTGTGCCTTTGGTTAATTCTTCTTACTGATGTGAAATTAGAGTGACATGTGCCCATTGAAACCGCTACAGCTAGTTTTCTCACTGGTTCCCCCTATTCCCATTCATCCTCCGCACTAACTGCAGACTGTGCGATACCAGAACTTAAAGGCATTGACTCTCCATGTGGGGATGTTGTTAGTAAAGCGGCTGGAATGTCGATCCGGAGCCCCAGGAGAGGAAAAATGAGGTGTGTTTTAGAAACCTTTCCCGATCATATGGTATACCAGTCGCTGGGTTTCCCAAGCATGGTTTAGCTGTAGGAAGATTCCCTTCAACCTGGAGTGTTGGGACCCTTGGACTGAGTAGCATGAAGTATTGCATTAAACTTTCGGCAGTTGCTCACCAAAGCTCACCAATCCTCTCAGCCCCAAGTGTCCAGCCTTATGTCTTATCCAGCTGTGGGTTTATATGTGGTCAATCCAGGTTGCATCACAGCCCCTGAGCGAATTTTGTAAGAATTTTTCTCTCTTTCATTGTTTCAGCGTTTTGTTTTTAAAATTTATTTCTATAATGGGGTTTAGCTCATTTTCACTGCTGTGTTTGTGCCGCTCTGCACACACTTGATTCCCTTATGGAGATATATGAATACATGGGTTTTAAGATTCTTATTACTCAGATATATTTCTCTGCGGTGTATAGGGTGTGTTGAGGCCAGTTCATTGAGCAAGGTGTAGATCTTGTCTAATACCTATTTGGTTTATTGAACGGTATCTGTGCTAATTTCAAACTCAGGTTTTATGCATCACCCCACCTCTCCTTTCCCCTTAAGCTGACATAAGTGTGTTTTCTAAATGTGAGACACTGTTCTGTTCTGTAATTCATTTCTTGTGCAGCCATATTTACCCTCCCTCTATAAGTGATATCTTATGATATGTTTCTTTTTCTGTTTGACTTATTTCAAGTAGTATTATCGGACCTAAATCCACTCTTTATCCTTCTACTAGCCTTATTACATTGATTTCATGGTGAAGAAATTGTACATAAGTACCACATCTTCTTTATCCATTGTTCTCTTTCCTGGGATATTTAAGGTGTACTGAAGTTGAGGTTCTTGTAAACAGAGTAGCCCTAAACTGTGGTGTGCTTGTGTCTTGTTGATTTTTAGACTTCCCTAGATATACTCCCATGATTGGAAGTGTCCTATGCTCTGTAGCTCTGTTTTTTAGATGATTTAGGAACCACCATACACTTCTCCAGAGTGGCTCTGGGCAGTCCACACACTACCCATCAGCGTATAAAGGCTCCCTGTTCTCCATGGCCTGTCCTGCATTTCTGGTTTTTACAATTTTTTAGGATGGCCCTTTTGACCGGTGGGAAATGAGACTTCTTTGTTGTGCACATTTGCATTGCTTGCTTGCTTCGTTGCCCATAAAGTGCGTATGCGTTTTTTCCTGGATATAATCAGGAAAAAACGCATACGCCCTTTTGGGCCAACTGCATCATTGTCGAAATTCTGCCGCTTTTCATGTGCGTTAAAGACGAGTCCAATCTATCTCTTGAAATCTGTTTCTTGCAATTCTGTCTTGCATTCAGATCCTCTTCTTTGCCTTACCTCAACATATTTTTGGACGTTAGTTTTCATTTATAACTCTGCAGGTTTGTGAATTGCAGTGACCCTGAGCTCCATTTTTTAAGTTGTTCTTTTGTGAGCTGGCCTCAAACCCGCAGGATTGCTTCAGGCCCTATTTTGGCTCCGGCGAGGCAGGCTGAGCCTTTCTTTAATTCTTATTCTTAATGGGAAATTAGAGTGATATGTGCCCGTCCAAACCCCTAAACTATTCTCTCATTGGTTCCCCCTCTTCCCGTTCATCCTCCTCACAATTTGCAAAATGTGTGAAACAGAAGTTTAAATGTGCTGATTCTCCAAGTGGGGAGATTCTAAGTAGCGTGGCTGGAATGGTGAACAGGAGCACCAGGAGAGGATAAATGAGGTGCATTTTAGACACATCTCCCGATCACATGGTGTACAGTCCTCTGGGTTTTCCATGCATGTTTTAGCTATAGGAAGATCCCTTGAACCTGCAGATTTGGGACCCATTGAATGGGTACCAGGTAGTATTACTTTAAAGGGTGTGCATTTCCTCACCCAACCTCACATTTCTCTTAGCGCAAACAGTTTCCAGCCTTATGTCTCATCCTGCTGTGGGTCTAGATGTGTTCAATCCATGTTGCATCACCGTCCCTGAGGAAAAGTTGTAAGAGGTTTTCTCTGTCTCTCTGTCGTTTATTTTTTTCAATTTATTACTATATTGGTTACAGCTGATTTTCAAAGCTCTGTTTCTTGCTGCTGTACATCCACTTGATTCACATACAGAGAGACATCAATAAATTCTTTTTCAGATTCTTACCAGTCGTATATATTCTTTTCCGGTGACTTGAGTGTGCTGAGTGCAGTTCTTTTAGCTACCGTGTAGGCCTTGTTGATTATCAGTTTGGTATTTGGAATGGTATCTTTGCTAATTTCAACCTCCTGGATGATGCCTCACCCCTCCCCACCTTTCCCGTTTAGCAGCCTTATGCGTGTTTTCTACATATTTGACTATGTTTTTGTTTTGTAATTTATTTCATGTGTAGCCATTTTGGATTCCACCTTTAAGTGATATCTTATGATATGTGTCTTTTTCTTTTTGAATTCTGTCACTTAGAATGATCATACGTAACTCCTCCGGAGTTGTTACAACTGGCCATATTTCATTGATTTCCAGGCTGAATAATATTCCACTCTACCTAAGTACCACATCTCTATCCATTTTTTCCCTCCAGAGACATTTAAGTTATATCCTAGTCGAGGATCTTTTAAACAGAGAGGGGGTAAACATTGGGGTGCCTGTGTCCTCTCGATTTTTGTTTTTCCCAAGATATACGCCCATGAGTGCAAGTGCCCTATGCTCTGTAGCTCATTTTTTAGATGCTTTAGTAAATACAATACACTTCTCCAGAATGGCCGTTGGCAATATACATTTCCACTATAAGTCTCACAGGGCTCCCTCTTCTCGTTGCCCTGTCCTGCATTTCTGTTGTTTACGCTTTATGAGGATGGCTCTTCTGACTGATGCGAAGTGATATCTTTTGTAGTATTGACTTCCAGTGCCCATCTGTTTGGTTGGCTAAAAAAGTGTATGCCCTTTTCTTGAATATATACAGAAAAAAACGCATACACCCTTTTTGGCCAACTGCAATGTTGGCAATGTTCAGCTCCTTTTCTTGTGCTTAATGGCGAGTCCTTTCTACCTCCTCAAATCCCTTTCCTGCCATTCTCCCTTGCTTACAAGTCCTTTTTTCTGACTTTCCTCAAGACATTTTTCAGTGATGGATATTTTCAACTCTGCAGTTTTGTGAATTTTACTGCCCCTGAGTTCCATTGTTCAACTTGTGTTTATGGGAACTGGCCACAAAGCAGCGGGATTTCCTCAAGCCCTATATTGTTTCCATGGGCAACCCTAGCCTTTGGTCAATTCGTCTTCCTGATTGGAAATTAGAGTGACATGTGCCTGTCTGAACACCTAGGACTTGTCTCTCATTGTTCCTCATCCTTCCGCTTCATCCTCTGGACAAATTCCAAACTGTACGCAACAGGATGTTGACAGTGCTGACATCTCCAAGTGGGGAGACTGTTAGTAAAGACGCTGGAGGGGTGAACCCGAGCACCAGGAGATGAGGAGATGAGATGCCTTTTCCAAACTCTTCCCGATCAGACGGTATACCATCCTCTGGGTGTGACAGACATGTTTTAGCAGTAGGAAGAGTCCCATTCATGTAAGGAGAACACCAGGGCTTTTTCAAAATCAGTGTCTCCCCGAAACCCAAACTGGGGAAGTTTTTAAGTTACGGCTACACATATGTTCATTAAGGGCCATGGGAAGTAGGCAGAGTCCAAACTTTAGATGATTGAAGTCTTCAGGGTCAGAAGCACTCACCACCAGCTTCCCTTAGGTTACACTTTAACTGTCATTGATAGATGATGTCAATAAAAATATCTATTCTTTTTCAGATTATTTCCCCTTATAGGTTATTGCAAAATGTTGAGTGTAGTTCCCTGTGCTATACAGTAGTTCCTTGTTGATGATCTATTTTATACATAGCAGTGTGTATGTGTTAATCCCAAACTGTTAATTTATCCCTCCTCCCACCTTTCCCCTTTGGTAATAATAAATTATAAGATTTTATACTTCTCAGAAATGGGGGAGCTGAAAGAGAGGTATCATTTTCAATGGAAAAGCATTTAAAACAAGATTGAAGGTTTAACCAAGATTATTAGATGTACATCCTTGGAAAGAAATCACTTCATTTCTCTAATATTGACCTGACAAATAAGACAAACCTTTTCACTGAACTTGCTTATAATAAAGTGATGGAAATATCAAATGGAAGTGTTAGAAACATCTTATTTTACCCGAGCCTTATACACTGTTCTATGTTAACTACAGTTTGGCTCACACATCTGTTCATTGAGGTTACAATAGTCTCAATTTCTGTTACTGATCTTCCAGAGTGGACCCCAACAAGTGTCCCCCTGCCCAGTGTCATTGGGGCCAACAGATCGAGACTGAGTTTGGTTCACAAGCAAAGGAAACTTTATATTTTGATCAGAGAATGGAGAGGTGAGAGCATGCACTACCCCGTGGGCTGTGGGCTGTGGGCTGGGCTGCTGTGTAGAGATCCTGTCAGAGTCAGTGGGAGGGAGGGTGCGGAGCTCTCGAGGGCCGGGTTGGCTGTAGCTCAGGCTCTATATCGTGGAGTCTGCACTGGGCCCCAGGAGCTGAGGTGTCGACCCAGCCATTCTGCACTAGGAAATCTGGTCTGAAGTGCCGGGTGTGGAACCTCTGCATGCGGGACCCTAGGAGCACGTGAAATTAGACAAAGCACAAAGGATAAAAAAGGTTAGACTTGACTTTATTGCCCAGATTCTATTTTTATCTCCCAGGGATTTTTAATGGGCTTTGCTGGGGACAAACCCCTCCTCTGCCTTTTGTCCTGTTCCTCATTCTTGGAGTGCTGAGGGTGCAGACCCTTCTTCTGTAACTGCTGAGTGCTGAGTTGGGAGCCCTCATACCCTGGGGCGAGGGTCAGAGCTTCTCCCCAGCAGCCTCCCGGTGACGTTGATTGTCCCCAGGACCCCTGCCTCCCTGCTCGTCCACCTGAGTACCAGCATTGGAAGTGTTATAGATTCTAATGACCTTTAAGGGTCCAGGAAAGAGATGTGCAGAGACGCTGTGGGGGCCGGTTTCACCCCGCCCCACATTTGTTCGGCCACCTTAGGCTGACCGTTTCTGCCAGCCTAGATGCTCTGACCAGTAGTCTGCGCTTTCTTCAATTAGGCCCCTGAATTAACGTACAAACAGCACCAGGTGTCAGAGCCCTGCCCGCTCAACTCCCAGACAGTCCAGGGTCAGTGGTGATCAAGGACCATGATGGCCACTGAGTCAACAGCCTTTTGAAGTAAACAGGAGTCCAGCCGGTCTTATTGGCCACCATCATCACGGTGTCTGTAGGCTTTTCTATGGTGACAGTGTGATATACCGTTCCCCCGCCAAGATTATTAGCTCCCCTCTGGGTGCAGTAAGTCCTGCAAGCAGTAGTCTACTCTTTTGGGACACACTCTTGTTGTTTTATGAGAGAAACTCCAGGTCAAGTGATGTTCACACGAGTCGTCATGGTGCCCTGTTGCCCCCGGTTATCTCTCTGGATGTTGGAGTTGGAGGGCCTCCTCACTCAAGGTCGGTGTGCCCACGGAGCGAACCCTGCAACTTCAGGGCATGGTTGGTGGTTAGGATCACCACGTGGGGTCCTTTTCCCTTAGGAGGGAGGTGGCCTTTTGGGCTGCTGATTTCCAGGTTTTTAGATACCGCCATTATCTTGGCCAGATGTGGCAGTGGGCCAAGCCCCTTAGTGACCGTAGTTTATCCTACCTGGATGGCATTCTTGCATTGTTCCATTTCAAGTGGTCCCAGTTTTTGCACTAATTCTCCAATGGCGATTCACCTTTCACCGGGAATGTAAAGGTCAAAGGGTTTAGCTAAATTAGGGAGTTCCAGGGCAAGGGTCTGAATTGACTGCTCTTTCCATTCTTGAAAGGCCACTTCTGGATTCTATTCCAAAGGATCATCATCTTTTCCTTTCAGTGTTTCATATAGAGGCCCAGCTAGTAGACTGTAGTTAGGGATCCAGAAGCAGCAAACCCTGGCCTCCCCAGGAACCCCTAAGCTGTCTTCTAGTTTTAGAAAGGGGTAAGGCTGAAAATGGTTTCTTCCCTTTCCTGGGATGGGCTTCTCTGACCTTCTGTGAGAATGAAGCCCAGGCAGGTCACCGCAGTCTGTGATATTTGAGCTTTTTCTTGGACAACTTCTATCCTTTATTGGCTTGGTAGTTCAGAGGCCTCCTTAGTAGGGCTGGCGATCAGAATGTCGTCTGCATATTGAAGGAGGGTTTCCTTTTCCAGAGGTAGAACTTTTAGGTCTTTAGCTAAGCTTTCCCCAAAGATGGTGTGGGAATTTTTGCACCCTTGGGGCCGAACGGCCCGGAAGTATTGTTTTAGTTGTATGTTGAGTCCTGCCACTCACAAGCCAAAATTTCTTGTGACTCTGGGACTAATGGAATACAAAAGAAGGCATCATTGAAGACTAATACAGAATACCATGTCCTGGTGGTTGGTAGAATGACCAGCAGGGTGTAGGAATTAGGAGCAACTGGAGGTATATCCTCGGTGGCTTCACTGACTGTCCTGACATCCTTTACCAGGTCCCCAGCAGCCCATGGGGCTCTCGTGGTCAGACCAATCCCAGAATATGGAGCTCACCTGGGCAGGTACCCCACCCCCACCCCAGCCCACGGGGCTCTCGTGGTCAGGGCCCTCCCAGGATACAGAGCTACCCTTGCAGGTACCGTGGCAGGGCTGGGCACACAGGAACCGTGCACATAGCCCTCATTGCAGAGCACCCCAAGCTCACCTGTCGCTCAGAGCTGACACAGAGCACCTCAGAGCAGGACTTGAACTAACAAACAGCAGCTGCGACAGGTCTGTGACCCTGGGCATCACTCCATGAGGCCTCCCTCCACCTGGTCTTCCAGAGACTTCCACTGCACCCGGGGCACCAGGCCTCTGTCTCCAACCACCACCCACCCCTCCTCTCCCTGACTCCTGGGTTCCTCTCATTAGGAGAGGGTTTTCTTGAAGTTGTCTCCCACTCATGGGCCAGATAAAATGATTAGAAAACAAGCCAAAGCTGCAGCCCCTTGTCTATCCTGACTCTCAGGAGCCCACACCTGTTCCTTGGACCTGGCCGGTTCAGCAAGTTCCATTTTCTGCAACTGTGAGCCCCTGAGGGGTGATGATTGGCTGACCTGGGCAGCCTTACCGTGCCGGCCAGCCCTCCCCAGGTGTGCCTGGGTTGAGATCAATATAAATACCACTCCAGGCAGCAAGAGCCCCTGCAGCCGTGCCTGACGCCATTTTCTCTGCCCTGTCAGCAGTCTCGGGGCTGGGCTGGTGGGAGGGAGTGAGAGGCCACGGCTTTGTGGGTGGCCCAGTGTGAGTGGGGCTCTGCTGGACTTTCTGCAGCAGTTGCCAGGCTGCCACCTGCTAAAGAAGAGGATGTGTCACCCATACCTGCTGCTGGAATTTCTCCCTGGGCAGAGGTGAGGAAGGAAAAAAGCCGTGGGGGCAGGGACAGGACGGGTATCTCAGGCAGGGAAATGGAAATCTTCCAGAAGAGCACCCAGGGCCAGGACCATCCTGGCTGGCCTGCAGGCACCAAGTCGGCCGGCATGCTGTCACTCGTGTGGCTCTATGGCCCTTCCTCTAAGCTTTCAAGTCCTTGTATATATTCAGGTGTTTTACCTGGGACGGGTGGGAATAGTTCAGCAGCAACTGGCCCGGGGCTCAGCTCACGTTTACTCACAGATGCCTCGGCACGGTGCCCCAGCTTTGCAATGAGGACGCTTGTTGCGTGGGGGCTGCTGGCTGAATGGGAGACGATTCCCCACCACTGACCAACTTCAGAATTGTTTACAACTGGAGCAAGTGCCCTGATACGGTTTTCCTCTGTGTAACTGGTGGGTTCTGTGTTTTTTTTCTCTTTTTCGTTTTTGGTTCAAGGTAGATTTTATTCCTCTTTTTTGTATTTACAGATATAAGCATGGAAATAATTTATTCATATAAATACATGTATGTGCAGGGAATAATTGTTTTTTGTTTTATTTTTTAAATTTTATTTCTTTTTAATTTTGAATTTTATTTTATATTTTTATACAGCAGGTTCTTATTGGTTATCTATTTTATACATATAAATGTATACATGCCAATCCCAGTCTCTCAACTCCTCCCACCACCACCCCCCCAACAGCTTTCCCCCCTTGTTGTCCATACGTTTGTTGTCTACATCTGTTGCTCTATTTATGCCTTGCAAAATGGTTAATCTGTACAGTTTTTCTAGGTTCCACATATATGCATGAATATACAAGATTTGTTTTTCTCTTTCAGACTTACTTCACTCTGTATGACAGTCTCTAGATCCATCGACGTCTCTACAAATGACCCAATTTCATTCCTTTTCATGGCTTAGTAATATTCCATTTTATATATGTACCACAGCTTTATGCATTCGTCTGTCTGTGGGCATTTAAGTTGCTTCCATTACCTCGATATTGTAAATAGTGATGCAATGAACATTGCGGTGAATGACTCTTTTTGATTTATGGTTTTGTCTGGGTATATGTCCAGTACTGGGATTGCTGTATCATATGGTAATTCTATTGTTAGTTTCATAAGAAATTCCATATTGTTCTCCATAATGACTGTATCAATTTATATTCCCAACAGTAGTGGAAGAGGGTTCCTTTTCTCCACACCCTTTCCAGCATTTTTTGTTTGTAGATTTTCTATGATGCCTATTCTACCATGTGTGAGGTGATACCTCATTGTTGAATCCATTTCGTTGAGCAAGGGGTAGGTCTAGTCTATTACATATTTGGCTTATGGAACGGTATCTGTGCTAATTTCAAACTCTGCTTTTATGCAGCACCCCAACTCACCTTTCCCCTTAAGCAGGCATAAGTTGGTTTTCTAAACTTGAGACCCTGTTCTGTTTTGTAATTCAGTTCATGTGTAGCCAAGTTCACATTCCGTGTATTAGTGATACCTTATGATGTTTCATTTTCTGTGTGACTTATTTCAGTTAGAATCATCGTACCTGAATCCACTCATTATGCTGCTACGGGCCTGATGACATAGATTTCATTGCTGAGTGATACTGCATTGTACGTAAGTACCACAAGTTCTTTATCCATTTTTCACTTTCTGTGATATTGAACTTGAACGGTAAATGAGGTTCTTGTAAACAGAGGCGTCCCAAACTTTGGGGTGGCTGTGTCTTTTTGATTTTAATTTCCCTAAGCTAAAGGACCATAAGTGGAAGTGCCCTAGGCTCTGTTGCTTTGTTTTTTAGATGTTTCCGGAAACACCATACACTTCTCCCGAGTGTCTGTTGGCAATTTACATCCCGCCCATCAGCATAACAAGGCTCCCAGTTCTCCATGGCCTGTCCTGCCTTTCTGGATTTTACACTTTTTTCAGATGGCCCTTTTGACCGGGGGGAAGTGAGACTTCATTGTAGTGCAGATTTCCTTTGCAAGCTTGCTTGGTTGGCCAAAAAGGGCGTATGCGTTTTTTCCTGAATATATTCAGGAAAAAACGCATACGCCCTTTTTGGCCAAGTGCATCATTGTGGACGTTCTGCCTCTTTTCCTATGCTTTCAATGCAATTCCAGTCTACCTCCTGAAATCGGTTTCCTGCAATTCTGCCCCGCTTTCAAGTCCTCTTGGCAGCCTTACTTCAGTATATTTTTGGACGATAGCTGTCATTTATAACTCTGCAGGTTTGTGAATTACAGTGCCCCTGAGCTCCTTTCTTCAACTCGCTTTCTTTTGAGCTGGCCGCAACACCGCAGGATGGCTTCAGGCCCTAATCTGGTTCCGGCACGGCACGCTGAGCCTTTGGTTAATTCCTCTTCCTGGTGGGAAATGAGAGTTAAATTTGCCCGGCCAGACACCTCCAGCTAGTCTCTCATTGGTTCTCCCTATTCCTGTTCATCTTCCGCAGAAATTGAAAACTGGGCCAAACAGGAGGTTAAAGGCGCTGACTCTCCAAGTGGGGAGAGTGTTAGTAAAGCGTCTGGAATGTTGCACCCGAGTACCAGGGTACGAAAACTGAGACATATTTGAACACGTCTCCCATTCACACGGTTGATTATACTCTGGGTTCCACATGCATGTTTAAGCTGAAGGAAGAATACCTTAAACCTGGAGAGTTGAGACCCGTGGAATGGGTACCATGCAATATGACTTCAAAGGGTCTTCATTTGTTCACCAAACCTCTCCAATCCTATCACTGCTGCGTTTATGCGCCTGTACACATACTTGATTCTCTTTCGGAGACATAGCAATCCATAGGTTTTAAGATACTTACTAGTCAGGTACATTCTTAGGCGTTTAATATGCGGTGTTGAGTCCATTTCGTTGAGCAAGGAGTAGCTCTTGTCTATTCCATATTTGGCTTAAGGAACTTTATCTGTGCTCATTTCAATCTCTGGTTTTATGCAGCACCCCAACTCAGCTTTCCCCTTAAGCAAGCATAAGTTGGTTTTCTAAATTTGAGACCCTGTTCTGTTCTGTAATTCAGTTCCTGTGTAGCCAAGTTTACATTCCGTGAATTACTGATATCTTATGATGTTTCTTTTTCTGTGTGACTTATTTCAGTTAGAATCATCATACCTGTATCCACTCATTGTGCTGCTAAGGGCCTGATGACATAGATTTCATTGCTGAGTGATATTGCTTTGTAAGTAAATACCACATGTTCTTTATCCATTTTTCACTTTCTGCGATGTTGAACTTGTACTGTAAACGAGGTTCTTGTAAACAGAGGCGTCCCAAACTTTGGGGTGGCTGTGTCTTTTTGATTTTAATTTCCCTAAGCTATAGGACCATAAGTGGAAGTGCCCTAGGCTCTGTTGCTTTGTTTTTTAGATGTTTCAGGAAACACCATACACTTCTCCCGAGTGTCTGTTGGCAATTTACATCCCGCCCATCAGCATAAGAAGGCTCCCAGTTCTCCATGGCCTGTCCTGCCTTTCTGGATTTTACACTTTTTTCAGATGGCCCTTTTGACCGGGGGGAAGTGAGACTTCATTGTAGTGCAGATTTCCTTTGCAAGCTTGCTTGGTTGGCCAAAAAGGGCGTATGCGTTTTTTCCTGAATATATTCAGGAAAAAACGCATACGCCCTTTTTGGCCAAGTGCATCATTGTGGACGTTCTGCCTCTTTTCCTATGCTTTCAATGCAATTCCAGTCTACCTCCTGAAATCGGTTTCCTGCAATTCTGCCCCGCTTTCAAGTCCTCTTGGCAGCCTTACTTCAGTATATTTTTGGACGATAGCTGTCATTTATAACTCTGCAGGTTTGTGAATTACAGTGCCCCTGAGCTCCTTTCTTCAACTCGCTTTCTTTTGAGCTGGCCGCAACACCGCAGGATGGCTTCAGGCCCTAATCTGGTTCCGGCCCGGCACGCTGAGCCTTTGGTTATTTCCTCTTCCTGGTGGGAAATGAGAGTTAAATTTGCCCGTCCAGACTCCTCCTGCTAGTCTCTCATTGGTTCTCACTATTCCTGTTCATCTTCCGCAGAAATTGCAAACTGGGCCAAACAGGAGGTTAAAGGCGCTGACTCTCCAAGTGGGGAGAGTGTTAGTAAAGCGTCTGGAATGTTGCACCCGAGTACCAGGGGAGAAAAACTGAGACATATTTGAACACGTCTCCAGTTCACATGGTTGATCATACTCTGGGTTCCACATGCATGTTTTAGCTGAAGGAAGAATACCTTAAACCTGGAGAGTTGAGACCCGTGGAATGGGTACCATGCAATATGACTTCAAAGGGTCTTCATTTGCTCACCGAACCTCTCCAATCCTATCACTGCTGCGTTTATGCCCCTGTACACACGCTTGATTCTCTTTTGGAGACATAGCAATCCATAGGTTTTAAGATACTTACTAGTCAGGTACATTCTTAGGCGTTTAATATGGGGTGTTGAGTCCATTTCATTGAGCAAGGAGTAGCTCTTGTCTAGTCCATATTTGGCTTAAGGAACTTTATCTGTGCTCATTTCAATCTCTGGTTTTATGCAGCACCCCAACTCACCTTTCCCCTTAAGCAAGCATAAGTTGGTTTTCTAAATTTGAAACCCTGTTCTGTTTTGGAATTCAGTTCCTGTGCAGCCAAGTTTACATTCCGTGTATTAGTGATATCTTATGATGTTTCTTTTTCTGTGTGACTTATTTCAGTGAGAATCATCGTACCTGAATCCACTCATTATGCTGCTACGGGCCTGATGACATAGATTTCATTGCTGAGTGATACTGCATTGTACGTAAGTACCACAAGTTCTTTATCCATTTTTCACTTTCTGTGATATTGAACTTGTACGGTAAACGAGGTTCTTGTAAACAGAGGCATCCCAAACTTTGGGGTGGCTGTGTCTTTTTGATTTTAATTTCCCTAAGCTATAGGACCATAAGTGGAAGTGCCCAAGGCTCTGTTGCTTTGTTTTTTAGATGTTTCAGGAAACACCATACACTTCTCCCGAGTGTCTGTTGGCAATTTACATCCCGCCCATCAGCATAACAAGGCTCCCAGTTCTCCATGGCCTGTCCTGCCTTTCTGGATTTTACACTTTTTTCAGATGGCCCTTTTGACCGGGGGGAAGTGAGACTTCATTGTAGTGCAGATTTCCTTTGCAAGCTTGCTTGGTTGGCCAAAAAGGGCGTATGCGTTTTTTCCTGAATATATTCAGGAAAAAACGCATACGCCCTTTTTGGCCAAGTGCATCATTGTGGACGTTCTGCCTCTTTTCCTATGCTTTCAATGCAATTCCAGTCTACCTCCTGAAATCGGTTTCCTGCAATTCTGCCCCGCTTTCAAGTCCTCTTGGCAGCCTTACTTCAATATATTTTTGGACGATAGCTGTCATTTATAACTCTGCAGGTTTGTGAATTACAGTGCCCCTGAGCTCCTTTCTTCAACTCGCTTTCTTTTGAGCTGGCCGCAACACCGCAGGATGGCTTCAGGCCCTAATCTGGTTCCGGCCCGGCACGCTGAGCCTTTGGTTATTTCCTCTTCCTGGTGGGAAATGAGAGTTAAATTTGCCCGTCCAGACACCTCCAGCTAGTCTCTCATTGGTGTTCCCTATTCCTGTTCATCTTCCGCAGAAATTGCAAACTGGGCCAAACAGGAGGTTAAAGGCGCTGACTCTCCAAGTGGGGAGAGTGTTAGTAAAGCATCTGGAATGTTGCACCCGAGTACCAGGGGAGGAAAACTGAGACATATTTGAACACGTCTCCCGTTCACATGGTTGATCATACTCTGGGTTCCACATGCATGTTTTAGCTGAAGGAAGAATACCTTAAACCTGGAGAGTTGAGACCCGTGGAATGGGTACCATGCAATATGACTTCAAAGGGTCTTCATTTGCTCACCGAACCTCTCCAATCCTATCACTGCTGCGTTTATGCCCCTGTACACATGCTTGATTCTCTTTCGGAGACATAGCAATCCATAGGTTTTAAGATACTTACTAGTCAGGTACATTCTTAGGCGTTTAATATGCGGTGTTGAGTCCATTTCGTTGAGCAAGGAGTAGCTCTTGTCTATTCCATATTTGTCTTAAGGAATTTTATCTGTGCTCATTTCAATCTCTGGTTTTATGCAGCACCCCAACTCACCTTTCCCCTTAAGCAAGCATAATTTGGTTTTCTAAATTTGAGACGCTGTTCTGTTCTGTAATTCAGTTCCTGTGTAGCCAAGTTTACATTCCGTGTATTACTGATATCTTATGATATTTCTTTTTCTGTGTGACTTATTTCAGTTAGAATCATCATACATGAATCCACTCATTGTGCTGCTAAGGGCCTGATGACATAGATTTCATTGCTGAGTGATATTGCTTTGTAAGTAAATACCACATGTTCTTTATCCATTTTTCACTTTCTGCGATGTTGAACTTGTACGGTAAACGAGGTTCTTGTAAACAGAGGCGTCCCAAACTTTGGGGTGGCTGTGTCTTTTTGATTTTAATTTCTCTAAGCTATAGGACCATAAGTGGAAGTGCCCTAGGCTCTGTTGCTTTGTTTTTTAGATGTTTCAGGAAACACCATACACTTCTCCCTAGTGTCTCTTGGCAATTTACATCCCGCCCATCAGCATAACAAGGCTCCCAGTTCTCCATGGCCTGTCCTGCCTTTCTGGATTTTACACTCTTTTCAGATGGCCCTTTTGACCGGGGGAAGTGAGACTTCATTGTAGTGCAGATTTCCTTTGCAAGCTTGCTTGGTTGGCCAAAAAGGGCGTATGCGTTTTTTCCTGAATATATTCAGGAAAAAACGCATACGCCCTTTTTGGCCAAGTGCATCATTGTGGACGTTCTGCCTCTTTTCCTATGCTTTCAATGCAATTCCAGTCTACCTCCTGAAATCGGTTTCCTGCAATTCTGCCCCGCTTTCAAGTCCTCTTGGCAGCCTTACTTCAGTATATTTTTGGACGATAGCTGTCATTTATAACTCTGCAGGTTTGTGAATTACAGTGCCCCTGAGCTCCTTTCTTCAACTCGCTTTCTTGTGACCTGGCCGCAACACCGCAGGATGGCTTCAGGCCCTAATCTGGTTCCGGCACGGCACGCTGAGCCTTTGGTTATTTCCTCTTCCTGGTGGGAAATGAGAGTTAAATTTGCCCGTCCAGACACCTCCACCTAGTCTCTCATTGGTTCTCGCTATTCCTGTTCATCTTCCGCAGAAATTGCAAACTTTGCCAAACAGGAGGTTAAAGGGACTGACTCTCCAAGTCGGGAGAGTGTTAGTAAAGCCTCTGGAATGTTGCACCCGAGTACCAGGGTACGAAAACTGAGACATATTTGAACACGTCTCCCGATCACATGGTTGATCATACTCTAGGTTCCACATGCATGTTTTAGCTGAAGGAAGAATACCTTAAACCTGGGTAGTTGAAACCCGTGGAATGGGTACCATGCAATATGACTTCAAAGGGTCTTCATTTGCTCACCGAACCTCTCCAATCCTATCACTGCTGCGTTTATGCCCCTGTACACATGCTTGATTCTCTTTCGGAGACATAGCAATCCATAGGTTTTAAGATACTTACTAGTCAGGTACATTCTTAGGCCTTTAATATGCGGTGTTGAGTCCATTTCGTTGAGCAAGGAGTAGCTCTTGTCTATTCCATATTTGGCTTAAGGAACTTTATCTGTGCTCGTTTCAATCTCTGGTTTTATGCAGCACCCCAACTCACCTTTCCCCTTAAGCAAGCATAAGTTGGTTTTCTAAATTTGAGACCCTGTTCTGTTCTGTAATTCAGTTCCTGTGTAGCCAAGTTTACATTCCGTGTATTACTGATATCTTATGATGTTTCTTTTTCTGTGTGACTTATTTCAGTTAGAATCATCATACCTGAATCCACTCATTGTGCTGCTAAGGGCCTGATGACATAGATTTCATTGCTGAGTGATATTGCTTTGTAAGTAAATACCACACCTTCTTTATCCATTTTTCACTTTCTGCGATGTTGAACTTGTACTGTAAACGAGGTTCTTGTAAACAGAGGCGTCCCAAACTTTGGGGTGGCTGTGTCTTTTTGATTTTAATTTCCCTAAGCTATAGGACCATAAGTGGAAGTGCCCTAGGCTCTGTTGCTTTGTTTTTTAGATGTTTCAGGAAAAACCATACACTTCTCCCGAGTGGCTGTTGGCAATTTACATCCCGCCCATCAGCATAACAAGGCTCCCAGTTCTCCATGGCCTGTCCTGCCTTTCTGGATTTTAAACTTTTTTCAGATGGCCCTTTTGACCGGGGGGAAGTGAGACTTCATTGTAGTGCAGATTTCCTTTGCAAGCTTGCTTGGTTGGCCAAAAAGGGCGTATGCGTTTTTTCCTGAATATATTCAGGAAAAAACGCATACGCCCTTTTTGGCCAAGTGCATCATTGTGGACGTTCTGCCTCTTTTCCTATGCTTTCAAAGCAATTCCAGTCTACCTCCTGAAATCGGTTTCCTGCAATTCTGCCCCGCTTTCAAGTCCTCTTGGCAGCCTTACTTCAGTATATTTTTGGACGATAGCTGTCATTTATAACTCTGCAGGTTTGTGAATTACAGTGCCCCTGAGCTCCTTTCTTCAACTCGCTTTCTTTTGAGCTGGTCGCAACACCGCAGGATGGCTTCAGGCCCTAATCTGGTTCCGGCACGGCACGCTGAGCCTTTGGTTATTTCCTCTTCCTGGTGGGAAATGAGAGTTAAATTTGCCCGTCCAGACACCTCCAGCTAGTCTCTCATTGGTGTTCCCTATTCCTGTTCATCTTCCGCAGAAATTGCAAACTGGGCCAAACAGGAGGTTAAAGGCGCTGACTCTCCAAGTGGGGAGAGTGTTAGTAAAGCGTCTGGAATGTTGCACTCGAGTACCAGGGGAGGAAAACTGAGACATATTTGAACACGTCTCCCGTTCACATGGTTGATCATACTCTGGGTTCCACATGCATGTTTTAGCTGAAGGAAGAATACCTTAAACCTGGAGAGTTGAGACCCGTGGAATGGGTACCATGCAATATGACTTCAAAGGGTCTTCATTTGCTCACCGAACCTCTCCAATCCTATCACTGCTGCGTTTATGCCCCTGTACACACGCTTGATTCTCTTTTGGAGACATAGCAATCCATAGGTTTTAAGATACTTACTAGTCAGGTACATTCTTAGGCGTTTAATATGGGGTGTTGAGTCCATTTCGTTGAGCAAGGAGTAGCTCTTGTCTAGTCCATATTTGGCTTAAGGAACTTTATCTGTGCTCATTTCAATCTCTGGTTTTATGCAGCACCCCAACTCACCTTTCCCCTTAAGCAAGCATAAGTTGGTTTTCTAAATTTGAGACCCTGTTCTGTTTTGGAATTCAGTCCCTGTGTAGCCAAGTTTACATTCCGTGTATTACTGATATCTTATGATGTTTCTTTTTCTGTGTGACTTATTTCAGTTAGAATCATCGTACCTGAATCCACTCATTATGCTGCTATGGGCCTGATGACATAGATTTCATTGCTGAGTGATACTGCATTGTACGTAAGTACCACAAGTTCTTTAACCATTTTTCACTTTCTGTGATATTGAACTTGTACGGTAAACGAGGTTCTTGTAAACAGAGGCGTCCCAAACTTTGGGGTGGCTGTGTCTTTTTGATTTTAATTTCCCTAAGCTATAGGACCATAAGTGGAAGTGCCCTAGGCTCTGTTGCTTTGTTTTTTAGATGTTTCAGGAAACACCATACACTTCTCCCGAGTGTCTGTTGGCAATTTACATCCCGCCCATCAGCATAACAAGGCTCCCAGTTCTCCATGGCCTGTCCTGCCTTTCTGGATTTTACACTTTTTTCAGATGGCCCTTTTGACCGGGGGGAAGTGAGACTTCATTGTAGTGCAGATTTCCTTTGCAAGCTTGCTTGGTTGGCCAAAAAGGGCGTATGCGTTTTTTCCTGAATATATTCAGGAAAAAACGCATACGCCCTTTTTGGCCAAGTGCATCATTGTGGACGTTCTGCCTCTTTTCCTATGCTTTCAAAGCAATTCCAGTCTACCTCCTGAAATCGGTTTCCTGCAATTCTGCCCCGCTTTCAAGTCCTCTTGGCAGCCTTACTTCAGTATATTTTTGGACGATAGCTGTCATTTATAACTCTGCAGGTTTGTGAATTACAGTGCCCCTGAGCTCCTTTCTTCAACTCGCTTTCTTTTGAGCTGGCCGCAACACCGCAGGATGGCTTCAGGCCCTAATCTGGTTCCGGCACGGCACGCTGAGCCTTTGGTTAATTCCTCTTCCTGGTGGGAAATGAGAGTTAAATTTGCCCGTCCAGACACCTCCAGCTAGTCTCTCATTGGTGTTCCCTATTCCTGTTCATCTTCCGCAGAAATTGCAAATTGGGCCAAACAGGAGGTTAAAGGCGCTGACTCTCCAAGTGGGGAGAGTGTTAGTAAAGCATTTGGAATGTTGCACCCGAGTACCAGGGGAGGAAAACTGAGACATATTTGAACACGTCTCCCGTTCACATGGTTGATCATACTCTGGGTTCCACATGCATGTTTTAGCTGAAGGAAGAATACCTTAAACCTGGAGAGTTGAGACCCGTGGAATGGGTACCATGCAATATGACTTCAAAGGGTCTTCATTTGCTCACCGAACCTCTCCAATCCTATCACTGCTGCGTTTATGCCCCTGTACACACGCTTGATTCTCTTTTGGAGACATAGCAATTCATAGGTTTTAAGATACTTACTAGTCAGGTACATTCTTAGGCGTTTAATATGGGGTGTTGAGTCCATTTCATTGAGCAAGGAGTAGCTCTTGTCTATTCCATATTTGGCTTAAGGAACTTTATCTGTGCTCGTTTCAATCTCTGGTTTTATGCAGCACCCCAACTCACCTTTCCCCTTAAGCAAGCATAAGTTGGTTTTGTAAATTTGAGACCCTGTTCTGTTCTGTAATTCAGTTCCTGTGTAGCCAAGTTTACATTCCGTGTATTACTGATATCTTATGATGTTTCTTTTTCTGTGTGACTTATTTCAGTGAGAATCATCGTACCTGAATCCACTCATTATGCTGCTACGGGCCTGATGACATAGATTTCATTGCTGAGTGATATTGCTTTGTAAGTAAATACCACAACTTCTTTATCCATTTTTCACTTTCTGCGATGTTGAACTTGTACTGTAAACGAGGTTCTTGTAAACAGAGGCGTCCCAAACTTTGGGGTGGCTGTGTCTTTTTGATTTTAATTTCCCTAAGCTATAGGACCATAAGTGGAAGTGCCCTAGGCTCTGTTGCTTTGTTTTTTAGATGTTTCAGGAAACACCATACACTTCTCCCGAGTGTCTGTTGGCAATTTACATCCCGCCCATCAGCATAACAAGGCTCCCAGTTCTCCATGGCCTGTCCTGCCTTTCTGGATTTTACACTTTTTTCAGATGGCCCTTTTGACCGGGGGGAAGTGAGACTTCATTGTAGTGCAGATTTCCTTTGCAAGCTTGCTTGGTTGGCCAAAAAGGGCGTATGCGTTTTTTCCTGAATATATTCAGGAAAAAACGCATACGCCCTTTTTGGCCAAGTGCATCATTGTGGACGTTCTGCCTCTTTTCCTATGCTTTCAATGCAATTCCAGTCTACCTCCTGAAATCGGTTTCCTGCAATTCTGCCCCGCTTTCAAGTCCTCTTGGCAGCCTTACTTCAGTATATTTTTGGACGATAGCTGTCATTTATAACTCTGCAGGTTTGTGAATTACAGTGCCCCTGAGCTCCTTTCTTCAACTCGCTTTCTTGTGACCTGGCCGCAACACCGCAGGATGGCTTCAGGCCCTAATCTGGTTCCGGCACGGCACGCTGAGCCTTTGGTTATTTCCTCTTCCTGGTGGGAAATGAGAGTTAAATTTGCCCGTCCAGACACCTCCAGCTAGTCTCTCATTGGTTCTCGCTATTCCTGTTCATCTTCCGCAGAAATTGCAAACTGGGCCAAACAGGAGATTAAAGGGACGGACTCTCCAAGTCGGGAGAGTGTTAGTAAAGCGTCTGGAATGTTGCACCCGAGTACCACGGTACGAAAACTGAGACATATTTGAACACGTCTCCCGATCACATGGTTGATCATACTCTAGGTTCCACATGCATGTTTTAGCTGAAGGAAGAATACCTTAAACCTGGAGAGTTGAGACCCGTGTAATGGGTACCATGCAATATGACTTCAAAGGGTCTTCATTTGTTCACCGAAACTCTCCAAACCTATCACTGCTGCGTTTATGCCCCTGTACACATGCTTGATTCTCTTTCGGAGACATAGCAATCCATAGGTTTTAAGATACTTACTAGTCAGGTACATTTTTAGGCGTTTAATATGCGGTGTTGAGTCCATTTCGTTGAGCAAGGAGTAGCTCTTGTCTATTCCATATTTGGCTTAAGGAACTTTATCTGTGCTCATTTCAATCTCTGGTTTTATGCAGCACCCCAACTCACCTTTCCCCTTAAGCAAGCATAATTTGGTTTTCTAAATTTGAGACGCTGTTCTGTTCTGTAATTCAGTTCCTGTGTAGCCAAGTTTACATTCCGTGTATTACTGATATCTTATGATATTTCTTTTTCTGTGTGACTTATTTCAGTTAGAATCATCATACATGAATCCACTCATTGTGCTGCTAAGGGCCTGATGACATAGATTTCATTGCTGAGTGATATTGCTTTGTAAGTAAGTACCACATGTTCTTTATCCATTTTTCACTTTCTGCGATGTTGAACTTGTACGGTAAACGAGGTTCTTGTAAACAGAGGCGTCCCAAACTTTGGGGTGGCTGTGTCTTTTTGATTTTAATTTCCCTAAGCTATAGGACCATAAGTGGAAGTGCCCTAGGCTCTGTTGCTTTGTTTTTTAGATGTTTCAGGAAACACCATACACTTCTCCCTAGTGTCTCTTGGCAATTTACATCCCGTCCATCAGCATAACAAGGCTCCCAGTTCTACATGGCCTGTCCTGCCTTTCTGGATTTTACACTCTTTTCAGATGGCCCTTTTGACCGGGGGAAGTGAGACTTCATTGTAGTGCAGATTTCCTTTGCAAGCTTGCTTGGTTGGCCAAAAAGGGCGTATGCGTTTTTTCCTGAATATATTCAGGAAAAAACGCATACGCCCTTTTTGGCCAAGTGCATCATTGTGGACGTTCTGCCTCTTTTCCTATGCTTTCAATGCAATTCCAGTCTACCTCCTGAAATCGGTTTCCTGCAATTCTGCCCCGCTTTCAAGTCCTCTTGGCAGCCTTACTTCAGTATATTTTTGGACGATAGCTGTCATTTATAACTCTGCAGGTTTGTGAATTACAGTGCCCCTGAGCTCCTTTCTTCAACTCGCTTTCTTGTGACCTGGCCGCAACACCGCAGGATGGCTTCAGGCCCTAATCTGGTTCCGGCACGGCTCGCTGAGCCTTTGGTTATTTCCTCTTCCTGGTGGGAAATGAGAGTTAAATTTGCCCGTCCAGACACCTCCACCTAGTCTCTCATTGGTTCTCGCTATTCCTGTTCATCTTCCACAGAAATTGCAAACTGGGCCAAACAGGAGGTTAAAGGCGCTGACTCTCCAAATGGGGAGAGTGTTAGTAAAGCGTCTGGAATGTTGCACTCGAGTACCAGGGGAGGAAAACTGAGACATATTTGAACACGTCTCCCGTTCACATGGTTGATCATACTCTGGGTTCCACATGCATGTTTTAGCTGAAGGAAGAATACCTTAAACCTGGAGAGTTGAGACCCGTGGAATGGGTACCATGCAATATGACTTCAAAGGGTCTTCATTTGCTCACCGAACCTCTCCAATCCTATCACTGCTGCGTTTATGCCCCTGTACACACGCTTGATTCTCTTTTGGAGACATAGCAATCCATAGGTTTTAAGATACTTACTAGTCAGGTACATTCTTAGGCGTTTAATATGGGGTGTTGAGTCCATTTCGTTGAGCAAGGAGTAGCTCTTGTCTATTCCATATTTGGCTTAAGGAACTTTATCTGTGCTCATTTCAATCTCTGGTTTTATGCAGCACCCCAACTCACCTTTCCCCTTAAGCAAGCATAAGTTGGTTTTCTAAATTTGAGACCCTGTTCTGTTTTGGAATTCAGTCCCTGTGTAGCCAAGTTTACATTCCGTGTATTACTGATATCTTATGATGTTTCTTTTTCTGTGTGACTTATTTCAGTTAGAATCATCGTACCTGAATCCACTCATTATGCTGCTATGGGCCTGATGACATAGATTTCATTGCTGAGTGATACTGCATTGTACGTAAGTACCACAAGTTCTTTAACCATTTTTCACTTTCTGTGATATTGAACTTGTACGGTAAACGAGGTTCTTGTAAACAGAGGCGTCCCAAACTTTGGGGTGGCTGTGTCTTTTTGATTTTAATTTCCCTAAGCTATAGGACCATAAGTGGAAGTGCCCTAGGCTCTGTTGCTTTGTTTTTTAGATGTTTCAGGAAACACCATACACTTCTCCCGAGTGTCTGTTGGCAATTTACATCCCGCCCATCAGCATAACAAGGCTCCCAGTTCTCCATGGCCTGTCCTGCCTTTCTGGATTTTACACTTTTTTCAGATGGCCCTTTTGACCGGGGGGAAGTGAGACTTCATTGTAGTGCAGATTTCCTTTGCAAGCTTGCTTGGTTGGCCAAAAAGGGCGTATGCGTTTTTTCCTGAATATATTCAGGAAAAAACGCATACGCCCTTTTTGGCCAAGTGCATCATTGTGGACGTTCTGCCTCTTTTCCTATGCTTTCAAAGCAATTCCAGTCTACCTCCTGAAATCGGTTTCCTGCAATTCTGCCCCGCTTTCAAGTCCTCTTGGCAGCCTTACTTCAGTATATTTTTGGACGATAGCTGTCATTTATAACTCTGCAGGTTTGTGAATTACAGTGCCCCTGAGCTCCTTTCTTCAACTCGCTTTCTTTTGAGCTGGCCGCAACACCGCAGGATGGCTTCAGGCCCTAATCTGGTTCCGGCACGGCACGCTGAGCCTTTGGTTAATTCCTCTTCCTGGTGGGAAATGAGAGTTAAATTTGCCCGTCCAGACACCTCCAGCTAGTCTCTCATTGGTGTTCCCTATTCCTGTTCATCTTCCGCAGAAATTGCAAACTGGGCCAAACAGGAGATTAAAGGGACGGACTCTCCAAGTCGGGAGAGTGTTAGTAAAGCGTCTGGAATGTTGCACCCGAGTACCAGGGTACGAAAACTGAGACATATTTGAACACGTCTCCCGATCACATGGTTGATCATACTCTAGGTTCCACATGCATGTTTTAGCTGAAGGAAGAATACCTTAAACCTGGGTAGTTGAAACCCGTGGAATGGGTACCATGCAATATGACTTCAAAGGGTCTTCATTTGCTCACCGAACCTCTCCAATCCTATCACTGCTGCGTTTATGCCCCTGTACACATGCTTGATTCTCTTTCGGAGACATAGCAATCCATAGGTTTTAAGATACTTACTAGTCAGGTATATTCTTAGGCGTTTAATATGCGGTGTTGAGTCCATTTCGTTGAGCAAGGAGTAGCTCTTGTCTATTCCATATTTGGCTTAAGGAACTTTATCTGTGCTCGTTTCAATCTCTGGTTTTATGCAGCACCCCAACTCACCTTTACCCTTAAGCAAGCATAAGTTGGTTTTCTAAATTTGAGACCCTGTTCTGTTCTGTAATTCAGTTCCTGTGTAGCCAAGTTTACATTCCGTGTATTACTGATATCTTATGATGTTTCTTTTTCTGTGTGAGTTATTTCAGTTAGAATCATCATACCTGAATCCACTCATTGTGCTGCTAAGGGCCTGATGACATAGATTTCATTGCTGAGTGATATTGCTTTGTAAGTAAATACCACAACTTCTTTATCCATTTTTCACTTTCTGCGATGTTGAACTTGTACTGTAAACGAGGTTCTTGTAAACAGAGGCGTCCCAAACTTTGGGGTGGCTGTGTCTTTTTGATTTTAATTTCCCTAAGCTATAGGACCATAAGTGGAAGTGCCCTAGGCTCTGTTGCTTTGTTTTTTAGATGTTTCAGGAAACACCATACACTTCTCCCGAGTGTCTGTTGGCAATTTACATCCCGCCCATCAGCATAACAAGGCTCCCAGTTCTCCATGGCCTGTCCTGCCTTTCTGGATTTTACACTTTTTTCAGATGGCCCTTTTGACCGGGGGGAAGTGAGACTTCATTGTAGTGCAGATTTCCTTTGCAAGCTTGCTTGGTTGGCCAAAAAGGGCGTATGCGTTTTTTCCTGAATATATTCAGGAAAAAACGCATACGCCCTTTTTGGCCAAGTGCATCATTGTGGACGTTCTGCCTCTTTTCCTATGCTTTCAATGCAATTCCAGTCTACCTCCTGAAATCGGTTTCCTGCAATTCTGCCCCGCTTTCAAGTCCTCTTGGCAGCCTTACTTCAGTATATTTTTGGACGATAGCTGTCATTTATAACTATGCAGGGTTGTGAATTACAGTGCCCCTGAGCTCCTTTCTTCAACTCGCTTTCTTTTGAGCTGGCCGCAACACCGCAGGATGGCTTCAGGCCCTAATCTGGTTCCGGCACGGCACGCTGAGCCTTTGGTTAATTCCTCTTCCTGGTGGGAAATGAGAGTTAAATTTGCCCGTCCAGACACCTCCAGCTAGTCTCTCATTGGTTCTCGCTATTCCTGTTCATCTTCCGCAGAAATTGCAAACTGGGCCAAACAGGAGGTTAAAGGGACAGACTCTCCAAGTGGGGAGAGTGTTAGTAAAGCGTCTGGAATGTTGCACCCGAGTACCAGGGTACGAAAACTGAGACATATTTGAACACGTCTCCCGATCACATGGTTGATCATACTCTAGGTTCCACATGCATGTTTTAGCTGAAGGAAGAATACCTTAAACCTGGGTAGTTGAAACCCGTGGAATGGGTACCATGCAATATGACTTCAAAGGGTCTTCATTTGCTCACCGAACCTCTCCAATCCTGTCACTGCTGCGTTTATGCCCCTGTACACATGCTTGATTCTCTTTCGGAGACATAGCAATCCATAGGTTTTAAGATACTTACTAGTCAGGTACATTCTTAGGCGTTTAATATGGGGTGTTGAGTCCATTTCGTTGAGCAAGCAGTAGCTCTTGTCTAGTCCATATTTGGCTTAAGGAACTTTATCTGTGCTCATTTCAATCTCTGGTTTTATGCAGCACCCCAACTCACCTTTCCCCTTAAGCAAGCATAAGTTGGTTTTCTAAATTTGAGACCCTGTTCTGTTTTGGAATTCAGTTCCTGTGTAGCCAAGTTTACATTCCGTGTATTAGTGATATCTTATAATGTTTCTTTTTCTGTGTGACTTATTTCAGTGAGAATCATCGTACCTGAATCCACTCATTATGCTGCTACGGGCCTGATGACATAGATTTCATTGCTGAGTGATACTGCATTGTACGTAAGTACCACAAGTTCCTTATCCATTTTTCACTTTCTGTGATATTGAACTTGTACGGTAAACGAGGTTCTTGTAAACAGAGGCGTCCCAAACTTTGGGGTGGCTGTGTCTTTTTGATTTTAATTTCCCTAAGCTATAGGACCATAAGTGGAAGTGCCCTAGGCTCTGTTGCTTTGTTTTTTAGATGTTTCAGGAAACACCATACACTTCTCCCGAGTGTCTGCTGGCAATTTACATCCCGCCCATCAGCATAACAAGGCTCCCAGTTCTCCATGGCCTGTCCTGCCTTTCTGGATTTTACACTTTTTTCAGATGGCCCTTTTGACCGGGGGGAAGTGAGACTTCATTGTAGTGCAGATTTCCTTTGCAAGCTTGCTTGGTTGGTCAAAAAGGGCATATGCGTTTTTTCCTGAATATATTCAGGAAAAAACGCATACGCCCTTTTTGGCCAAGTGCATCATTGTGGACGTTCTGCCTCTTTTCCTATGCTTTCAATGCAATTCCAGTCTACCTCCTGAAATCGGTTTCCTGCAATTCTGCCCCGCTTTCTAGTCCTCTTGGCAGCCTTACTTCAGTATATTTTTGGACGATAGCTGTCATTTATAACTCTGCAGGTTTGTGAATTACAGTGCCCCTGAGCTCCTTTCTTCAACTCGCTTTCTTTTGAGCTGGCCGCAACACCGCAGGATGGCTTCAGGCCCTAATCTGGTTCCGGCACGGCATGCTGAGCCTTTGGTTATTTCCTCTTCCTGGTGGGAAATGAGAGTTAAATTTGCCCGTCCAGACACCTCCAGCTAGTCTCTCATTGGTTCTCCCTATTCCTGTTCATCTTCCGCAGAAATTGCAAACTGGGCCAAACAGGAGATTAAAGGGATGGACTCTCCAAGTCGGGAGAGTGTTAGTAAAGCGTCTGGAATGTTGCACCCGAGTACCAGAGGAGGAAAACTGAGACATATTTGAACACGTCTCCCGTTCACATGGTTGACATACTCTGGGTTCCACATGCATGCTTTAGCTGAAGGAAGAATACCTTAAACCTGGAGAGTTGAGACCCGTGGAATGGGTACCATGCAATATGACTTCAAAGGGTCTTCATTTGCTCACCGAACCTCTCCAATCCTATCACTGCTGCGTTTATGCCCCTGTACACATGCTTGATTCTCTTTCGGAGACATAGCAATCCATAGGTTTTAAGATACTTACTAGTCAGGTACATTCTTAGGCGTTTAATATGCGGTGTTGAGTCCATTTCGTTGAGCAAGGAGTAGCTCTTGTCTATTCCATATTTGGCTTAAGGAACTTTATCTGTGCTCGTTTCAATCTCTGGTTTTATGCAGCACCCCAACACACCTTTACCCTTAAGCAAGCATAAGTTGGTTTTCTAAATTTGAGACCCTGTTCTGTTCTGTAATTCAGTTCCTGTGTAGCCAAGTTTACATTCCGTGTATTACTGATATCTTATGATGTTTCTTTTACTGTGTGACTTATTTCAGTTAGAATCATCATACCTGAATCCACTCATTGTGCTGCTAAGGGCCTGATGACATAGATTTCATTGCTGAGTGATATTGCTTTGTAAGTAAATACCACACCTTCTTTATCCATTTTTCACTTTCTGCGATGTTGAACTTGTACTGTAAACGAGGTTCTTGTAAACAGAGGCGTCCCAAACTTTGGGGTGGCTGTGTCTTTTTGATTTTAATTTCCCTAAGCTATAGGACCATAAGTGGAAGTGCCCTAGGCTCTGTTGCTTTGTTTTTTAGATGTTTCAGGAAACACCATACACTTCTCCCGAGTGTCTGTTGGCAATTTACATCCCGCCCATCAGCATAACAAGGCTCCCAGTTCTCCATGGCCTGTCCTGCCTTTCTGGATTTTACACTTTTTTCAGATGGCCCTTTTGACCGGGGGGAAGTGAGACTTCATTGTAGTGCAGATTTCCTTTGCAAGCTTGCTTGGTTGGCCAAAAAGGGCGTATGCGTTTTTTCCTGAATATATTCAGGAAAAAACGCATACGCCCTTTTTGGCCAAGTGCATCATTGTGGACGTTCTGCCTCTTTTCCTATGCTTTCAATGCAATTCCAGTCTACCTCCTGAAATCGGTTTCCTGCAATTCTGCCCCGCTATCAAGTCCTCTTGGCAACCTTACTTCAGTATATTTTCGGACGATAGCTGTCATTTATAACTATGCAGGGTTGTGAATTACAGTGCCCCTGAGCTCCTTTCTTCAACTCGCTTTCTTTTGAGCTGGCCGCAACACCGCAGGATGGCTTCAGGCCCTAATCTGGTTCCGGCACGGCACGCTGAGCCTTTGGTTAATTCCTCTTCCTGGTGGGAAATGAGAGTTAAATTTGCCCGTCCAGACACCTCCAGCTAGTCTCTCATTGGTTCTCGCTATTCCTGTTCATCTTCCGCAGAAATTGCAAACTGGGCCAAACAGGAGGTTAAAGGGACAGACTCTCCAAGTCGGGAGAGTGTTAGTAAAGCGTCTGGAATGTTGCACCCGAGTACCAGGGTACGAAAACTGAGACATATTTGAACACGTCTCCCGATCACATGGTTGATCATACTCTAGGTTCCACATGCATGTTTTAGCTGAAGGAAGAATACCTTAAACCTGGGTAGTTGAAACCCGTGGAATGGGTACCATGCAATATGACTTCAAAGGGTCTTCATTTGCTCACCGAACCTCTCCAATCCTATCACTGCTGCGTTTATGCCCCTGTACACATGTTTGATTCTCTTTCGGAGACATAGCAATCCATAGGTTTTAAGATACTTACTAGTCAGGTACATTCTTAGGCGTTTAATATGGGGTGTTGAGTCCATTTCGTTGAGCAAGGAGTAGCTCTTGTCTAGTCCATATTTGGCTTAAGGAACTTTATCTGTGCTCATTTCAATCTCTGGTTTTCTGCAGCACCCCAACTCACCTTTCCCCTTAAGCAAGCATAAGTTGGTTTTCTAAATTTGAGACCCTGTTCTGTTTTGGAATTCAGTTCCTGTGTAGCCAAGTTTACATTCCGTGTATTAGTGATATCTTATAATGTTTCTTTTTCTGTGTGACTTATTTCAGTGAGAATCATCGTACCTGAATCCACTCATTATGCTGCTACGGGCCTGATGACATAGATTTCATTGCTGAGTGATACTGCATTGTACGTAAGTACCACAAGTTCCTTATCCATTTTTCACTTTCTGTGATATTGAACTTGTACGGTAAACGAGGTTCTTGTAAACAGAGGCGTCCCAAACTTTGGGGTGGCTGTGTCTTTTTGATTTTAATTTCCCTAAGCTATAGGACCATAAGTGGAAGTGCCCTAGGCTCTGTTGCTTTGTTTTTTAGATGTTTCAGGAAACACCATACACTTCTCCCGAGTGTCTGTTGGCAATTTACATCCCGCCCATCAGCATAACAAGGCTCTCAGTTCTCCATGGCCTGTCCTGCCTTTCTGGATTTTACACTTTTTTCAGATGGCCCTTTTGACCGGGGGGAAGTGAGACTTCATTGTAGTGCAGATTTCCTTTGCAAGCTTGCTTGGTTGGCCAAAAAGGGCGTATGCGTTTTTTCCTGAATATATTCAGGAAAAAACGCATACGCCCTTTTTGGCCAAGTGCATCATTGTGGACGTTCTGCCTCTTTTCCTATGCTTTCAATGCAATTCCAGTCTACCTCCTGAAATCGGTTTCCTGCAATTCTGCCCCGCTTTCAAGTCCTCTTGGCAGCCTTACTTCAGTATATTTTTGGACGATAGCTGTCATTTATAACTCTGCAGGTTTGTGAATTACAGTGCCCCTGAGCTCCTTTCTTCAACTCGCTTTCTTGTGACCTGGCCGCAACACCGCAGGATGGCTTCAGGCCCTAATCTGGTTCCGGCACGGCACGCTGAGCCTTTGGTTAATTCCTCTTTCTGGTGGGAAATGAGAGTTAAATTTGCCCGTCCAGACACCTCCAGCTAGTCTCTCATTGGTTCTCGCTATTCCTGTTCATCTTCCGCAGAAATTGCAAACTGGGCCAAACAGGAGATTAAAGGGACGGACTCTCCAAGTCGGGAGAGTGTTAGTAAAGCGTCTGGAATGTTACACCCTAGTACCAGGGTACGAAAACTGAGAAATATTTGAACACGTCTCCCGTTCACATGGTTGATCATACTCTAGGTTCCACATGCATGTTTTAGCTGAAGGAAGAATACCTTAAACCTGGGTAGTTGAAACCCGTGGAATGGGTACCATGCAATATGACTTCAAAGGGTCTTCATTTGCTCACCGAACCTCTCCAATCCTATCACTGCTGCGTTTATGCCCCTGTACACATGTTTGATTCTCTTTCGGAGACATAGCAATCCATAGGTTTTAAGATACTTACTAGTCAGGTACATTCTTAGGCGTTTAATATGGGGTGTTGAGTCCATTTCGTTGAGCAAGGAGTAGCTCTTGTCTAGTCCATATTTGGCTTAAGGAACTTTATCTGTGCTCATTTCAATCTCTGGTTTTATGCAGCACCCCAACTCACCTTTCCCCTTAAGCAAGCATAAGTTGGTTTTCTAAATTTGAGACCCTGTTCTGTTTTGGAATTCAGTTCCTGTGTAGCCAAGTTTACATTCCGTGTATTAGTGATATCTTATAATGTTTCTTTTTCTGTGTGACTTATTTCAGTGAGAATCATCGTACCTGAATCCACTCATTATGCTGCTACGGGCCTGATGACATAGATTTCATTGCTGAGTGATACTGCATTGTACGTAAGTACCACAAGTTCCTTATCCATTTTTCACTTTCTGTGATATTGAACTTGTACGGTAAACGAGGTTCTTGTAAACAGAGGCGTCCCAAACTTTGGGGTGGCTGTGTCTTTTTGATTTTAATTTCCCTAAGCTATAGGACCATAAGTGGAAGTGCCCTAGGCTCTGTTGCTTTGTTTTTTAGATGTTTCAGGAAACACCATACACTTCTCCCGAGTGTCTGTTGGTAATTTACATCCCGCCCATCAGCATAACAAGGCTCTCAGTTCTCCATGGCCTGTCCTGCCTTTCTGGATTTTACACTTTTTTCAGATGGCCCTTTTGACCGGGGGGAAGTGAGACTTCATTGTAGTGCAGATTTCCTTTGCAAGCTTGCTTGGTTGGCCAAAAAGGGCGTATGCGTTTTTTCCTGAATATATTCAGGAAAAAACGCATACGCCCTTTTTGGCCAAGTGCATCATTGTGGACGTTCTGCCTCTTTTCCTATGCTTTCAATGCAATTCCAGTCTACCTCCTGAAATCGGTTTCCTGCAATTCTGCCCCGCTTTCAAGTCCTCTTGGCAGCCTTACTTCAGTATATTTTTGGACGATAGCTGTCATTTATAACTCTGCAGGTTTGTGAATTACAGTGCCCCTGAGCTCCTTTCTTCAACTCGCTTTCTTGTGACCTGGCCGCAACACCGCAGGATGGCTTCAGACCCTAATCTGGTTCCGGCACGGCACGCTGAGCCTTTGGTTAATTCCTCTTTCTGGTGGGAAATGAGAGTTAAATTTGCCCGTCCAGACACCTCCAGCTAGTCTCTCATTGGTTCTCGCTATTCCTGTTCATCTTCCGCAGAAATTGCAAACTGGGCCAAACAGGAGATTAAAGGGACGGACTCTCCAAGTCGGGAGAGTGTTAGTAAAGCGTCTGGAATGTTACACCCTAGTACCAGGGTACGAAAACTGAGACATATTTGAACACGTCTCCCGTTCACATGGTTGATCATACTCTAGGTTCCACATGCATGTTTTAGCTGAAGGAAGAATACCTTAAACCTGGGTAGTTGAAACCCGTGGAATGGGTACCATGCAATATGACTTCAAAGGGTCTTCATTTGCTCACCGAACCTCTCCAATCCTATCACTGCTGCGTTTATGCCCCTGTACACATGCTTGATTCTCTTTCGGAGACATAGCAATCCATAGGTTTTAAGATACTTACTAGTCAGGTACATTCTTAGGCGTTTAATATGGGGTGTTGAGTCCATTTCGTTGAGCAAGGAGTAGCTCTTGTCTAGTCCATATTTGGCTTAAGGAACTTTATCTGTGCTCGTTTCAATCTCTGGTTTTATGCAGCACCCCAACACACCTTTACCCTTAAGCAAGCATAAGTTGGTTTTCTAAATTTGAGACCCTGTTCTGTTCTGTAATTCAGTTCCTGTGTAGCCAAGTTTACATTCCGTGTATTACTGATATCTTATGATGTTTCTTTTTCTGTGTGACTTATTTCAGTTAGAATCATCATACCTGAATCCACTCATTGTGCTGCTAAGGGCCTGATGACATAGATTTCATTGCTGAGTGATATTGCTTTGTAAGTAAATACCACAACTTCTTTATCCATTTTTCACTTTCTGCGATGTTGAACTTGTACTGTAAACGAGGTTCTTGTAAACGGAGGCGTCCCAAACTTTGGGGTGGCTGTGTCTTTTTGATTTTAATTTCCCTAAGCTATAGGACCATAAGTGGAAGTGCCCTAGGCTCTGTTGCTTTGTTTTTTAGATGTTTCAGGAAACACCATACACTTCTCCCGAGTGTCTGTTGGCAATTTACATCCCGCCCATCAGCATAACAAGGCTCCCAGTTCTCCATGGCCTGTCCTGGCTTTCTGGATTTTACACTTTTTTCAGATGGCCCTTTTGACCGGGGGGAAGTGAGACTTCATTGTAGTGCAGATTTCCTTTGCAAGCTTGCTTGGTTGGCCAAAAAGGGCGTATGCGTTTTTTCCTGAATATATTCAGGAAAAAACGCATACGCCCTTTTTGGCCAAGTGCATCATTGTGGACGTTCTGCCTCTTTTCCTATGCTTTCAATGCAATTCCAGTCTACCTCCTGAAATCGGTTTCCTGCAATTCTGCCCCGCTTTCAAGTCCTCTTGGCAGCCTTACTTCAGTATATTTTTGGACGATAGCTGTCATTTATAACTCTGCAGGTTTGTGAATTACAGTGCCCCTGAGCTCCTTTCTTCAACTCGCTTTCTTTTGAGCTGGCCGCAACACCGCAGGATGGCTTCAGGCCCTAATCTGGTTCCGGCACGGCACGCTGAGCCTTTGGTTAATTCCTCTTTCTGGTGGGAAATGAGAGTTAAATTTGCCCGTCCAGACACCTCCAGCTAGTCTCTCGTTGGTTCTCGCTATTCCTGTTCATCTTCCGCAGAAATTGCAAACTGGGCCAAACAGGAAGTTAAAGGCGCTGACTCTCCAAGTGGGGAGAGTGTTAGTAAAGCGTCTGGAATGTTGCACCCGAGTACCAGGGGAGGAAAACTGAGACATATTTGAACACGTCTCCCGTTCACATGGTTGATCATACTCTGGGTTCCACATGCATGTTTTAGCTGAAGGAAGAATACCTTAAACCTGGAGAGTTGAGACCCGTGGAATGGGTACCATGCAATATGACTTCAAAGGGTCTTCATTTGCTCACCGAACCTCTCCAATCCTATCACTGCTGCGTTTATGCCCCTGTACACACGCTTGATTCTCTTTTGGAGACATAGCAATCCATAGGTTTTAAGATACTTACTAGTCAGGTACATTCTTAGGCGTTTAATATGCGGTGTTGAGTCCATTTCGTTGAGCAAGGAGTAGCTCTTGTCTATTCCATTTTTGGCTTAAGGAACTTTATCTGTGCTCATTTCAATCTCTGGTTTTATGCAGCACCCCAACTCACCTTTCCCCTTAAGCAAGCATAAGTTGGTTTTCTAAATTTGAGACACTGTTCTGTTTTGTAATTCAGTTCCTGTGTAGCCAAGTTTACATTCCGTGTATTACTGATATCTTATGATGTTTCTTTTTCTGTGTGACTTATTTCAGTTAGAATCATCGTACCTGAATCCACTCATTATGCTGCTACGGGCCTGATGACATAAATTTCATTGCTGAGTGATACTGCATTGTACGTAAGTACCACAAGTTTTTTATCCATTTTTCACTTTCTGTGATATTGAACTTGTACGGTAAACGAGGTTCTTGTAAACAGAGGCGTCCCAAACTTTGGGGTGGCTGTGTCTTTTTGATTTTAATTTCCCTAAGCTATAGGACCATAAGTGGAAGTGCCCTAGGCTCTGTTGCTTTGTTTTTTAGATGTTTCAGGAAACACCATACACTTCTCCCGAGTGTCTGTTGGCAATTTACATCCCGCCCATCAGCATAACAAGGCTCCCAGTTCTCCATGGCCTGTCCTGCCTTTCTGGATTTTACACTTTTTTCAGATGGCCCTTTTGACCGGGGGGAAGTGAGACTTCATTGTAGTGCAGATTTCCTTTGCAAGCTTGCTTGGTTGGTCAAAAAGGGCATATGCGTTTTTTCCTGAATATATTCAGGAAAAAACGCATACGCCCTTTTTGGCCAAGTGCATCATTGTGGACGTTCTGCCTCTTTTCCTATGCTTTCAATGCAATTCCAGTCTACCTCCTGAAATCGGTTTCCTGCAATTCTGCCCCGCTTTCAAGTCCTCTTGGCAGCCTTACTTCAGTATATTTTTGGACGATAGCTGTCATTTATAACTCTGCAGGTTTGTGAATTACAGTGCCCCTGAGCTCCTTTCTTCAACTCGCTTTCTTTTGAGCTGGCCGCAACACCGCAAGATGGCTTCAGTCCCTAATCTGGTTCCAGCACGGCACGCTGAGCCTTTGGTTAATTCCTCTTTCTGGTGGGAAATGAGAGTTAAATTTGCCCGTCCAGACACCTCCAGCTAGTCTCTCATTGGTTCTCCCTATTCCTGTTCATCTTCCGCAGAAATTGTAAACTGGGCCAAACAGGAAGTTAAAGGCGCTGACTCTGCAAGTAGGGAGAGTGTTAGTAAAGCGTCTGGAATGTTGCACCCGAGTACCAGGGGAGGAAAACTGAGACATATTTGAACACGTCTCCCGTTCACATGGTTGATCATACTCTGGGTTCCACATGCATGTTTTAGCTGAAGGAAGAATACCTTAAACCTGGAGAGTTGAGACCCGTGGAATGGGTACCATGCAATATGACTTCAAAGGGTCTTCATTTGCTCACCGAACCTCTCCAATCCTATCACTGCTGCGTTTATGCCCCTGTACACATGCTTGATTCTCTTTTGGAGACATAGCAATCCATAGGTTTTAAGATACTTACTAGTCAGGTACATTCTTAGGCGTTTAATATGCGGTGTTGAGTCCATTTCGTTGAGCAAGGAGTAGCTCTTGTCTATTCCATATTTGGCTTAAGGAACTTTATCTGTGCTCATTTCAATCTCTGGTTTTATGCAGCACCCCAACTCACCTTTCCCCTTAAGCAAGCATAAGTTGGTTTTCTAAATTTGAGACCCTGTTCTGTTTTGTAATTCAGTTCCTGTGTAGCCAAGTTTACATTCCGTGTATTACTGATATCTTATGATGTTTCTTTTTCTGTGTGACTTATTTCAGTTAGAATCATCGTACCTGAATCCACTCATTATGCTGCTACGGGCCTGATGACATAAATTTCATTGCTGAGTGATACTGCATTGTACGTAAGTACCACAAGTTTTTTATCCATTTTTCACTTTCTGTGATATTGAACTTGTACGGTAAACGAGGTTCTTGTAAACAGAGGCGTCCCAAACTTTGGGGTGGCTGTGTCTTTTTGATTTTAATTTCCCTAAGCTATAGGACCATAAGTGGAAGTGCCCTAGGCTCTGTTGCTTTGTTTTTTAGATGTTTCAGGAAACACCATACACTTCTCCCGAGTGTCTGTTGGCAATTTTCATCCCGCCCATCAGCATAACAAGGCTCCCAGTTCTCCATGGCCTGTCCTGCCTTTCTGGATTTTACACTTTTTTCAGATAGCCCTTTTGACTGGGGGGAAGTGAGACTTCATTGTAGTGCAGATTTCCTTTGCAAGCTTGCTTGGTTGGTCAAAAAGGGCGTATGCGTTTTTTCCTGAATATATTCAGGAAAAAACGCATACGCCCTTTTTGGCCAAGTGCATCATTGTGGACGTTCTGCCTCTTTTCCTATGCTTTCAATGCAATTCCAGTCTACCTCCTGAAATCGGTTTCCTGCAATTCTGCCCCGCTTTCAAGTCCTCTTGGCAGCCTTACTTCAGTATATTTTTGGACGATAGCTGTCATTTATAACTCTGCAGGTTTGTGAATTACAGTGCCCCTGAGCTCCTTTCTTCAACTCGCTTTCTTTTGAGCTGGCCGCAACACCGCAGGATGGCTTCAGGCCCTAATCTGGTTCCGGCACGGCACGCTGAGCCTTTGGTTATTTCCTCTTCCTGGTGGGAAATGAGAGTTAAATTTGCCCGTCCAGACACCTCCAGCTAGTCTCTCATTGGTTCTCCCTATTCCTGTTCATCTTCCGCAGAAATTGTAAACTGGGCCAAACAGGAAGTTAAAGGCGCTGACTCTGCAAGTAGGGAGAGTGTTAGTAAAGCGTCTGGAATGTTGCACCCGAGTACCAGGGGAGGAAAACTGAGACATATTTGAACACGTCTCCCGTTCACATGGTTGATCATACTCTGGGTTCCACATGCATGTTTTAGCTGAAGGAAGAATACCTTAAACCTGGAGAGTTGAGACCCGTGGAATGGGTACCATGCAATATGACTTCAAAGGGTCTTCATTTGCTCACCGAACCTCTCCAATCCTATCACTGCTGCGTTTATGCCCCTGTACACATGCTTGATTCTCTTTTGGAGACATAGCAATCCATAGGTTTTAAGATACTTACTAGTCAGGTACATTCTTAGGCGTTTAATATGCGGTGTTGAGTCCATTTCGTTGAGCAAGGAGTAGCTCTTGTCTATTCCATATTTGGCTTAAGGAACTTTATCTGTGCTCATTTCAATCTCTGGTTTTATGCAGCACCCCAACTCACCTTTCCCCTTAAGCAAGCATAAGTTGGTTTTCTAAATTTGAGACCCTGTTCTGTTTTGTAATTCAGTTCCTGTGTAGCCAAGTTTACATTCCGTGTATTACTGATATCTTATGATGTTTCTTTTTCTGTGTGACTTATTTCAGTTAGAATCATCGTACCTGAATCCACTCATTATGCTGCTACGGGCCTGATGACATAAATTTCATTGCTGAGTGATACTGCATTGTACGTAAGTACCACAAGTTTTTTATCCATTTTTCACTTTCTGTGATATTGAACTTGTACGGTAAACGAGGTTCTTGTAAACAGAGGCGTCCCAAACTTTGGGGTGGCTGTGTCTTTTTGATTTTAATTTCCCTAAGCTATAGGACCATAAGTGGAAGTGCCCTAGGCTCTATTGCTTTGTTTTTTAGATGTTTCAGGAAACACCATACACTTCTCCCGAGTGTCTGTTGGCAATTTACATCCCGCCCATCAGCATAACAAGGCTCCCAGTTCTCCATGGCCTGTCCTGCCTTTCTGGATTTTACACTTTTTTCAGATGGCCCTTTTGACTGGGGGGAAGTGAGACTTCATTGTAGTGCAGATTTCCTTTGCAAGCTTGCTTGGTTGGTCAAAAAGGGCATATGCGTTTTTTCCTGAATATATTCAGGAAAAAACGCATACGCCCTTTTTGGCCAAGTGCATCATTGTGGACGTTCTGCCTCTTTTCCTATGCTTTCAATGCAATTCCAGTCTACCTCCTGAAATCGGTTTCCTGCAATTCTGCCCCGCTTTCAAGTCCTCTTGGCAGCCTTACTTCAGTATATTTTTGGACGATAGCTGTCATTTATAACTCTGCAGGTTTGTGAATTACAGTGCCCCTGAGCTCCTTTCTTCAACTCGCTTTCTTTTGAGCTGGCCGCAACACCGCAGGATGGCTTCAGGCCCTAATCTGGTTCCGGCACGGCACGCTGAGCCTTTGGTTATTTCCTCTTCCTGGTGGAAAATGAGAGTTAAATTTGCCCGTCCAGACACCTCCAGCTAGTCTCTCATTGGTTCTCCCTATTCCTGTTCATCTTCCGCAGAAATTGCAAACTGGGCCAAACAGGAGATTAAAGGGACGGACTCTCCAAGTCGGGAGAGTGTTAGTAAAGCGTCTGGAATGTTGCACCCGAGTACCAGGGTACGAAAACTGAGACATATTTGAACACGTCTCCCGTTCACACGGTTGATCATACTCTAGGCTCCACATGCATGTTTTAGCTGAAGGAAGAATACCTTAAACCTGGGTTGTTGAAACCCGTGGAATGGGTACCATGCAATATGACTTCAAAGGGGTTCATTTGCTCACCGAACCTCTCCAATCCTATCACTGCTGCGTTTATGCCCCTGTACACATGCTTGATTCTCTTTCGGAGACATAGCAATCCATAGGTTTTAAGATACTTACTAGTCAGGTACATTCTTAGGCGTTTAATATGCGGTGTTGAGTCCATTTCGTTGAGCAAGGAGTAGCTCTTGTCTATTCCATATTTGGCTTAAGGAACTTTATCTGTGCTCGTTTCAATCTCTGGTTTTATGCAGCACCCCAACTCACCTTTCCCCTTAAGCAAGCATAAGTTGGTTTTCTAAATTTGAGACCCTCTTCTGTTCTGTAATTCAGTTCCTGTGTAGCCAAGTTTACATTCCGTGTATTACTGATATCTTATGATGTTTCTTTTACTGTGTGACTTATTTCAGTTAGAATCATCATACCTGAATCCACTCATTGTGCTGCTAAGGGCCTGATGACATAGATTTCATTGCTGAGTGATATTGCTTTGTAAGTAAATACCACAACTTCTTTATCCATTTTTCACTTTCTGCGATGTTGAACTTGTACTGTAAACGAGGTTCTTGTAAACAGAGGCGTCCCAAACTTTGGGGTGGCTGTGTCTTTTTGATTTTAATTTCCCTAAGCTATAGGACCATAAGTGGAAGTGCCCTAGGCTCTGTTGCTTTGTTTTTTAGATGTTTCAGGAAACACCATACACTTCTCCCCAGTGTCTGTTGGCAATTTACATCCCGCCCATCAGCATAACAAGGCTCCCAGTTCTCCATGGCCTGTCCTGCCTTTCTGGATTTTACACTTTTTTCAGATGGCCCTTTTGACCGGGGGGAAGTGAGACTTCATTGTAGTGCAGATTTCCTTTGCAAGCTTGCTTGGTTGGCCAAAAAGGGCGTATGCGTTTTTTCCTGAATATATTCAGGAAAAAACGCATACGCCCTTTTTGGCCAAGTGCATCATTGTGGACGTTCTGCCTCTTTTCCTATGCTTTCAATGCAATTCCAGTCTACCTCCTGAAATCGGTTTCCTGCAATTCTGCCCCGCTTTCAAGTCCTCTTGGCAGCCTTACTTCAGTATATTTTTGGACGATAGCTGTCATTTATAACTCTGCAGGTTTGTGAATTACAGTGCCCCTGAGCTCCTTTCTTCAACTCGCTTTCTTGTGACCTGGCCGCAACACCGCAGGATGGCTTCAGGCCCTAATCTGGTTCTGGCACGGCACGCTGAGCCTTTGGCTATTTCCTCTTCCTGGTGGGAAATGAGAGTTAAATTTGCCCGTCCAGACACCTCCAGCTAGTCTCTCATTGGTTCTCCCTATTCCTGTTCATCTTCCGCAGAAATTGCAAACTGGGCCAAACAGGAAGTTAAAGGCGCTGACTCTCCAAGTGGGGAGAGTGTTAGTAAAGCGTCTGGAATGTTGCACCCGAGTACCAGGGGAGGAAAACTGAGACATATTTGAACACGTCTCCCGTCCACATGGTTGATCATACTCTGGGTTCCACATGCATGTTTTAGCTGAAGGAAGAATACCTTAAACCTGGAGAGTTGAGACCCGTGGAATGGGTACCATGCAATATGACTTCAAAGGGTCTTCATTTGCTCACCGAACCTCTCCAATCCTATCACTGCTGCGTTTATGCCCCTGTACACACGCTTGATTCTCTTTCGGAGACATAGCAATCCATAGGTTTTAAGATACTTACTAGTCAGGTACATTCTTAGGCGTTTAATATGCGGTGTTGAGTCCATTTCGTTGAGCAAGGAGTAGCTCTTGTCTATTCCATTTTTGGCTTAAGGAACTTTATCTGTGCTCATTTCAATCTCTGGTTTTATGCAGCACCCCAACTCACCTTTCCCCTTAAGCAAGCATAAGTTGGTTTTCTAAATTTGAGACCCTGTTCTGTTTTGTAATTCAGTTCCTGTGTAGCCAAGTTTACATTCCGTGTATTACTGATATCTTATGATGTTTCTTTTTCTGTGTGACTTATTTCAGTTAGAATCATCGTACCTGAATCCACTCATTATGCTGCTACGGGCCTGATGACATAAATTTCATTGCTGAGTGATACTGCATTGTACGTAAGTACCACAAGTTTTTTATCCATTTTTCACTTTCTGTGATATTGAACTTGTACGGTAAACGAGGTTCTTGTAAACAGAGGCGTCCCAAACTTTGGGGTGGCTGTGTCTTTTTGATTTTAATTTCCCTAAGCTATAGGACCATAAGTGGAAGTGCCCTAGGCTCTGTTGCTTTGTTTTTTAGATGTTTCAGGAAACACCATACACTTCTCCCGAGTGTCTGTTGGCAATTTTCATCCCGCCCATCAGCATAACAAGGCTCCCAGTTCTCCATGGCCTGTCCTGCCTTTCTGGATTTTACACTTTTTTCAGATGGCCCTTTTGACCGGGGGGAAGTGAGACTTCATTGTAGTGCAGATTTCCTTTGCAAGCTTGCTTGGTTGGTCAAAAAGGGCATATGCGTTTTTTCCTGAATATATTCAGGAAAAAACGCATACGCCCTTTTTGGCCAAGTGCATCATTGTGGACGTTCTGCCTCTTTTCCTATGCTTTCAATGCAATTCCAGTCTACCTCCTGAAATCGGTTTCCTGCAATTCTGCCCCGCTTTCAAGTCCTCTTGGCAGCCTTACTTCAGTATATTTTTGGACGATAGCTGTCATTTATAACTCTGCAGGTTTGTGAATTACAGTGCCCCTGAGCTCCTTTCTTCAACTCGCTTTCTTTTGAGCTGGCCGCAACACCGCAGGATGGCTTCAGGCCCTAATCTGGTTCCGGCACGGCACGCTGAGCCTTTGGTTATTTCCTCTTCCTGGTGGGAAATGAGAGTTAAATTTGCCCGTCCAGACACCTCCAGCTAGTCTCTCGTTGGTTCTCCCTATTCCTGTTCATCTTCCGCAGAAATTGCAAACTGGGCCAAACAGGAGATTAAAGGGCCGGACTCTCCAAGTCGGGAGAGTGTTAGTAAAGCGTCTGGAATGTTGCACCCGAGTACCAGGGTACGAAAACTGAGACATATTTGAACACGTCTCCCGATCACATGGTTGATCATACTCTAGGTTCCACATGCATGTTTTAGCTGAAGGAAGAATACCTTAAACCTGGGTAGTTGAAACCCGTGGAATGGGTACCATGCAATATGACTTCAAAGGGTCTTCATTTGCTCACCGAACCTCTCCAATCCTATCACTGCTGCGTTTATGCCCCTGTACACATGCTTGATTCTCTTTTGGAGACATAGCAATCCATAGGTTTTAAGATACTTACTAGTCAGGTATATTCTTAGGCGTTTAATATGCGGTGTTGAGTCCATTTCGTTGAGCAAGGAGTAGCTCTTGTCTATTCCATATTTGGCTTAAGGAAATTTATCTGTGCTCGTTTCAATCTCTGGTTTTATGCAGCACCCCAACTCACCTTTACCCTTAAGCAAGCATAAGTTGGTTTTCTAAATTTGAGACCCTGTTCTGTTCTGTAATTCAGTTCCTGTGTAGCCAAGTTTACATTCCGTGTATTACTGATATCTTATGATGTTTCTTTTTCTGTGTGACTTATTTCAGTTAGAATCATCATACCTGAATCCACTCATTGTGCTGCTAAGGACCTGATGACATAGATTTCATTGCTGAGTGATATTGCTTTGTAAGTAAATACCACAACTTCTTTATCCATTTTTCACTTTCTGCGATGTTGAACTTGTACTGTAAACGACGTTCTTGTAAACAGAGGCGTCCCAAACTTTGGGGTGGCTGTGTCTTTTTGATTTTAATTTCCCTAAGCTATAGGACCATAAGTGGAAGTGCCCTAGGCTCTGTTGCTTTGTTTTTTAGATGTTTCAGGAAACACCATACACTTCTCCCGAGTGTCTGTTGGCAATTTACATCCCGCCCATCAGCATAACAAGGCTCCCAGTTCTCCATGGCCTGTCCTGCCTTTCTGGATTTTACACTTTTTTCAGATGGCCCTTTTGACCGGGTGGAAGTGAGACTTCATTGTAGTGCAGATTTCCTTTGCAAGCTTGCTTGGTTGGCCAAAAAGGGCGTATGCGTTTTTTCCTGAATATATTCAGGAAAAACGCATACGCCCTTTTTGGCCAAGTGCATCATTGTGGACGTTCTGCCTCTTTTCCTATGCTTTCAATGCAATTCCAGTCTACCTCCTGAAATCGGTTTCCTGCAATTCTGCCCCGCTTTCAAGTCCTCTTGGCAGCCTTACTTCAGTATATTTTTGGACGATAGCTGTCATTTATAACTCTGCAGGTTTGTGAATTACAGTGCCCCTGAGCTCCTTTCTTCAACTCGCTTTCTTTTGAGCTGGCCGCAACACCGCAGGATGGCTTCAGGCCCTAATCTAGTTCCGGCACGGCACGCTGAGCCTTTGGTTATTTCCTCTTCCTGGTGGGAAATGAGAGTTAAATTTGCCCGTCCAGACACCTCCAGCTAGTCTCTCATTGGTTCTCCCTATTCCTGTTCATCTTCCGCAGAAATTGTAAACTGGGCCAAACAGGAAGTTAAAGGCGCTGACTCTGCAAGTAGGGAGAGTGTTAGTAAAGCGTCTGGAATGTTACACCCGAGTACCAGGGGAGGAAAACTGAGACATATTTGAACACGTCTCCCGTTCACATGGTTGATCATACTCTGGGTTCCACATGCATGTTTTAGCTGAAGGAAGAATACCTTAAACCTGGAGAGTTGAGACCCGTGGAATGGGTACCATGCAATATGACTTCAAAGGGTCTTCATTTGCTCACCGAACCTCTCCAATCCTATCACTGCTGCGTTTATGCCCCTGTACACATGCTTGATTCTCTTTTGGAGACATAGCAATCCATAGGTTTTAAGATACTTACTAGTCAGGTACATTCTTAGGCGTTTAATATGCGGTGTTGAGTCCATTTCGTTGAGCAAGGAGTAGCTCTTGTCTATTCCATATTTGGCTTAAGGAACTTTATCTGTGCTCATTTCAATCTCTGGTTTTATGCAGCACCCCAACTCACCTTTCCCCTTAAGCAAGCATAAGTTGGTTTTCTAAATTTGAGACCCTGTTCTGTTTTGTAATTCAGTTCCTGTGTAGCCAAGTTTACATTCCGTGTATTACTGATATCTTATGATGTTTCTTTTTCTGTGTGACTTATTTCAGTTAGAATCATCGTACCTGAATCCACTCATTATGCTGCTACGGGCCTGATGACATAAATTTCATTGCTGAGTGATACTGCATTGTACGTAAGTACCACAAGTTTTTTATCCATTTTTCACTTTCTGTGATATTGAACTTGTACGGTAAACGAGGTTCTTGTAAACAGAGGCGTCCCAAACTTTGGGGTGGCTGTGTCTTTTTGATTTTAATTTCCCTAAGCTATAGGACCATAAGTGGAAGTGCCCTAGGCTCTGTTGCTTTGTTTTTTAGATGTTTCAGGAAACACCATACACTTCTCCCGAGTGTCTGTTGGCAATTTACATCCCGCCCATCAGCATAACAAGGCTCCCAGTTCTCCATGGCCTGTCCTGCCTTTCTGGATTTTACACTTTTTTCAGATGGCCCTTTTGACTGGGGGGAAGTGAGACTTCATTGTAGTGCAGATTTCCTTTGCAAGCTTGCTTGGTTGGTCAAAAAGGGCATATGCGTTTTTTCCTGAATATATTCAGGAAAAAACGCATACGCCCTTTTTGGCCAAGTGCATCATTGTGGACGTTCTGCCTCTTTTCCTATGCTTTCAATGCAATTCCAGTCTACCTCCTGAAATCGGTTTCCTGCAATTCTGCCCCGCTTTCAAGTCCTCTTGGCAGCCTTACTTCAGTATATTTTTGGACGATAGCTGTCATTTATAACTCTGCAGGTTTGTGAATTACAGTGCCCCTGAGCTCCTTTCTTCAACTCGCTTTCTTTTGAGCTGGCCGCAACACCGCAGGATGGCTTCAGGCCCTAATCTGGTTCCGGCACGGCACGCTGAGCCTTTGGTTATTTCCTCTTCCTGGTGGGAAATGAGAGTTAAATTTGCCCGTCCAGACACCTCCAGCTAGTCTCTCATTGGTTCTCCCTATTCCTGTTCATCTTCCGCAGAAATTGTAAACTGGGCCAAACAGGAAGTTAAAGGCGCTGACTCTGCAAGTAGGGAGAGTGTTAGTAAAGCGTCTGGAATGTTGCACCCGAGTACCAGGGGAGGAAAACTGAGACATATTTGAACACGTCTCCCGTTCACATGGTTGATCATACTCTGGGTTCCACATGCATGTTTTAGCTGAAGGAAGAATACCTTAAACCTGGAGAGTTGAGACCCGTGGAATGGGTACCATGCAATATGACTTCAAAGGGTCTTCATTTGCTCACCGAACCTCTCCAATCCTATCACTGCTGCGTTTATGCCCCTGTACACATGCTTGATTCTCTTTTGGAGACATAGCAATCCATAGGTTTTAAGATACTTACTAGTCAGGTACATTCTTAGGCGTTTAATATGCGGTGTTGAGTCCATTTCGTTGAGCAAGGAGTAGCTCTTGTCTATTCCATATTTGGCTTAAGGAACTTTATCTGTGCTCATTTCAATCTCTGGTTTTATGCAGCACCCCAACTCACCTTTCCCCTTAAGCAAGCATAAGTTGGTTTTCTAAATTTGAGACCCTGTTCTGTTTTGTAATTCAGTTCCTGTGTAGCCAAGTTTACATTCCGTGTATTACTGATATCTTATGATGTTTCTTTTTCTGTGTGACTTATTTCAGTTAGAATCATCGTACCTGAATCCACTCATTATGCTGCTACGGGCCTGATGACATAAATTTCATTGCTGAGTGATACTGCATTGTACGTAAGTACCACAAGTTTTTTATCCATTTTTCACTTTCTGTGATATTGAACTTGTACGGTAAACGAGGTTCTTGTAAACAGAGGCGTCCCAAACTTTGGGGTGGCTGTGTCTTTTTGATTTTAATTTCCCTAAGCTATAGGACCATAAGTGGAAGTGCCCTAGGCTCTGTTGCTTTGTTTTTTAGATGTTTCAGGAAACACCATACACTTCTCCCGAGTGTCTGTTGGCAATTTACATCCCGCCCATCAGCATAACAAGGCTCCCAGTTCTCCATGGCCTGTCCTGCCTTTCTGGATTTTACACTTTTTTCAGATGGCCCTTTTGACTGGGGGGAAGTGAGACTTCATTGTAGTGCAGATTTCCTTTGCAAGCTTGCTTGGTTGGTCAAAAAGGGCATATGCGTTTTTTCCTGAATATATTCAGGAAAAAACGCATACGCCCTTTTTGGCCAAGTGCATCATTGTGGACGTTCTGCCTCTTTTCCTATGCTTTCAATGCAATTCCAGTCTACCTCCTGAAATCGGTTTCCTGCAATTCTGCCCCGCTTTCAAGTCCTCTTGGCAGCCTTACTTCAGTATATTTTTGGACGATAGCTGTCATTTATAACTCTGCAGGTTTGTGAATTACAGTGCCCCTGAGCTCCTTTCTTCAACTCGCTTTCTTTTGAGCTGGCCGCAACACCGCAGGATGGCTTCAGGCCCTAATCTGGTTCCGGCACGGCACGCTGAGCCTTTGGTTATTTCCTCTTCCTGGTGGGAAATGAGAGTTAAATTTGCCCGTCCAGACACCTCCAGCTAGTCTCTCATTGGTTCTCCCTATTCCTGTTCATCTTCCGCAGAAATTGTAAACTGGGCCAAACAGGAAGTTAAAGGCGCTGACTCTGCAAGTAGGGAGAGTGTTAGTAAAGCGTCTGGAATGTTGCACCCGAGTACCAGGGGAGGAAAACTGAGACATATTTGAACACGTCTCCCGTTCACATGGTTGATCATACTCTGGGTTCCACATGCATGTTTTAGCTGAAGGAAGAATACCTTAAACCTGGAGAGTTGAGACCCGTGGAATGGGTACCATGCAATATGACTTCAAAGGGTCTTCATTTGCTCACCGAACCTCTCCAATCCTATCACTGCTGCGTTTATGCCCCTGTACACATGCTTGATTCTCTTTCGGAGACATAGCAATCCATAGGTTTTAAGATACTTACTAGTCAGGTACATTCTTAGGCGTTTAATATGCGGTGTTGAGTCCATTTCGTTGAGCAAGGAGTAGCTCTTGTCTATTCCATATTTGGCTTAAGGAACTTTATCTGTGCTCATTTCAATCTCTGGTTTTATGCAGCACCCCAACTCACCTTTCCCCTTAAGCAAGCATAAGTTGGTTTTCTAAATTTGAGACCCTGTTCTGTTTTGTAATTCAGTTCCTGTGTAGCCAAGTTTACATTCCGTGTATTACTGATATCTTATGATGTTTCTTTTTCTGTGTGACTTATTTCAGTTAGAATCATCGTACCTGAATCCACTCATTATGCTGCTACGGGCCTGATGACATAAATTTCATTGCTGAGTGATACTGCATTGTACGTAAGTACCACAAGTTTTTTATCCATTTTTCACTTTCTGTGATATTGAACTTGTACGGTAAACGAGGTTCTTGTAAACAGAGGCGTCCCAAACTTTGGGGTGGCTGTGTCTTTTTGATTTTAATTTCCCTAAGCTATAGGACCATAAGTGGAAGTGCCCTAGGCTCTGTTGCTTTGTTTTTTAGATGTTTCAGGAAACACCATACACTTCTCCCGAGTGTCTGTTGGCAATTTACATCCCGCCCATCAGCATAACAAGGCTCCCAGTTCTCCATGGCCTGTCCTGCCTTTCTGGATTTTACACTTTTTTCAGATGGCCCTTTTGACTGGGGGGAAGTGAGACTTCATTGTAGTGCAGATTTCCTTTGCAAGCTTGCTTGGTTGGTCAAAAAGGGCATATGCGTTTTTTCCTGAATATATTCAGGAAAAAACGCATACGCCCTTTTTGGCCAAGTGCATCATTGTGGACGTTCTGCCTCTTTTCCTATGCTTTCAATGCAATTCCAGTCTACCTCCTGAAATCGGTTTCCTGCAATTCTGCCCCGCTTTCAAGTCCTCTTGGCAGCCTTACTTCAGTATATTTTTGGACGATAGCTGTCATTTATAACTCTGCAGGTTTGTGAATTACAGTGCCCCTGAGCTCCTTTCTTCAACTCGCTTTCTTTTGAGCTGGCCGCAACACCGCAGGATGGCTTCAGGCCCTAATCTGGTTCCGGCACGGCACGCTGAGCCTTTGGTTATTTCCTCTTCCTGGTGGAAAATGAGAGATAAATTTGCCCGTCCAGACACCTCCAGCTAGTCTCTCATTGGTTCTCCCTATTCCTGTTCATCTTCCGCAGAAATTGCAAACTGGGCCAAACAGGAGATTAAAGGGACGGACTCTCCAAGTCGGGAGAGTGTTAGTAAAGCGTCTGGAATGTTGCACCCGAGTACCAGGGTACGAAAACTGTGACATATTTGAACACGTCTCCCGTTCACACGGTTGATCATACTCTAGGCTCCACATGCATGTTTTAGCTGAAGGAAGAATACCTTAAACCTGGGTTGTTGAAACCCGTGGAATGGGTACCATGCAATATGACTTCAAAGGGGTTCATTTGCTCACCGAACCTCTCCAATCCTATCACTGCTGCGTTTATGCCCCTGTACACATGCTTGATTCTCTTTCGGAGACATAGCAATCCATAGGTTTTAAGATACTTACTAGTCAGGTACATTCTTAGGCGTTTAATATGCGGTGTTGAGTCCATTTCGTTGAGCAAGGAGTAGCTCTTGTCTATTCCATATTTGGCTTAAGGAACTTTATCTGTGCTCGTTTCAATCTCTGGTTTTATGCAGCACCCCAACTCACCTTTCCCCTTAAGCAAGCATAAGTTGGTTTTCTAAATTTGAGACCCTGTTCTGTTCTGTAATTCAGTTCCTGTGTAGCCAAGTTTACATTCCGTGTATTACTGATATCTTATGATGTTTCTTTTACTGTGTGACTTATTTCAGTTAGAATCATCATACCTGAATCCACTCATTGTGCTGCTAAGGGCCTGATGACATAGATTTCATTGCTGAGTGATATTGCTTTGTAAGTAAATACCACAACTTCTTTATCCATTTTTCACTTTCTGCGATGTTGAACTTGTACTGTAAACGAGGTTCTTGTAAACAGAGGCGTCCCAAACTTTGGGGTGGCTGTGTCTTTTTGATTTTAATTTCCCTAAGCTATAGGACCATAAGTGGAAGTGCCCTAGGCTCTGTTGCTTTGTTTTTTAGATGTTTCAGGAAACACCATACACTTCTCCCGAGTGTCTGTTGGCAATTTACATCCCGCCCATCAGCATAACAAGGCTCCCAGTTCTCCATGGCCTGTCCTGCCTTTCTGGATTTTACACTTTTTTCAGATGGCCCTTTTGACCGGGGGGAAGTGAGACTTCATTGTAGTGCAGATTTCCTTTGCAAGCTTGCTTGGTTGGCCAAAAAGGGCGTATGCGTTTTTTCCTGAATATATTCAGGAAAAAACGCATACGCCCTTTTTGGCCAAGTGCATCATTGTGGACGTTCTGCCTCTTTTCCTATGCTTTCAATGCAATTCCAGTCTACCTCCTGAAATCGGTTTCCTGCAATTCTGCCCCGCTTTCAAGTCCTCTTGGCAGCCTTACTTCAGTATATTTTTGGACGATAGCTGTCATTTATAACTCTGCAGGTTTGTGAATTACAGTGCCCCTGAGCTCCTTTCTTCAACTCGCTTTCTTGTGACCTGGCCGCAACACCGCAGGATGGCTTCAGGCCCTAATCTGGTTCCGGCACGGCACGCTGAGCCTTTGGTTAATTCCTCTTTCTGGTGGGAAATGAGAGTTAAATTTGCCCGTCCAGACACCTCCAGCTAGTCTCTCATTGGTTCTCGCTATTCCTGTTCATCTTCCGCAGAAATTGCAAACTGGGCCAAACAGGAGATTAAAGGGACGGACTCTCCAAGTCGGGAGAGTGTTAGTAAAGCGTCTGGAATGTTACACCCTAGTACCAGGGTACGAAAACTGAGACATATTTGAACACGTCTCCCGTTCACATGGTTGATCATACTCTAAGTTCCACATGCATGTTTTAGCTGAAGGAAGAATACCTTAAACCTGGGTAGTTGAAACCCGTGGAATGGGTACCATGCAATATGACTTCAAAGGGTCTTCATTTGCTCACCGAACCTCTCCAATCCTATCACTGCTGCGTTTATGCCCCTGTACACAGGCTTGATTCTCTTTCGGAGACATAGCAATCCATAGGTTTTAAGATACTTACTAGTCAGGTACATTCTTAGGCGTTTAATATGCGGTGTTGAGTCCATTTCGTTGAGCAAGGAGTAGCTCTTGTCTATTCCATATTTGGCTTAAGGAACTTTATCTGTGCTCGTTTCAATCTCTGGTTTTATGCAGCACCCCAACACACCTTTACCCTTAAGCAAGCATAAGTTGGTTTTCTAAATTTGAGACCCTGTTCTGTTCTGTAATTCAGTTCCTGTGTAGCCAAGTTTACATTCCGTGTATTACTGATATCTTATGATGTTTCTTTTTCTGTGTGACTTATTTCAGTTAGAATCATCATACCTGAATCCACTCATTGTGCTGCTAAGGGCCTGATGACATAGATTTCATTGCTGAGTGATATTGCTTTGTAAGTAAATACCACAACTTCTTTATCCATTTTTCACTTTCTGCGATGTTGAACTTGTACTGTAAACGAGGTTCTTGTAAACAGAGGCGTCCCAAACTTTGGGGTGGCTGTGTCTTTTTGATTTTAATTTCCCTAAGCTATAGGACCATAAGTGGAAGTGCCCTAGGCTCTGTTGCTTTGTTTTTTAGATGTTTCAGGAAACACCATACACTTCTCCCGAGTGTCTGTTGGCAATTTACATCCCGCCCATCAGCATAACAAGGCTCCCAGTTCTCCATGGCCTGTCCTGCCTTTCTGGATTTTACACTTTTTTCAGATGGCCCTTTTGACCGGGGGGAAGTGAGACTTCATTGTAGTGCAGATTTCCTTTGCAAGCTTGCTTGGTTGGCCAAAAAGGGCGTATGCGTTTTTTCCTGAATATATTCAGGAAAAAACGCATACGCCCTTTTTGGCCAAGTGCATCATTGTGGACGTTCTGCCTCTTTTCCTATGCTTTCAATGCAATTCCAGTCTACCTCCTGAAATCGGTTTCCTGCAATTCTGCCCCGCTTTCAAGTCCTCTTGGCAGCCTTACTTCAGTATATTTTTGGACGATAGCTGTCATTTATAACTCTGCAGGTTTGTGAATTACAGTGCCCCTGAGCTCCTTTCTTCAACTCGCTTTCTTTTGAGCTGGCCGCAACACCGCAGGATGGCTTCAGGCCCTAATCTGGTTCCGGCACGGCACGCTGAGCCTTTGGTTAATTCCTCTTTCTGGTGGGAAATGAGAGTTAAATTTGCCCGTCCAGACACCTCCAGCTAGTCTCTCGTTGGTTCTCGCTATTCCTGTTCATCTTCCGCAGAAATTGCAAACTGGGCCAAACAGGAGATTAAAGGGATGGACTCTCCAAGTCGGGAGAGTGTTAGTAAAGCGTCTGGAATGTTGCACCCGAGTACCAGGGTACGAAAACTGAGACATATTTGAACACGTCTCCCGATCACATGGTTGATCATACTCTAGGTTCCACATGCATGTTTTAGCTGAAGGAAGAATACCTTAAACCTGGGTAGTTGAAACCCGTGGAATGGGTACCATGCAATATGACTTCCAAGGGTCTTCATTTGCTCACCGAACCTCTCCAATCCTATCACTGCTGCGTTTATGCCCCTGTACACATGCTTGATTCTCTTTCGGAGACATAGCAATCCATAGGTTTTAAGATACTTACTAGTCAGGTATATTCTTAGGCGTTTAATATGCGGTGTTGAGTCCATTTCGTTGAGCAAGGAGTAGCTCTTGTCTATTCCATATTTGGCTTAAGGAACTTTATCTGTGCTCGTTTCAATCTCTGGTTTTATGCAGCACCCCAACACACCTTTACCCTTAAGCAAGCATAAGTTGGTTTTCTAAATTTGAGACCCTGTTCTGTTCTGTAATTCAGTTCCTGTGTAGCCAAGTTTACATTCCGTGTATTACTGATATCTTATGATGTTTCTTTTTCTGTGTGACTTATTTCAGTTAGAATCATCATACCTGAATCCACTCATTGTGCTGCTAAGGGCCTGATGACATAGATTTCATTGCTGAGTGATATTGCTTTGTAAGTAAATACCACAACTTCTTTATCCATTTTTCACTTTCTGCGATGTTGAACTTGTACTGTAAACGAGGTTCTTGTAAACAGAGGCGTCCCAAACTTTGGGGTGGCTGTGTCTTTTTGATTTTAATTTCCCTAAGCTATAGGACCATAAGTGGAAGTGCCCTAGGCTCTGTTGCTTTGTTTTTTAGATGTTTCAGGAAACACCATACACTTCTCCCGAGTGTCTGTTGGCAATTTACATCCCGCCCATCAGCATAACAAGGCTCCCAGTTCTCCATGGCCTGTCCTGCCTTTCTGGATTTTACACTTTTTTCAGATGGCCCTTTTGACCGGGGGGAAGTGAGACTTCATTGTAGTGCAGATTTCCTTTGCAAGCTTGCTTGGTTGGCCAAAAAGGGCGTATGCGTTTTTTCCTGAATATATTCAGGAAAAAACGCATACGCCCTTTTTGGCCAAGTGCATCATTGTGGACGTTCTGCCTCTTTTCCTATGCTTTCAATGCAATTCCAGTCTACCTCCTGAAATCGGTTTCCTGCAATTCTGCCCCGCTTTCAAGTCCTCTTGGCAGCCTTACTTCAGTATATTTTTGGACGATAGCTGTCATTTATAACTCTGCAGGTTTGTGAATTACAGTGCCCCTGAGCTCCTTTCTTCAACTCGCTTTCTTGTGACCTGGCCGCAACACCGCAGGATGGCTTCAGGCCCTAATCTGGTTCCGGCACGGCACGCTGAGCCTTTGGTTAATTCCTCTTTCTGGTGGGAAATGAGAGTTAAATTTGCCCGTCCAGACACCTCCAGCTAGTCTCTCGTTGGTTCTCGCTATTCCTGTTCATCTTCCGCAGAAATTGCAAACTGGGCCAAACAGGAGATTAAAGGGATGGACTCTCCAAGTCGGGAGAGTGTTAGTAAAGCGTCTGGAATGTTGCACCCGAGTACCAGGGTACGAAAACTGAGACATATTTGAACACGTCTCCCGATCACATGGTTGATCATACTCTAGGTTCCACATGCATGTTTTAGCTGAAGGAAGAATACCTTAAACCTGGGTAGTTGAAACCCGTGGAATGGGTACCATGCAATATGACTTCCAAGGGTCTTCATTTGCTCACCGAACCTCTCCAATCCTATCACTGCTGCGTTTATGCCCCTGTACACATGCTTGATTCTCTTTCGGAGACATAGCAATCCATAGGTTTTAAGATACTTACTAGTCAGGTATATTCTTAGGCGTTTAATATGCGGTGTTGAGTCCATTTCGTTGAGCAAGGAGTAGCTCTTGTCTATTCCATATTTGGCTTAAGGAACTTTATCTGTGCTCGTTTCAATCTCTGGTTTTATGCAGCACCCCAACACACCTTTACCCTTAAGCAAGCATAAGTTGGTTTTCTAAATTTGAGACCCTGTTCTGTTCTGTAATTCAGTTCCTGTGTAGCCAAGTTTACATTCCGTGTATTACTGATATCTTATGATGTTTCTTTTTCTGTGTGACTTATTTCAGTTAGAATCATCATACCTGAATCCACTCATTGTGCTGCTAAGGGCCTGATGACATAGATTTCATTGCTGAGTGATATTGCTTTGTAAGTAAATACCACAACTTCTTTATCCATTTTTCACTTTCTGCGATGTTGAACTTGTACTGTAAACGAGGTTCTTGTAAACAGAGGCGTCCCAAACTTTGGGGTGGCTGTGTCTTTTTGATTTTAATTTCCCTAAGCTATAGGACCATAAGTGGAAGTGCCCTAGGCTCTGTTGCTTTGTTTTTTAGATGTTTCAGGAAACACCATACACTTCTCCCGAGTGTCTGTTGGCAATTTACATCCCGCCCATCAGCATAACAAGGCTCCCAGTTCTCCATGGCCTGTCCTGCCTTTCTGGATTTTACACTTTTTTCAGATGGCCCTTTTGACCGGGGGGAAGTGAGACTTCATTGTAGTGCAGATTTCCTTTGCAAGCTTGCTTGGTTGGCCAAAAAGGGCGTATGCGTTTTTTCCTGAATATATTCAGGAAAAAACGCATACGCCCTTTTTGGCCAAGTGCATCATTGTGGACGTTCTGCCTCTTTTCCTATGCTTTCAATGCAATTCCAGTCTACCTCCTGAAATCGGTTTCCTGCAATTCTGCCCCGCTTTCAAGTCCTCTTGGCAGCCTTACTTCAGTATATTTTTGGACGATAGCTGTCATTTATAACTCTGCAGGTTTGTGAATTACAGTGCCCCTGAGCTCCTTTCTTCAACTCGCTTTCTTGTGACCTGGCCGCAACACCGCAGGATGGCTTCAGGCCCTAATCTGGTTCCGGCACGGCACGCTGAGCCTTTGGTTATTTCCTCTTCCTGGTGGGAAATGAGAGTTAAATTTGCCCGTCCAGACACCTCCAGCTAGTCTCTCATTGGTGTTCCCTATTCCTGTTCATCTTCCGCAGAAATTGCAAACTGGGCCAAACAGGAAGTTAAAGGCACTGACTCTCCAAGTGGGGAGAGTGTTAGTAAAGCGTCTGGAATGTTGCACCCGAGTACCAGGGGAGGAAAACTGAGACATATTTGAACACGTCTCCCGTTCACATGGTTGATCATACTCTGGGTTCCACATGCATGTTTTAGCTGAAGGAAGAATACCTTAAACCTGGAGAGTTGAGACCCGTGGAATGGGTACCATGCAATATGACTTCAAAGGGTCTTCATTTGCTCACCGAACCTCTCCAATCCTATCACTGCTGCGTTTATGCCCCTGTACACACGCTTGATTCTCTTTTGGAGACATAGCAATCCATTGGTTTTAAGATACTTACTAGTCAGGTACATTCTTAGGCGTTTAATATGGGGTGTTGAGTCCATTTCGTTGAGCAAGGAGTAGCTCTTGTCTATTCCATTTTTGGCTTAAGGAACTTTATCTGTGCTCATTTCAATCTCTGGTTTTATGCAGCACCCCAACTCAACTTTCCCCTTAAGCAAGCATAAGTTGGTTTTCTAAATTTGAGACCCTGTTCTGTTTTGGAATTCAGTTCCTGTGTAGCCAAGTTTACATTCCGTGTATTACTGATATCTTATGATGTTTCTTTTTCTGTGTGACTTATTTCAGTTAGAATCATCGTACCTGAATCCACTCATTATGCTGCTACGGGCCTGATGACATAAATTTCATTGCTGAGTGATACTGCATTGTACGTAAGTACCACAAGTTTTTTATCCATTTTTCACTTTCTGTGATATTGAACTTGTACGGTAAACGAGGTTCTTGTAAACAGAGACGTCCCAAACTTTGGGGTGGCTGTGTCTTTTTGATTTTAATTTCCCTAAGCTATAGGACCATAAGTGGAAGTGCCCTAGGCTCTGTTGCTTTGTTTTTTAGATGTTTCAGGAAACACCATACACTTCTCCCGAGTGTCTGTTGGCAATTTACATCCCGCCCATCAGCATAACAAGGCTCCCAGTTCTCCATGGCCTGTCCTGCCTTTCTGGATTTTACACTTTTTTCAGATGGCCCTTTTGACCGGGGGGAAGTGAGACTTCATTGTAGTGCAGATTTCCTTTGCAAGCTTGCTTGGTTGGTCAAAAAGGGCATATGCGTTTTTTCCTGAATATATTCAGGAAAAAACGCATACGCCCTTTTTGGCCAAGTGCATCATTGTGGACGTTCTGCCTCTTTTCCTATGCTTTCAATGCAATTCCAGTCTACCTCCTGAAATCGGTTTCCTGCAATTCTGCCCCGCTTTCAAGTCCTCTTGGCAGCCTTACTTCAGTATATTTTTGGACGATAGCTGTCATTTATAACTCTGCAGGTTTGTGAATTACAGTGCCCCTGAGCTCCTTTCTTCAACTCGCTTTCTTTTGAGCTGGCCGCAACACCGCAGGATGGCTTCAGGCCCTAATCTGGTTCCGGCACGGCACGCTGAGCCTTTGGTTATTTCCTCTTCCTGGTGGGAAATGAGAGTTAAATTTGCCCGTCCAGACACCTCCAGCTAGTCTCTCGTTGGTTCTCCCTATTCCTGTTCATCTTCCGCAGAAATTGCAAACTGGGCCAAACAGGAGATTAAAGGGCCGGACTCTCCAAGTCGGGAGAGTGTTAGTAAAGCGTCTGGAATGTTGCACCCAAGTACCAGGGTACGAAAACTGAGACATATTTGAACACGTCTCCCGATCACATGGTTGATCATACTCTAGGTTCCACATGCATGTTTTAGCTGAAGGAAGAATACCTTAAACCTGGGTAGTTGAAACCCGTGGAATGGGTACCATGCAATATGTCTTCAAAGGGTCTTCATTTGCTCACCGAACCTCTCCAATCCTATCACTGCTGCGTTTATGCCCCTGTACACATGCTTGATTCTCTTTCGGAGACATAGCAATCCATAGGTTTTAAGATACTTACTAGTCAGGTATATTCTTAGGCGTTTAATATGCGGTGTTGAGTCCATTTCGTTGAGCAAGGAGTAGCTCTTGTCTATTCCATATTTGGCTTAAGGAACTTTATCTGTGCTCATTTCAATCTCTGGTTTTATGCAGCACCCCAACTCACCTTTACCCTTAAGCAAGCATAAGTTGGTTTTCTAAATTTGAGACCCTGTTCTGTTTTGGAATTCAGTTCCTGTGTAGCCAAGTTTACATTCCGTGTATTACTGATATCTTATGATGTTTCTTTTTCTGTGTGAGTTATTTCAGTTAGAATCATCATACCTGAATCCACTCATTGTGCTGCTAAGGGCCTGATGACATAGATTTCATTGCTGAGTGATATTGCTTTGTAAGTAAATACCACAACTTCTTTATCCATTTTTCACTTTCTGCGATGTTGAACTTGTACTGTAAACGAGGTTCTTGTAAACAGAGGCGTCCCAAACTTTGGGGTGGCTGTGTCTTTTTGATTTTAATTTCCCTAAGCTATAGGACCATAAGTGGAAGTGCCCTAGGCTCTGTTGCTTTGTTTTTTAGATGTTTCAGGAAACACCATACACTTCTCCCGAGTGTCTGTTGGCAATTTACATCCCGCCCATCAGCATAACAAGGCTCCCAGTTCTCCATGGCCTGTCCTGCCTTTCTGGATTTTACACTTTTTTCAGATGGCCCTTTTGACCGGGGGGAAGTGAGACTTCATTGTAGTGCAGATTTCCTTTGCAAGCTTGCTTGGTTGGCCAAAAAGGGCGTATGCGTTTTTTCCTGAATATATTCAGGAAAAAACGCATACGCCCTTTTTGGCCAAGTGCATCATTGTGGACGTTCTGCCTCTTTTCCTATGCTTTCAATGCAATTCCAGTCTACCTCCTGAAATCGGTTTCCTGCAATTCTGCCCCGCTTTCAAGTCCTCTTGGCAGCCTTACTTCAGTATATTTTTGGACGATAGCTGTCATTTATAACTCTGCAGGTTTGTGAATTACAGTGCCCCTGAGCTCCTTTCTTCAACTCGCTTTCTTTTGAGCTGGCCGCAACACCGCAGGATGGCTTCAGGCCCTAATCTGGTTCCGGCACGGCACGCTGAGCCTTTGGTTATTTCCTCTTCCTGGTGGGAAATGAGAGTTAAATTTGCCCGTCCAGACACCTCCAGCTAGTCTCTCATTGGTTCTCCCTATTCCTGTTCATCTTCCGCAGAAATTGCAAACTGGGCCAAACAGGAAGTTAAAGGCGCTGACTCTGCAAGTAGGGAGAGTGTTAGTAAAGCGTCTGGAATGTTGCACCCGAGTACCAGGGTAGGAAAACTGAGACATATTTGAACACGTCTCCCATTCACATGGTTGATCATACTCTGGGTTCCACATGCATGTTTTAGCTGAAGGAAGAATACCTTAAACCTGGAGAGTTGAGACCCGTGGAATGGGTACCATGCAATATGACTTCAAAGGGTCTTCATTTGCTCACCGAACCTCTCCAATCCTATCACTGCTGCGTTTATGCCCCTGTACACATGCTTGATTCTCTTTTGGAGACATAGCAATCCATAGGTTTTAAGATACTTACTAGTCAGGTACATTCTTAGGCGTTTAATATGCGGTGTTGAGTCCATTTCGTTGAGCAAGGAGTAGCTCTTGTCTATTCCATATTTGGCTTAAGGAACTTTATCTGTGCTCATTTCAATCTCTGGTTTTATGCAGCACCCCAACTCACCTTTCCCCTTAAGCAAGCATAAGTTGGTTTTCTAAATTTGAGACCCTGTTCTGTTTTGTAATTCAGTTCCTGTGTAGCCAAGTTTACATTCCGTGTATTACTGATATCTTATGATGTTTCTTTTTCTGTGTGACTTATTTCAGTTAGAATCATCGTACCTGAATCCACTCATTATGCTGCTACGGGCCTGATGACATAAATTTCATTGCTGAGTGATACTGCATTGTACGTAAGTACCACCAGTTTTTTATCCATTTTTCCCTTTCTGTGATATTGAACTTGTACGGTAAACGAGGTTCTTGTAAACAGAGGCGTCCCAAACTTTGGGGTGGCTGTGTCTTTTTGATTTTAATTTCCCTAAGCTATAGGACCATAAGTGGAAGTGCCCTAGGCTCTGTTGCTTTGTTTTTTAGATGTTTCAGGAAACACCATACACTTCTCCCGAGTGTCTGTTGGCAATTTACATCCCGCCCATCAGCATAACAAGGCTCCCAGTTCTCCATGGCCTGTCCTGCCTTTCTGGATTTTACACTTTTTTCAGATGGCCCTTTTGACCGGGGGGAAGTGAGACTTCATTGTAGTGCAGATTTCCTTTGCAAGCTTGCTTGGTTGGCCAAAAAGGGCGTATGCGTTTTTTCCTGAATATATTCAGGAAAAAACGCATACGCCCTTTTTGGCCAAGTGCATCATTGTGGACGTTCTGCCTCTTTTCCTATGCTTTCAATGCAATTCCAGCCTACCTCCTGAAATCGGTTTCCTGCAATTCTGCCCCGCTTTCAAGTCCTCTTGGCAGCCTTACTTCAGTATATTTTTGGACGATAGCTGTCATTTATAACTCTGCAGGTTTGTGAATTACAGTGCCCCTGAGCTCCTTTCTTCAACTCGCTTTCTTTTGAGCTGGCCGCAACACCGCAGGATGGCTTCAGGCCCTAATCTGGTTCCGGCACGGCACGCTGAGCCTTTGGTTATTTCCTCTTCCTGGTGGGAAATGAGAGTTAAATTTGCGCGTCCAGACACCTCCAGCTAGTCTCTCATTGGTTCTCCCTATTCCTGTTCATCTTCCGCAGAAATTGCAAACTGGGCCAAACAGGAGATTAAAGGGACGGACTCTCCAAGTCGGGAGAGTGTTAGTAAAGCGTCTGGAATGTTGCACCCGAGTACCAGGGTACGAAAACTGAGACATATTTGAACACGTCTCCCGTTCACACGGTTGATCATACTCTAGGTTCCACATGCATGTTTTAGCTGAAGGAAGAATACCTTAAACTTGGGTAGTTGAAACCCGTGGAATGGGTACCATGCAATATGACTTCAAAGGGTCTTCATTTGCTCACCGAACCTCTCCAATCCTATCACTGCTGCGTTTATGCCCCTGTACACATGCTTGATTCTCTTTCGGAGACATAGCAATCCATAGGTTTTAAGATAATTACTAGTCAGGTATATTCTTAGGCGTTTAATATGCGGTGTTGAGTCCATTTCGTTGAGCAAGGAGTAGCTCTTGTCTATTCCATATTTGGCTTAAGGAACTTTATCTGTGCTCGTTTCAATCTCTGGTTTTATGCAGCACCCCAACACACCTTTCCCCTTAAGCAAGCATAAGTTGGTTTTCTAAATTTGAGACCCTGTTCTGTTCTGTAATTCAGTTCCTGTGTAGCCAAGTTTACATTCCGTGTATTACTGATATCTTATGATGTTTCTTTTACTGTGTGACTTATTTCAGTGAGAATCATCATACCTGAATCCACTCATTGTGCTGCTAAGGGCCTGATGACATAGATTTCATTGCTGAGTGATATTGCTTTGTAAGTAAATACCACAACTTCTTTATCCATTTTTCACTTTCTGCAATGTTGAACTTGTACGGTAAACGAGGTTCTTGTAAACAGAGGCGTCCCAAACTTTGGGGTGGCTGTGTCTTTTTGATTTTAATTTCCCTAAGCTATAGGACCATAAGTGGAAGTTCCCTAGGCTCTGTTGCTTTGTTTTTTAGATGTTTCAGGAAACACCATACACTTCTCCCGAGTGTCTGTTGGCAATTTACATCCCGCCCATCAGCATAACAAGGCTCCCAGTTCTCCATGGCCTGTCCTGCCTTTCTGGATTTTACACTTTTTTCAGATGGCCCTTTTGACCGGGGGGAAGTGAGACTTCATTGTAGTTCAGATTTCCTTTGCAAGCTTGCTTGGTTGGCCAAAAAGGGCGTATGCGTTTTTTCCTGAATATATTCAGGAAAAAACGCATACGCCCTTTTTGGCCAAGTGCATCATTGTGGACGTTCTGCCTCTTTTCCTATGCTTTCAATGCAATTCCAGTCTACCTCCTGAAATCGGTTTCCTGCAATTCTGCCCCGCTTTCAAGTCCTCTTGGCAGCCTTACTTCAGTATATTTTTGGACGATAGCTGTCATTTATAACTCTGCAGGTTTGTGAATTACAGTGCCCCTGAGCTCCTTTCTTCAACTCGCTTTCTTTTGAGCTGGCCGCAACACCGCAGGATGGCTTCAGGCCCTAATCTGGTTCCGGCACGGCACGCTGAGCCTTTGGTTATTTCCTCTTCCTGGTGGGAAATGAGAGTTAAATTTGCCCGTCCAGACACCTCCAGCTAGTCTCTCATTGGTTCTGCCTATTCCTGTTCATCTTCCGCAGAAATTGCAAACTGAGCCAAACAGGAAGTTAAAGGCGCTGACTCTCCAAGTGGGGAGAGTGTTAGTAAAGCGTCTGGAATGTTGCACCCGAGTACCAGGGGAGGAAAACTGAGACATATTTGAACACGTCTCCCGTTCACATGGTTGATCATACTCTGGGTTCCACATGCATGTTTTAGCTGAAGGAAGAATACCTTAAACCTGGAGAGTTGAGACCCGTGGAATGGGTACCATGCAATATGACTTCAAAGGGTCTTCATTTGCTCACCGAACCTCTCCAATCCTATCACTGCTGCGTTTATGCCCCTGTACACATGCTTGATTCTCTTTCGGAGACATAGCAATCCATAGGTTTTAAGATACTTACTAGTCAGGTACATTCTTAGGCGTTTAATATGCGGTGTTGAGTCCATTTCGTTGAGCAAGGAGTAGCTCTTGTCTATTCCATATTTGGCTTAAGGAACTTTATCTGTGCTCGTTTCAATCTCTGGTTTTATGCAGCACCCCAACACACCTTTACCCTTAAGCAAGCATAAGTTGGTTTTCTAAATTTGAGACCCTGTTCTGTTCTGTAATTCAGTTCCTGTGTAGCCAAGTTTACATTCCGTGTATTACTGATATCTTATGATGTTTCTTTTTCTGTGTGACTTATTTCAGTTAGAATCATCATACCTGAATCCACTCATTGTGCTGCTAAGGGCCTGATGACATAGATTTCATTGCTGAGTGATATTGCTTTGTAAGTAAATACCACAACTTCTTTATCCATTTTTCACTTTCTGCGATGTTGAACTTGTACTGTAAACGAGGTTCTTGTAAACAGAGGCGTCCCAAACTTTGGGGTGGCTGTGTCTTTTTGATTTTAATTTCCCTAAGCTATAGGACCATAAGTGGAAGTGCCCTAGGCTCTGTTGCTTTGTTTTTTAGATGTTTCAGGAAACACCATACACTTCTCCCGAGTGTCTGTTGGCAATTTACATCCCGCCCATCAGCATAACAAGGCTCCCAGTTCTCCATGGCCTGTCCTGCCTTTCTGGATTTTACACTTTTTTCAGATGGCCCTTTTGACCGGGGGGAAGTGAGACTTCATTGTAGTGCAGATTTCCTTTGCAAGCTTGCTTGGTTGGCCAAAAAGGGCGTATGCGTTTTTTCCTGAATATATTCAGGAAAAAACGCATACGCCCTTTTTGGCCAAGTGCATCATTGTGGACGTTCTGCCTCTTTTCCTATGCTTTCAATGCAATTCCAGTCTACCTCCTGAAATCGGTTTCCTGCAATTCTGCCCCGCTTTCAAGTCCTCTTGGCAGCCTTACTTCAGTATATTTTTGGACGATAGCTGTCATTTATAACTCTGCAGGTTTGTGAATTACAGTGCCCCTGAGCTCCTTTCTTCAACTCGCTTTCTTTTGAGCTGGCCGCAACACCGCAGGATGGCTTCAGGCCCTAATCTGGTTCCGGCACGGCACGCTGAGCCTTTGGTTAATTCCTCTTTCTGGTGGGAAATGAGAGTTAAATTTGCCCGTCCAGACACCTCCAGCTAGTCTCTCGTTGGTTCTCGCTATTCCTGTTCATCTTCCGCAGAAATTGCAAACTGGGCCAAACAGGAGATTAAAGGGATGGACTCTCCAAGTCGGGAGAGTGTTAGTAAAGCGTCTGGAATGTTGCACCCGAGTACCAGGGTACGAAAACTGAGACATATTTGAACACGTCTCCCGATCACATGGTTGATCATACTCTAGGTTCCACATGCATGTTTTAGCTGAAGGAAGAATACCTTAAACCTGGGTAGTTGAAACCCGTGGAATGGGTACCATGCAATATGACTTCAAAGGGTCTTCATTTGCTCACCGAACCTCTCCAATCCTATCACTGCTGCGTTTATGCCCCTGTACACATGCTTGATTCTCTTTCGGAGACATAGCAATCCATAGGTTTTAAGATACTTACTAGTCAGGTATATTCTTAGGCGTTTAATATGCGGTGTTGAGTCCATTTCGTTGAGCAAGGAGTAGCTCTTGTCTATTCCATATTTGGCTTAAGGAACTTTATCTGTGCTCGTTTCAATCTCTGGTTTTATGCAGCACCCCAACACACCTTTCCCCTTAAGCAAGCATAAGTTGGTTTTCTAAATTTGAGACCCTGTTCTGTTCTGTAATTCAGTTCCTGTGTAGCCAAGTTTACATTCCGTGTATTACTGATATCTTATGATGTTTCTTTTACTGTGTGACTTATTTCAGTGAGAATCATCATACCTGAATCCACTCATTGTGCTGCTAAGGGCCTGATGACATAGATTTCATTGCTGAGTGATATTGCTTTGTAAGTAAATACCACAACTTCTTTATCCATTTTTCACTTTCTGCAATGTTGAACTTGTACGGTAAACGAGGTTCTTGTAAACAGAGGCGTCCCAAACTTTGGGGTGGCTGTGTCTTTTTGATTTTAATTTCCCTAAGCTATAGGACCATAAGTGGAAGTTCCCTAGGCTCTGTTGCTTTGTTTTTTAGATGTTTCAGGAAACACCATACACTTCTCCCGAGTGTCTGTTGGCAATTTACATCCCGCCCATCAGCATAACAAGGCTCCCAGTTCTCCATGGCCTGTCCTGCCTTTCTGGATTTTACACTTTTTTCAGATGGCCCTTTTGACCGGGGGGAAGTGAGACTTCATTGTAGTTCAGATTTCCTTTGCAAGCTTGCTTGGTTGGCCAAAAAGGGCGTATGCGTTTTTTCCTGAATATATTCAGGAAAAAACGCATACGCCCTTTTTGGCCAAGTGCATCATTGTGGACGTTCTGCCTCTTTTCCTATGCTTTCAATGCAATTCCAGTCTACCTCCTGAAATCGGTTTCCTGCAATTCTGCCCCGCTTTCAAGTCCTCTTGGCAGCCTTACTTCAGTATATTTTTGGACGATAGCTGTCATTTATAACTCTGCAGGTTTGTGAATTACAGTGCCCCTGAGCTCCTTTCTTCAACTCGCTTTCTTTTGAGCTGGCCGCAACACCGCAGGATGGCTTCAGGCCCTAATCTGGTTCCGGCACGGCACGCTGAGCCTTTGGTTATTTCCTCTTCCTGGTGGGAAATGAGAGTTAAATTTGCCCGTCCAGACACCTCCAGCTAGTCTCTCATTGGTTCTGCCTATTCCTGTTCATCTTCCGCAGAAATTGCAAACTGGGCCAAACAGGAAGTTAAAGGCGCTGACTCTCCAAGTGGGGAGAGTGTTAGTAAAGCGTCTGGAATGTTGCACCCGAGTACCAGGGGAGGAAAACTGAGACATATTTGAACACGTCTCCCGTTCACATGGTTGATCATACTCTGGGTTCCACATGCATGTTTTAGCTGAAGGAAGAATACCTTAAACCTGGAGAGTTGAGACCCGTGGAATGGGTACCATGCAATATGACTTCAAAGGGTCTTCATTTGCTCACCGAACCTCTCCAATCCTATCACTGCTGCGTTTATGCCCCTGTACACATGCTTGATTCTCTTTCGGAGACATAGCAATCCATAGGTTTTAAGATACTTACTAGTCAGGTACATTCTTAGGCGTTTAATATGCGGTGTTGAGTCCATTTCGTTGAGCAAGGAGTAGCTCTTGTCTATTCCATATTTGGCTTAAGGAACTTTATCTGTGCTCGTTTCAATCTCTGGTTTTATGCAGCACCCCAACACACCTTTACCCTTAAGCAAGCATAAGTTGGTTTTCTAAATTTGAGACCCTGTTCTGTTCTGTAATTCAGTTCCTGTGTAGCCAAGTTTACATTCCGTGTATTACTGATATCTTATGATGTTTCTTTTTCTGTGTGACTTATTTCAGTTAGAATCATCATACCTGAATCCACTCATTGTGCTGCTAAGGGCCTGATGACATAGATTTCATTGCTGAGTGATATTGCTTTGTAAGTAAATACCACAACTTCTTTATCCATTTTTCACTTTCTGCGATGTTGAACTTGTACTGTAAACGAGGTTCTTGTAAACAGAGGCGTCCCAAACTTTGGGGTGGCTGTGTCTTTTTGATTTTAATTTCCCTAAGCTATAGGACCATAAGTGGAAGTGCCCTAGGCTCTGTTGCTTTGTTTTTTAGATGTTTCAGGAAACACCATACACTTCTCCCGAGTGTCTGTTGGCAATTTACATCCCGCCCATCAGCATAACAAGGCTCCCAGTTCTCCATGGCCTGTCCTGCCTTTCTGGATTTTACACTTTTTTCAGATGGCCCTTTTGACCGGGGGGAAGTGAGACTTCATTGTAGTGCAGATTTCCTTTGCAAGCTTGCTTGGTTGGCCAAAAAGGGCGTATGCGTTTTTTCCTGAATATATTCAGGAAAAAACGCATACGCCCTTTTTGGCCAAGTGCATCATTGTGGACGTTCTGCCTCTTTTCCTATGCTTTCAATGCAATTCCAGTCTACCTCCTGAAATCGGTTTCCTGCAATTCTGCCCCGCTTTCAAGTCCTCTTGGCAGCCTTACTTCAGTATATTTTTGGACGATAGCTGTCATTTATAACTCTGCAGGTTTGTGAATTACAGTGCCCCTGAGCTCCTTTCTTCAACTCGCTTTCTTTTGAGCTGGCCGCAACACCGCAAGATGGCTTCAGGCCCTAATCTGGTTCCAGCATGGCACGCTGAGCCTTTGGTTAATTCCTCTTTCTGGCGGGAAATGAGAGTTAAATTTGCCCGTCCAGACACCTCCAGCTAGTCTCTCATTGGTTCTCGCTATTCCTGTTCATCTTCCGCAGAAATTGCAAACTGGGCCAAACAGGAGATTAAAGGGACGGCCTCTCCAAGTCGGGAGAGTGTTAGTAAAGCGTCTGGAATGTTACACCCTAGTACCAGGGTACGAAAACTGAGACATATTTGAACACATCTCCCGTTCACATGGTTGATCATACTCTAGGTTCCACATGCATGTTTTAGCTGAAGGAAGAATACCTTAAACCTGGGTAGTTGAAACCCGTGGAATGGGTACCATGCAATATGACTTCAAAGGGTCTTCATTTGCTCACCGAACCTCTCCAATCCTATCACTGCTGCGTTTATGCCCCTGTACACATGCTTGATTCTCTTTCGGAGACATAGCAATCCATAGGTTTTAAGATACTTACTAGTCAGGTACATTCTTAGGCGTTTAATATGCGGTGTTGAGTCCATTTCGTTGAGCAAGGAGTAGCTCTTGTCTATTCCATATTTGGCTTAAGGAACTTTATCTGTGCTCGTTTCAATCTCTGGTTTTATGCAGCACCCCAACTCACCTTTCCCCTTAAGCAAGCATAAGTTGGTTTTCTAAATTTGAGACCCTGTTCTGTTCTGTAATTCAGTTCCTGTGTAGCCAAGTTTACATTCCGTGTATTACTGATATCTTATGATGTTTCTTTTTCTGTGTGACTTATTTCAGTTAGAATCATCATACCTGAATCCACTCATTGTGCTGCTAAGGGCCTGATGACATAGATTTCATTGCTGAGTGATATTGCTTTGTAAGTAAATACCACAACTTCTTTACCCATTTTTCACTTTCTGCGATGTTGAACTTGTACTGTAAACGAGGTTCTTGTAAACAGAGGCGTCCCAAACTTTGGGGTGGCTGTGTCTTTTTGATTTTAATTTCCCTAAGCTATAGGACCATAAGTGGAAGTGCCCTAGGCTCTGTTGCTTTGTTTTTTAGATGTTTCAGGAAACACCATACACTTCTCCCGAGTGTCTGTTGGCAATTTACATCCCGCCCATCAGCATAACAAGGCTCCCAGTTCTCCATGGCCTGTCCTGCCTTTCTGGATTTTACACTTTTTTCAGATGACCCTTTTGACCGGGGGGAAGTGAGACTTCATTGTAGTGCAGATTTCCTTTGCAAGCTTGCTTGGTTGGCCCAAAAGGGCGTATGCGTTTTTTCCTGAATATATTCAGGAAAAAACGCATACGCCCTTTTTGGCCAAGTGCATCATTGTGGACGTTCTGCCTCTTTTCCTATGCTTTCAATGCAATTCCAGTCTACCTCCTGAAATCGGTTTCCTGCAATTCTGCCCCGCTTTCAAGTCCTCTTGGCAGCCTTACTTCAGTATATTTTTGGACGATAGCTGTCATTTATAACTCTGCAGGTTTGTGAATTACAGTGCCCCTGAGCTCCTTTCTTCAACTCGCTTTCTTTTGAGCTGGCCGCAACACCGCAGGATGGCTTCAGGCCCTAATCTGGTTCCGGCCCGGCACGCTGAGCCTTTGGTTATTTCCTCTTCCTGGTGGGAAATGAGAGTTAAATTTGCCCGTCCAGACACCTCCAGCTAGTCTCTCATTGGTGTTCCCTATTCCTGTTCATCTTCTGCAGAAATTGCAAACTGGGGCAAACAGGAGGTTAAAGGCGCTGACTCTCCAAGTGGGGAGAGTGTTAGTAAAGCGTCTGGAATGTTGCACCCGAGTACCAGGGGAGGAAAACTGAGACATATTTGAACACGTCTCCCATTCACATGGTTGATCATACTCTGGGTTCCACATGCATGTTTTAGCTGAAGGAAGAATACCTTAAACCTGGAGAGTTGAGACCCGTGGAATGGGTACCATGCAATATGACTTCAAAGGGTCTTCATTTGCTCACCGAACCTCTCCAATCCTATCACTGCTGCGTTTATGCCCCTGTACACACGCTTGATTCTCTTTTGGAGACATAGCAATCCATAGGTTTTAAGATACTTACTAGTCAGGTACATTCTTAGGCGTTTAATATGGGGTGTTGAGTCCATTTCGTTGAGCAAGGAGTAGCTCTTGTCTATTCCATATTTGGCTTAAGGAACTTTATCTGTGCTCATTTCAATCTCTGGTTTTATGCAGCACCCCAACTCACCTTTCCCCTTAAGCAAGCATAAGTTGGTTTTCTAAATTTGAGACCCTGTTCTGTTTTGGAATTCAGTTCCTGTGTAGCCAAGTTTACATTCCGTGTATTACTGATATCTTATGATGTTTCTTTTTCTGTGTGACTTATTTCAGTTAGAATCATCGTACCTGAATCCACTCATTATGCTGCTACGGGCCTGATGACATAAATTTCACTGTTGAGTGATACTGCATTGTACGTAAGTACCACAAGTTTTTTATCCATTTTTCACTTTCTGTGATATTGAACTTGTACGGTAAACGAGGTTCTTGTAAACAGAGGCGTCCCAAACTTTGGGGTGGCTGTGTCTTTTTGATTTTAATTTCCCTAAGCTATAGGACCATAAGTGGAAGTGCCCTAGGCTCTGTTGCTTTGTTTTTTAGATGTTTCAGGAAACACCATACACTTCTCCCGAGTGTCTGTTGGCAATTTACATCCCGCCCATCAGCATAACAAGGCTCCCAGTTCTCCATGGCCTGTCCTCCCTTTCTGGATTTTACACTTTTTTCAGATGGCCCTTTTGACTGGGGGGAAGTGAGACTTCATTGTAGTGCAGATTTCCTTTGCAAGCTTGCTTGGTTGGTCAAAAAGGGCATATGCGTTTTTTCCTGAATATATTCAGGAAAAAACGCATACGCCCTTTTTGGCCAAGTGCATCATTGTGGACGTTCTGCCTCTTTTCCTATGCTTTCAATGCAATTCCAGTCTACCTCCTGAAATCGGTTTCCTGCAATTCTGCCCCGCTTTCAAGTCCTCTTGGCAGCCTTACTTCAGTATATTTTTGGACGATAGCTGTCATTTATAACTCTGCAGGTTTGTGAATTACAGTGCCCCTGAGCTCCTTTCTTCAACTCGCTTTCTTTTGAGCTGGCCGCAACACCGCAAGATGGCTTCAGTCCCTAATCTGGTTCCAGCACGGCACGCTGAGCCTTTGGTTAATTCCTCTTTCTGGTGGGAAATGAGAGTTAAATTTGCCCGTCCAGACACCTCCAGCTAGTTTCTCGTTGGTTCTCGCTATTCCTGTTCATCTTCCGCAGAAATTGCAAACTGGGCCAAACAGGAGATTAAAGGGACGGACTCTCCAAGTCGGGAGAGTGTTAGTAAAGCGTCTGGAATGTTACACCCTAGTACCAGGGTACGAAAACTGAGACATATTTGAACACGTCTCCCGTTCACACGGTTGATCATACTCTAGGTTCCACATGCATGTTTTAGCTGAAGGAAGAATACCTTAAACCTGGGTAGTTGAAACCCGTGGAATGGGTACCATGCAATATGACTTCAAAGGGTCTTCATTTGCTCACCGAACCTCTCCAATCCTATCACTGCTGCGTTTATGCCCCTGTACACATGCTTGATTCTCTTTCGGAGACATAGCAATCCATAGGTTTTAAGATACTTATTAGTCAGGTACATTCTTAGGCGTTTAATATGCGGTGTTGAGTCCATTTCGTTGAGCAAGGAGTAGCTCTTGTCTATTCCATATTTGGCTTATGGAACTTTATCTGTGCTCGTTTCAATCTCTGGTTTCATGCAGCACCCGAACTCACCTTTACCCTTAAACAAGCATAAGTTGGTTTTCTAAATTTGAGACCCTGTTCTGTTCTGTAATTCAGTTCCTGTGTAGCCAAGTTTACATTCCGTGTATTACTGATATCTTATGATGTTTCTTTTTCTGTGTGACTTATTTCAGTGAGAATCATCATACCTGAATCCACTCATTGTGCTGCTAAGGGCCTGATGACATAGATTTCATTGCTGAGTGATATTGCTTTGTAAGTAAATACCACACCTTCTTTATCCATTTTTCACTTTCTGCGATGTTGAACTTGTACTGTAAACGAGGTTCTTGTAAACAGAGGCGTCCCAAACTTTGGGTGGCTGTGTCTTTTTGATTTTAATTTCCCTAAGCTATAGGACCATAAGTGGAAGTGCCCTAGGCTCTGTTGCTTTGTTTTTTAGATGTTTCAGGAAACACCATACAATTCTCCCGAGTGTCTGTTGGCAATTTACATCCCGCCCATCAGCATAACAAGGCTCCCAGTTCTCCATGGCCTGTCCTGCCTTTCTGGATTTTACACTTTTTTCAGATGGCCCTTTTGACCGGGGGGAAGTGAGACTTCATTGTAGTGCAGATTTCCTTTGCAAGCTTGCTTGGTTGGCCAAAAAGGGCGTATGCGTTTTTCCCTGAATATATTCAGGAAAAAACGCATACGCCCTTTTTGGCCAAGTGCATCATTGTGGACGTTCTGCCTCTTTTCCTATGCTTTCAATGCAATTCCAGTCTACCTCCTGAAATCGGTTTCCTGCAATTCTGCCCCGCTTTCAAGTCCTCTTGGCAGCCTTACTTCAGTATATTTTTGGACGATAGCTGTCATTTATAACTCTGCAGGTTTGTGAATTACAGTGCCCCTGAGCTCCTTTCTTCAACTCGCTTTCTTTTGAGCTGGCCGCAACACCGCAGGATGGCTTCAGGCCCTAATCTGGTTCCGGCACGGCACGCTGAGCCTTTGGATATTTCCTCTTCCTGGTGGGAAATGAGAGTTAAATTTGCCCGTCCAGACACCTCCAGCTAGTCTCTCATTGGTGTTCCCTATTCCTGTTCATCTTCCGCAGAAATTGCAAACTGGGCCAAACAGGAAGTTAAAGGCGCTGACTCTCCAAGTGGGGAGAGTGTTAGTAAAGCGTCTGGAATGTTGCACCCGAGTACCAGGGGAGGAAAACTGAGACATATTTGAACACGTCTCCCGTTCACACGGTTGATCATACTCTGGGTTCCACATGCATGTTTTAGCTGAAGGAAGAATACCTTAAACCTGGAGAGTTGAGACCCGTGGAATGGGTACCATGCAATATGACTTCAAAGGGTCTTCATTTGCTCACCGAACCTCTCCAATCCTATCACTGCTGCGTTTATGCCCCTGTACACACGCTTGATTCTCTTTTGGAGACATAGCAATCCATAAGTTTTAAGATACTTACTAGTCAGGTACATTCTTAGGCGTTTAATATGGGGTGTTGAGTCCATTTCGTTGAGCAAGGAGTAGCTCTTGTCTATTCCATATTTGGCTTAAGGAACTTTATCTGTGCTCATTTCAATCTCTGGTTTTATGCAGCACCCCAACTCACCTTTCCCCTTAAGCAAGCATAAGTTGGTTTTCTAAATTTGAGACCCTGTTCTGTTTTGGAATTCAGTTCCTGTGTAGCCAAGTTTACATTCCGTGTATTACTGATATCTTATGATGTTTCTTTTTCTGTGTGACTTATTTCAGTTAGAATCATCATACCTGAATCCACTCATTGTGCTGCTAAGGGCCTGATGACATAGATTTCATTGCTGAGTGATATTGCTTTGTAAGTAAATACCACAACTTCTTTATCCATTTTTCACTTTCTGCGATGTTGAACTTGTACTGTAAACGAGGTTCTTGTAAACAGAGGCGTCCCAAACTTTGGGGTGGCTGTGTCTTTTTGATTTTAATTTCCCTAAGCTATAGGACCATAAGTGGAAGTGCCCTAGGCTCTGTTGCTTTGTTTTTTAGATGTTTCAGGAAACACCATACACTTCTCCCGAGTGTCTGTTGGCAATTTACATCCCGCCCATCAGCATAACAAGGCTCCCAGTTCTCCATGGCCTGTCCTGCCTTTCTGGATTTTACACTTTTTTCAGATGGCCCTTTTGACCGGGGGGAAGTGAGACTTCATTGTAGTGCAGATTTCCTTTGCAAGCTTGCTTGGTTGGCCAAAAAGGGCGTATGCGTTTTTTCCTGAATATATTCAGGAAAAAACGCATACGCCCTTTTTGGCCAAGTGCATCATTGTGGACGTTCTGCCTCTTTTCCTATGCTTTCAATGCAATTCCAGTCTACCTCCTGAAATCGGTTTCCTGCAATTCTGCCCTGTTTTCAAGTCCTCTTGGCAGCCTTACTTCAGTATATTTTTGGACGATAGCTGTCATTTATAACTCTGCAGGTTTGTGAATTACAGTGCCCCTGAGCTCCTTTCTTCAACTCGCTTTCTTGTGACCTGGCCGCAACACCGCAGGATGGCTTCAGGCCCTAATCTGGTTCCGGCACGGCACGCTGAGCCCTTGGTTAATTCCTCTTCCTGGTGGGAAATGAGAGTTAAATTTGCCCGTCCAGACACCTCCAGCTAGTCTCTCATTGGTTCTCGCTATTCCTGTTCATCTTCCGCAGAAATTGCAAACTGGGCCAAACAGGAGATTAAAGGGACGGACTCTGCAAGTCAGGAGAGTGTTAGTAAAGCGTCTGGAATGTTGCACCCGAGTACCAGGGTACGAAAACTGAGACATATTTGAACACGTCTCCCGATCACATGGTTGATCATACTCTAGGTTCCACATGCATGTTTTAGCTGAAGGAAGAATACCTTAAACCTGGGTAGTTGAAACCCGTGGAATGGGTACCATGCAATATGACTTCAAAGGGTCTTCATTTGCTCACCGAACCTCTCCAATCCTATCACTGCTGCGTTTATGCCCCTGTACACATGCTTGATTCTCTTTCGGAGACATAGCAATCCATAGGTTTTAAGATACTTACTAGTCAGGTACATTCTTAGGCGTTTAATATGCGGTGTTGAGTCCATTTCGTTGAGCAAGGAGTAGCTCTTGTCTATTCCATATTTGGCTTAAGGAACTTTATCTGTGCTCGTTTCAATCTCTGGTTTTATGCAGCACCCCAACTCACCTTTACCCTTAAGCAAGCATAAGTTGGTTTTCTAAATTTGAGACCCTGTTCTGTTCTGTAATTCAGTTCCTGTGTAGCCAAGTTTACATTCCGTGTATTACTGATATCTTATGATGTTTCTTTTTCTGTGTGACTTATTTCAGTTAGAATCATCATACCTGAATCCACTCATTGTGCTGCTAAGGGCCTGATGACATAGATTTCATTGCTGAGTGATATTGCTTTGTAAGTAAATACCACACCTTCTTTATCCATTTTTCACCTTCTACGATGTTGAACTTGTACTGTAAACGAGGTTCTTGTAAACAGAGGCGTCCCAAACTTTGGGGTGGCTGTGTCTTTTTGATTTTAATTTCCCTAAGCTATAGGACCATAAGTGGAAGTGCCCTAGGCTCTGTTGCTTTGTTTTTTAGATGTTTCAGGAAACACCATACACTTCTCCCGAGTGTCTGTTGGCAATTTACATCCCGCCCATCAGCATAACAAGGCTCCCAGTTCTCCATGGCCTGTCCTGCCTTTCTGGATTTTACACTTTTTTCAGATGGCCCTTTTGACCGGGGGGAAGTGAGACTTCATTGTAGTGCAGATTTCCTTTGCAAGCTTGCTTGGTTGGCCAAAAAGGGCGTATGCGTTTTTTCCTGAATATATTCAGGAAAAAACGCATACGCCCTTTTTGGCCAAGTGCATCATTGTGGACGTTCTGCCTCTTTTCCTATGCTTTCAAAGCAATTCCAGTCTACCTCCTGAAATCGGTTTCCTGCAATTCTGCCCCGCTTTCAAGTCCTCTTGGCAGCCTTACTTCAGTATATTTTTGGACGATAGCTGTCATTTATAACTCTGCAGGTTTGTGAATTACAGTGCCCCTGAGCTCCTTTCTTCAACTCGCTTTCTTTTGAGCTGGCCGCAACACCGCAGGATGGCTTCAGGCCCTAATCTGGTTCCGGCCCGGCACGCTGAGCCTTTGGTTAATTCCTCTTCCTGGTGGGAAATGAGAGTTAAATTTGCCCGTCCAGACACCTCCAGCTAGTCTCTCATTGGTGTTCTCTATTCCTGTTCATCTTCCGCAGAAATTGCAAACTGGGCCAAACAGGAGGTTAAAGGCGCTGACTCTCCAAGTGGGGAGAGTGTTAGTAAAGCATCTGGAATGTTGCACCCGAGTACCAGGGGAGGAAAACTGAGACATATTTGAACACGTCTCCCGTTCACATGGTTGATCATACTCTGGGTTCCACATGCATGTTTTAGCTGAAGGAAGAATACCTTAAACCTGGAGAGTTGAGACCCGTGGAATGGGTACCATGCAATATGACTTCAAAGGGTCTTCATTTGCTCACCGAACCTCTCCAATCCTATCACTGCTGCGTTTATGCCCCTGTACACACGCTTGATTCTCTTTTGGAGACATAGCAATCCATAGGTTTTAAGATACTTACTAGTCAGGTACATTCTTAGGCGTTTAATATGGGGTGTCGAGTCCATTTCGTTGAGCAAGGAGTAGCTCTTGTCTAGTCCATATTTGGCTTAAGGAACTTTATCTGTGCTCATTTCAATCTCTGGTTTTATGCAGCACCCCAACTCACCTTTACCCTTAAGCAAGCATAAGTTGGTTTTCTAAATTTGAGACCCTGTTCTGTTTTGGAATTCAGTTCCTGTGTAGCCAAGTTTACATTCCGTGTATTAGTGATATCTTATGATGTTTCTTTTTCTGTGTGACTTATTTCAGTGAGAATCATCGTACCTGAATCCACTCATTATGCTGCTACGGGCCTGATGACATAGATTTCATTGCTGAGTGATACTGCATTGTACGTAAGTACCACAAGTTCTTTATCCATTTTTCACTTTCTGTGATATTGAACTTGTACGGTAAACGAGGTTCTTGTAAACAGAGGCGTCCCAAACTTTGGGGTGGCTGTGTCTTTTTGATTTTAATTTCCCTAAGCTATAGGACCATAAGTGGAAGTGCCCTAGGCTCTGTTGTTTTGTGTTTTAGATGTTTCAGGAAACACCATACACTTCTCCCGAGTGTCTGTTGGCAATTTACATCCCGCCCATCAGCATAACAAGGCTCCCAGTTCTCCATGGCCTGTCCTGCCTTTCTGGATTTTACACTTTTTTCAGATGGCCCTTTTGACCGGGGGGAAGTGAGACTTCATTGTAGTGCAGATTTCCTTTGCAAGCTTGCTTGGTTGGCCAAAAAGGGCGTATGCGTTTTTTCCTGAATATATTCAGGAAAAAACGCATACGCCCTTTTTGGCCAAGTGCATCATTGTGGACGTTCTGCCTCTTTTCCTATGCTTTCAAAGCAATTCCAGTCTACCTCCTGAAATCGGTTTCCTGCAATTCTGCCCCGCTTTCAAGTCCTCTTGGCAGCCTTACTTCAGTATATTTTTGGACGATAGCTGTCATTTATAACTCTGCAGGTTTGTGAATTACAGTGCCCCTGAGCTCCTTTCTTCAACTCGCTTTCTTTTGAGCTGGCCGCAACACCGCAGGATGGCTTCAGGCCCTAATCTGGTTCCGGCCCGGCACGCTGAGCCTTTGGTTAATTCCTCTTCCTGGTGGGAAATGAGAGTTAAATTTGCCCGTCCAGACACCTCCAGCTAGTCTCTCATTGGTGTTCCCTATTCCTGTTCATCTTCCGCAGAAATTGCAAACTGGGCCAAACAGGAGGTTAAAGGCGCTGACTCTCCAAGTGGGGAGAGTGTTAGTAAAGCATCTGGAATGTTGCACCCGAGTACCAGGGGAGGAAAACTGAGACATATTTGAACACGTCTCCCGTTCACATGGTTGATCATACTCTGGGTTCCACATGCATGTTTTAGCTGAAGGAAGAATACCTTAAACCTGGAGAGTTGAGACCCGTGGAATGGGTACCATGCAATATGACTTCAAAGGGTCTTCATTTGCTCACCGAACCTCTCCAATCCTATCACTGCTGCGTTTATGCCCCTGTACACACGCTTGATTCTCTTTTGGAGACATAGCAATCCATAGGTTTTAAGATACTTACTAGTCAGGTACATTCTTAGGCGTTTAATATGGGATGTCGAGTCCATTTCGTTGAGCAAGGAGTAGCTCTTGTCTAGTCCATATTTGGCTTAAGGAACTTTATCTGTGCTCATTTCAATCTCTGGTTTTATGCAGCACCCCAACTCACCTTTCCCCTTAAGCAAGCATAAGTTGGTTTTCTAAATTTGAGACCCTGTTCTGTTTTGGAATTCAGTTCCTGTGTAGCCAAGTTTACATTCCGTGTATTAGTGATATCTTATGATGTTTCTTTTTCTGTGTGACTTATTTCAGTGAGAATCATCGTACCTGAATCCACTCATTATGCTGCTACGGGCCTGATGACATAGATTTCATTGCTGAGTGATACTGCATTGTACGTAAGTACCACAAGTTCTTTATCCATTTTTCACTTTCTGTGATATTGAACTTGTACGGTAAACGAGGTTCTTGTAAACAGAGGCGTCCCAAACTTTGGGGTGGCTGTGTCTTTTTGATTTTAATTTCCCTAAGCTATAGGACCATAAGTGGAAGTGCCCTAGGCTCTGTTGTTTTGTGTTTTAGATGTTTCAGGAAACACCATACACTTCTCCCGAGTGTCTGTTGGCAATTTACATCCCGCCCATCAGCATAACAAGGCTCCCAGTTCTCCATGGCCTGTCCTGCCTTTCTGGATTTTACACTTTTTTCAGATGGCCCTTTTGACCGGGGGGAAGTGAGACTTCATTGTAGTGCAGATTTCCTTTGCAAGCTTGCTTGGTTGGCCAAAAAGGGCGTATGCGTTTTTTCCTGAATATATTCAGGAAAAAACGCATACGCCCTTTTTGGCCAAGTGCATCATTGTGGACGTTCTGCCTCTTTTCCTATGCTTTCAAAGCAATTCCAGTCTACCTCCTGAAATCGGTTTCCTGCAATTCTGCCCCGCTTTCAAGTCCTCTTGGCAGCCTTACTTCAGTATATTTTTGGACGATAGCTGTCATTTATAACTCTGCAGGTTTGTGAATTACAGTGCCCCTGAGCTCCTTTCTTCAACTCGCTTTCTTTTGAGCTGGCCGCAACACCGCAGGATGGCTTCAGGCCCTAATCTGGTTCCGGCCCGGCACGCTGAGCCTTTGGTTAATTCCTCTTCCTGGTGGGAAATGAGAGTTAAATTTGCCCGTCCAGACACCTCCAGCTAGTCTCTCATTGGTGTTCCCTATTCCTGTTCATCTTCCGCAGAAATTGCAAACTGGGCCAAACAGGAGGTTAAAGGCGCTGACTCTCCAAGTGGGGAGAGTGTTAGTAAAGCATCTGGAATGTTGCACCCGAGTACCAGGGGAGGAAAACTGAGACATATTTGAACACGTCTCCCGTTCACATGGTTGATCATACTCTGGGTTCCACATGCATGTTTTAGCTGAAGGAAGAATACCTTAAACCTGGAGAGTTGAGACCCGTGGAATGGGTACCATGCAATATGACTTCAAAGGGTCTTCATTTGCTCACCGAACCTCTCCAATCCTATCACTGCTGCGTTTATGCCCCTGTACACACGCTTGATTCTCTTTTGGAGACATAGCAATCCATAGGTTTTAAGATACTTACTAGTCAGGTACATTCTTAGGCGTTTAATATGGGGTGTCGAGTCCATTTCGTTGAGCAAGGAGTAGCTCTTGTCTAGTCCATATTTGGCTTAAGGAACTTTATCTGTGCTCATTTCAATCTCTGGTTTTATGCAGCACCCCAACTCACCTTTACCCTTAAGCAAGCATAAGTTGGTTTTCTAAATTTGAGACCCTGTTCTGTTTTGGAATTCAGTTCCTGTGTAGCCAAGTTTACATTCCGTGTATTAGTGATATCTTATGATGTTTCTTTTTCTGTGTGACTTATTTCAGTGAGAATCATCGTACCTGAATCCACTCATTATGCTGCTACGGGCCTGATGACATAGATTTCATTGCTGAGTGATACTGCATTGTACGTAAGTACCACAAGTTCTTTATCCATTTTTCACTTTCTGTGATATTGAACTTGTACGGTAAACGAGGTTCTTGTAAACAGAGGCGTCCCAAACTTTGGGGTGGCTGTGTCTTTTTGATTTTAATTTCCCTAAGCTATAGGACCATAAGTGGAAGTGCCCTAGGCTCTGTTGTTTTGTGTTTTAGATGTTTCAGGAAACACCATACACTTCTCCCGAGTGTCTGTTGGCAATTTACATCCCGCCCATCAGCATAACAAGGCTCCCAGTTCTCCATGGCCTGTCCTGCCTTTCTGGATTTTACACTTTTTTCAGATGGCCCTTTTGACCGGGGGGAAGTGAGACTTCATTGTAGTGCAGATTTCCTTTGCAAGCTTGCTTGGTTGGCCAAAAAGGGCGTATGCGTTTTTTCCTGAATATATTCAGGAAAAAACGCATACGCCCTTTTTGGCCAAGTGCATCATTGTGGACGTTCTGCCTCTTTTCCTATGCTTTCAAAGCAATTCCAGTCTACCTCCTGAAATCGGTTTCCTGCAATTCTGCCCCGCTTTCAAGTCCTCTTGGCAGCCTTACTTCAGTATATTTTTGGACGATAGCTGTCATTTATAACTCTGCAGGTTTGTGAATTACAGTGCCCCTGAGCTCCTTTCTTCAACTCGCTTTCTTTTGAGCTGGCCGCAACACCGCAGGATGGCTTCAGGCCCTAATCTGGTTCCGGCCCGGCACGCTGAGCCTTTGGTTAATTCCTCTTCCTGGTGGGAAATGAGAGTTAAATTTGCCCGTCCAGACACCTCCAGCTAGTCTCTCATTGGTGTTCCCTATTCCTGTTCATCTTCCGCAGAAATTGCAAACTGGGCCAAACAGGAGGTTAAAGGCGCTGACTCTCCAAGTGGGGAGAGTGTTAGTAAAGCATCTGGAATGTTGCACCCGAGTACCAGGGGAGGAAAACTGAGACATATTTGAACACGTCTCCCGTTCACATGGTTGATCATACTCTGGGTTCCACATGCATGTTTTAGCTGAAGGAAGAATACCTTAAACCTGGAGAGTTGAGACCCGTGGAATGGGTACCATGCAATATGACTTCAAAGGGTCTTCATTTGCTCACCAAACCTCTCCAATCCTATCACTGCTGCGTTTATGCCCCTGTACACACGCTTGATTCTCTTTTGGAGACATAGCAATCCATAGGTTTTAAGATACTTACTAGTCAGGTACATTCTTAGGCGTTTAATATGGGGTGTTGAGTCCATTTCGTTGAGCAAGGAGTAGCTCTTGTCTATTCCATATTTGGCTTAAGGAACTTTATCTGTGCTCGTTTCAATCTCTGGTTTTATGCAGCACCCCAACTCACCTTTCCCCTTAAGCAAGCATAAGTTGGTTTTCTAAATTTGAGACCCTGTTCTGTTCTGTAATTCAGTTCCTGTGTAGCCAAGTTTACATTCCGTGTATTACTGATATCTTATGATGTTTCTTTTTCTGTGTGACTTATTTCAGTGAGAATCATCGTACCTGAATCCACTCATTATGCTGCTAAGGGCCTGATGACATAGATTTCATTGCTGAGTGATATTGCTTTGTAAGTAAATACCACAACTTCTTTATCCATTTTTCACTTTCTGCGATGTTGAACTTGTACGGTAAACGAGGTTCTTGTAAACAGAGGCGTCCCAAACTTTGGGGTGGCTGTGTCTTTTTGATTTTAATTTCCCTAAGCTATAGGACCATAAGTGGAAGTGCCCTAGGCTCTGTTGCTTTGTTTTTTAGATGTTTCAGGAAACACCATACACTTCTCCCGAGTGTCTGTTGGCAATTTACATCCCGCCCATCAGCATAACAAGGCTCCCAGTTCTCCATGGCCTGTCCTGCCTTTCTGGATTTTACACTTTTTTCAGATGGCCCTTTTGACCGGGGGGAAGTGAGACTTCATTGTAGTGCAGATTTCCTTTGCAAGCTTGCTTGGTTGGCCAAAAAGGGCGTATGCGTTTTTTCCTGAATATATTCAGGAAAAAACGCATACGCCCTTTTTGGCCAAGTGCATCATTGTGGACGTTCTGCCTCTTTTCCTATGCTTTCAATGCAATTCCAGTCTACCTCCTGAAATCGGTTTCCTGCAATTCTGCCCCGCTTTCAAGTCCTCTTGGCAGCCTTACTTCAGTATATTTTTGGACGATAGCTGTCATTTATAACTCTGCAGGTTTGTGAATTACAGTGCCCCTGAGCTCCTTTCTTCAACTCGCTTTCTTTTGAGCTGGCCGCAACACCGCAGGATGGCTTCAGGCCCTAATCTGGTTCCGGCACGGCACGCTGAGCCTTTGGTTATTTCCTCTTCCTGGTGGGAAATGAGAGTTAAATTTGCCCGTCCAGACACCTCCAGCTAGTCTCTCATTGGTGTTCCCTATTCCTGTTCATCTTCCGCAGAAATTGCAAACTGGGCCAAACAGGAGGTTAAAGGCGCTGACTCTCCAAGTGGGGAGAGTGTTAGTAAAGCATCTGGAATGTTGCACCCGAGTACCAGGGGAGGAAAACTGAGACATATTTGAACACGTCTCCCGTTCACACGGTTGATCATACTCTGGGTTCCACATGCATGTTTTAGCTGAAGGAAGAATACCTTAAACCTGGAGAGTTGAGACCCGTGGAATGGGTACCATGCAATATGACTTCAAAGGGTCTTCATTTGCTCACCGAACCTCTCCAATCCTATCACTGCTGCGTTTATGCCCCTGTACACACGCTTGATTCTCTTTTGGAGACATAGCAATCCATAGGTTTTAAGATACTTACTAGTCAGGTACATTCTTAGGCGTTTAATATGGGGTGTTGAGTCCATTTCATTGAGCAAGGAGTAGCTCTTGTCTATTCCATATTTGGCTTAAGGAACTTTATCTGTGCTCGTTTCAATCTCTGGTTTTATGCAGCACCCCAACTCACCTTTACCCTTAAGCAAGCATAAGTTAGTTTTCTAAATTTGAGACCCTGTTCTGTTCTGTAATTCAGTTCCTGTGTAGCCAAGTTTACATTCCGTGTATTACTGATATCTTATGATGTTTCTTTTTCTGTGTGACTTATTTCAGTTAGAATCATCGTACCTGAATCCACTCATTATGCTGCTACGGGCCTGATGACATAGATTTCATTGCTGAGTGATATTGCTTTGTAAGTAAATACCACAACTTCTTTATCCATTTTTCACTTTCTGCGATGTTGAACTTGTACGGTAAACGAGGTTCTTGTAAACAGAGGCGTCCCAAACTTTGGGGTGGCTGTGTCTTTTTGATTTTAATTTCCCTAAGCTATAGGACCATAAGTGGAAGTGCCCTAGGCTCTGTTGCTTTGTTTTTTAGATGTTTCAGGAAACACCATACACTTCTCCCGAGTGTCTGTTGGCAATTTACATCCCGCCCATCAGCATAACAAGGCTCCCAGTTCTCCATGGCCTGTCCTGCCTTTCTGGATTTTACACTTTTTTCAGATGGCCCTTTTGACCGGGGGGAAGTGAGACTTCATTGTAGTGCAGATTTCCTTTGCAAGCTTGCTTGGTTGGCCAAAAAGGGCGTATGCGTTTTTTCCTGAATATATTCAGGAAAAAACGCATACGCCCTTTTTGGCCAAGTGCATCATTGTGGACGTTCTGCCTCTTTTCCTATGCTTTCAATGCAATTCCAGTCTACCTCCTGAAATCGGTTTCCTGCAATTCTGCCCCGCTTTCAAGTCCTCTTGGCAGCCTTACTTCAGTATATTTTTGGACGATAGCTGTCATTTATAACTCTGCAGGTTTGTGAATTACAGTGCCCCTGAGCTCCTTTCTTCAACTCGCTTTCTTTTGAGCTGGCCGCAACACCGCAGGATGGCTTCAGGCCCTAATCTGGTTCCGGCACGGCACGCTGAGCCTTTGGTTGTTTCCTCTTCCTGGTGGGAAATGAGAGTTAAATTTGCCCGTCCAGACACCTCCAGCTAGTCTCTCATTGGTGTTCCCTATTCCTGTTCATCTTCCGCAGAAATTGCAAACTGGGCCAAACAGGAGGTTAAAGGCGCTGACTCTCCAAGTGGGGAGAGTGTTAGTAAAGCATCTGGAATGTTGCACCCGAGTACCAGGGGAGGAAAACTGAGACATATTTGAACACGTCTCCCGTTCACATGGTTGATCATACTCTGGGTTCCACATGCATGTTTTAGCTGAAGGAAGAATACCTTAAACCTGGAGAGTTGAGACCCGTGGAATGGGTACCATGCAATATGACTTCAAAGGGTCTTCATTTGCTCACCGAACCTCTCCAATCCTATCACTGCTGCGTTTATGCCCCTGTACACACGCTTGATTCTCTTTTGGAGACATAGCAATCCATAGGTTTTAAGATACTTACTAGTCAGGTACATTCTTAGGCGTTTAATATGGGGTGTTGAGTCCATTTCATTGAGCAAGGAGTAGCTCTTGTCTATTCCATATTTGGCTTAAGGAACTTTATCTGTGCTCGTTTCAATCTCTGGTTTTATGCAGCACCCCAACTCACCTTTACCCTTAAGCAAGCATAAGTTAGTTTTCTAAATTTGAGACCCTGTTCTGTTCTGTAATTCAGTTCCTGTGTAGCCAAGTTTACATTCCGTGTATTACTGATATCTTATGATGTTTCTTTTTCTGTGTGACTTATTTCAGTTAGAATCATCGTACCTGAATCCACTCATTATGCTGCTACGGGCCTGATGACATAGATTTCATTGCTGAGTGATATTGCTTTGTAAGTAAATACCACAACTTCTTTATCCATTTTTCACTTTCTGCGATGTTGAACTTGTACGGTAAACGAGGTTCTTGTAAACAGAGGCGTCCCAAACTTTGGGGTGGCTGTGTCTTTTTGATTTTAATTTCCCTAAGCTATAGGACCATAAGTGGAAGTGCCCTAGGCTCTGTTGCTTTGTTTTTTAGATGTTTCAGGAAACACCATACACTTCTCCCGAGTGTCTGTTGGCAATTTACATCCCGCCCATCAGCTTAACAAGGCTCCCAGTTCTCCATGGCCTGTCCTGCCTTTCTGGATTTTACACTTTTTTCAGATGGCCCTTTTGACCGGGGGGAAGTGAGACTTCATTGTAGTGCAGATTTCCTTTGCAAGCTTGCTTGGTTGGCCAAGAAGAGCGTATGCGTTTTTTCCTGAATGTATTCAGGAAAAAACGCATACGCCCTTTTTGGCCAAGTGCATCATTGTGGACGTTCTGCCTCTTTTCCTATGCTTTCAATGCAATTCCAGTCTACCTCCTGAAATCGGTTTCCTGCAATTCTGCCCCGCTTTCAAGTCCTCTTGGCAGCCTTACTTCAGTATATTTTTGGACGATAGCTGTCATTTATAACTCTGCAGGTTTGTGAATTACAGTGCCCCTGAGCTCCTTTCTTCAACTCGCTTTCTTTTGAGCTGGCCGCAACACCGCAGGATGGCTTCAGGCCCTAATCTGGTTCTGGCACGGCACGCTGAGCCTTTGGTTAATTCCTCTTTCTGGTGGGAAATGAGAGTTAAATTTGCCCGTCCAGACACCTCCAGCTAGTCTCTCATTGGTTCTCGCTATTCCTGTTCATCTTCCGCAGAAATTGCAAACTGGGCCAAACAGGAGATTAAAGGGACGGACTCTCCAAGTCAGGAGAGTGTTAGTAAAGCGTCTGGAATATTGCACCCGAGTACCAGGGTACGGAAACTGAGACATATTTGAACACGTCTCCCTATCACATGGTTGATCATACTCTAGGTTCCACATGCATGTTTTAGCTGAAGGAAGAATACCTTAAACCTGGGTAGTTGAAACCCGTGGAATGGGTACCATGCAATATGACTTCAAAGGGTCTTCATTTGCTCACCGAACCTCTCCAATCCTATCACTGCTGCGTTTATGCCCCTGTACACATGCTTGATTCTCTTTCGGAGACATAGCAATCCATAGGTTTTAAGATACTTACTAGTCAGGTACATTCTTAGGCATTTAATATGCGGTGTTGAGTCCATTTCGTTGAGCAAGGAGTAGCTCTTGTCTATTCCATATTTGGCTTAAGGAACTTTATCTGTGCTCGTTTCAATCTCTGGTTTTATGCAGCACCCCAACTCACCTTTACCCTTAAGCAAGCATAAGTTGGTTTTCTAAATTTGAGACCCTGTTCTGTTCTGTAATTCAGTTCCTGTGTAGCCAAGTTTACATTCCGTGTATTACTGATATCTTATGATGTTTCTTTTTCTGTGTGACTTATTTCAGTTAGAATCATCATACCTGAATCCACTCATTGTGCTGCTAAGGGCCTGATGACATAGATTTCATTGCTGAGTGATATTGCTTTGTAAGTAAATACCACACCTTCTTTATCCATTTTTCACTTTCTGCGATGTTGAACTTGTACTGTAAACGAGGTTCTTGTAAACAGAGGCGTCCCAAACTTTGGGGTGGCTGTGTCTTTTTGATTTTAATTTCCCTAAGCTATAGGACCATAAGTGGAAGTGCCCTAGGCTCTGTTGCTTTGTTTTTTAGATGTTTCAGGAAACACCATACACTTCTCCCGAGTGTCTGTTGGCAATTTACATCCCGCCCATCAGCATAACAAGGCTCCCAGTTCTCCATGGCCTGTCCTGCCTTTCTGGATTTTACACTTTTTTCAGATGGCCCTTTTGACCGGGGGGAAGTGAGACTTCATTGTAGTGCAGATTTCCTTTGCAAGCTTGCTTGGTTGGCCAAAAAGGGCGTATGCGTTTTTTCCTGAATATATTCAGGAAAAAACGCATACGCCCTTTTTGGCCAAGTGCATCATTGTGGACGTTCTGCCTCTTTTCCTATGCTTTCAATGCAATTCCAGTCTACCTCCTGAAATCGGTTTCCTGCAATTCTGCCCTGTTTTCAAGTCCTCTTGGCAGCCTTACTTCAGTATATTTTTGGACGATAGCTGTCATTTATAACTCTGCAGGTTTGTGAATTACAGTGCCCCTGAGCTCCTTTCTTCAACTCGCTTTCTTGTGACCTGGCCGCAACACCGCAGGATGGCTTCAGGCCCTAATCTGGTTCCGGCACGGCACGCTGAGCCCTTGGTTAATTCCTCTTCCTGGTGGGAAATGAGAGTTAAATTTGCCCGTCCAGACACCTCCAGCTAGTCTCTCATTGGTTCTCGCTATTCCTGTTCATCTTCCGCAGAAATTGCAAACTGGGCCAAACAGGAGATTAAAGGGACGGACTCTGCAAGTCAGGAGAGTGTTAGTAAAGCGTCTGGAATGTTGCACCCGAGTACCAGGGTACGAAAACTGAGACATATTTGAACACGTCTCCCGATCACATGGTTGATCATACTCTAGGTTCCACATGCATGTTTTAGCTGAAGGAAGAATACCTTAAACCTGGAGAGTTGAAACCCGTGGAATGGGTACCATGCAATATGACTTCAAAGGGTCTTCATTTGCTCACCGAACCTCTCCAATCCTATCACTGCTGCGTTTATGCCCCTGTACACATGCTTGATTCTCTTTCGGAGACATAGCAATCCATAGGTTTTAAGATACTTACTAGTCAGGTACATTCTTAGGCGTTTAATATGCGGTGTTGAGTCCATTTCGTTGAGCAAGGAGTAGCTCTTGTCTATTCCATATTTGGCTTAAGGAACTTTATCTGTGCTCGTTTCAATCTCTGGTTTTATGCAGCACCCCAACTCACCTTTCCCCTTAAGCAAGCATAAGTTGGTTTTCTAAATTTGAGACCCTGTTCTGTTCTGTAATTCAGTTCCTGTGTAGCCAAGTTTACATTCCGTGTATTACTGATATCTTATGATGTTTCTTTTTCTGTGTGACTTATTTCAGTTAGAATCATCATACCTGAATCCACTCATTGTGCTGCTAAGGGCCTGATGACATAGATTTCATTGCTGAGTGATATTGCTTTGTAAGTAAATACCACACCTTCTTTATCCATTTTTCACCTTCTACGATGTTGAACTTGTACTGTAAACGAGGTTCTTGTAAACAGAGGCGTCCCAAACTTTGGGGTGGCTGTGTCTTTTTGATTTTAATTTCCCTAAGCTATAGGACCATAAGTGGAAGTGCCCTAGGCTCTGTTGCTTTGTTTTTTAGATGTTTCAGGAAACACCATACACTTCTCCCGAGTGTCTGTTGGCAATTTACATCCCGCCCATCAGCATAACAAGGCTCCCAGTTCTCCATGGCCTGTCCTGCCTTTCTGGATTTTACACTTTTTTCAGATGGCCCTTTTGACCGGGGGGAAGTGAGACTTCATTGTAGTGCAGATTTCCTTTGCAAGCTTGCTTGGTTGGCCAAAAAGGGCGTATGCATTTTTTCCTGAATATATTCAGGAAAAAACGCATACGCCCTTTTTGACCAAGTGCATCATTGTGGACGTTCTGCCTCTTTTCCTATGCTTTCAATGCAATTCCAGTCTACCTCCTGAAATCAGTTTCCTGCAATTCTGCCCCGCTTTCGAGTCCTCTTGGCCGCCTTACTTCAGTATATTTTTGGACGATAGCTGTCATTTATAACTCTGCAGGTTTGTGAATTACAGTGCCCCTGAGCTCCTTTCTTCAACTCGCTTTCTTGTGACCTGGCCGCAACACCGCAGGATGGCTTCAGGCCCTAATCTGGTTCCGGCACGGCACGCTGAGCCTTTGGTTAATTCCTCTTCCTGGTGGGAAATGAGAGTTAAATTTGCCCGTCCAGACACCTCCAGCTAGTCTCTCATTGGTTCTCGCTATTCCTGTTCATCTTCCGCAGAAATTGCAAACTGGGCCAAACAGGAGATTAAAGGGACGGACTCTCCAAGTCGGGAGAGTGTTAGTAAAGCGTCTGGAATGTTGCACCCGAGTACCAGGGTTCGAAAACTGAGACATATTTGAACACGTCTCCCGATCACATGGTTGATCATACTCTAGGTTCCACATGCATGTTTTAGCTGAAGGAAGAATACCTTAAACCTGGGTAGTTGAAACCCGTGGAATGGGTACCATGCAATATGACTTCAAAGGGTCTTCATTTGCTCACCGAACCTCTCCCATCCTATCACTGCTGCGTTTATGCCCCTGTACACATGCTTGATTCTCTTTCGGAGACATAGCAATCCATAGGTTTTAAGATACTTACTAGTCAGGTACATTCTTAGGCGTTTAATATGCGGTGTTGAGTCCATTTCGTTGAGCAAGGAGTAGCTCTTGTCTATTCCATATTTGGCTTAAGGAACTTTATCTGTGCTCGTTTCAATCTCTGGTTTTATGCAGCACCCCAACTCACCTTTACCCTTAAGCAAGCATAAGTTGGTTTTCTAAATTTGAGACCCTGTTCTGTTCTGTAATTCAGTTCCTGTGTAGCCAAGTTTACATTCCGTGTATTACTGATATCTTATGATGTTTCTTTTTCTGTGTGACTTATTTCAGTTAGAATCATCATATCTGAATCCACTCATTGTGCTGCTAAGTGCCTGATGACATAGATTTCATTGCTGAGTGATATTGCTTTGTAAGTAAATACCACACCTTCTTTATCCATTTTTCACTTTCTGCGATGTTGAACTTGTACTGTAAACGAGGTTCTTGTAAACAGAGGCGTCCCAAACTTTGGGGTGGCTGTGTCTTTTTGATTTTAATTTCCCTAAGCTATAGGACCATAAGTGGAAGTGCCCTAGGCTCTGTTGCTTTGTTTTTTAGATGTTTCAGGAAACACCATACACTTCTCCCGAGTGTCTGTTGGCAATTTACATCCCGCCCATCAGCATAACAAGGCTCCCAGTTCTCCATGGCCTGTCCTGCCTTTCTGGATTTTACACTTTTTTCAGATGGCCCTTTTGACCGGGGGGAAGTGAGACTTCATTGTAGTGCAGATTTCCTTTGCAAGCTTGCTTGGTTGGCCAAAAAGGGCGTATGCGTTTTTTCCTGAATATATTCAGGAAAAAACGCATACGCCCTTTTTGGCCAAGTGCATCATTGTGGACGTTCTGCCTCTTTTCCTATGCTTTCAATGCAATTCCAGTCTACCTCCTGAAATCGGTTTCCTGCAATTCTGCCCCGCTTTCAAGTCCTCTTGGCAGCCTTACTTCAGTATATTTTTGGACGATAGCTGTCATTTATAACTCTGCAGGTTTGTGAATTACAGTGCCCCTGAGCTCCTTTCTTCAACTCGCTTTCTTGTGACCTGGCCGCAACACCGCAGGATGGCTTCAGGCCCTAATCTGGTTCCGGCACGGCACGCTGAGCCTTTGGTTATTTCCTCTTCCTGGTGGGAAATGAGAGTTAAATTTGCCCGTCCAGACACCTCCAGCTAGTCTCTCATTGGTTCTCCCTATTCCTGTTCATCTTCCGCAGAAATTGCAAACTGGGCCAAACAGGAGGTTAAAGGCGCTGACTCTCCAAGTGGGGAGAGTGTTAGTAAAGCGTCTGGAATGTTGCACGCGAGTACCAGGGTACGAAAACTGAGACATATTTGAACACGTCTCCCGTTCACACGGTTGATCATACTCTGGGTTCCACATGCATGTTTTAGCTGAAGGAAGAATACCTTAAACCTGGAGAGTTGAGACCCGTGGAATGGGTACCATGCAATATGACTTCAAGGGGTCTTCATTTGCTCACCGAACCTCTCCAATCCTATCACTGCTGCGTTTATGCCCCTGTACACACGCTTGATTCTCTTTTGGAGACATAGCAATCCATAGGTTTTAAGATACTTACTAGTCAGGTACATTCTTAGGCGTTTAATATGGGGTGTTGAGTCCATTTCGTTGAGCAAGGAGTAGCTCTTGTCTAGTCCATATTTGGCTTAAGGAACTTTATCTGTGCTCATTTCAATCTCTGGTTTTATGCAGCACCCCAACTCACCTTTCCCCTTAAGCAAGCATAAGTTGGTTTTCTAAATTTGAGACCCTGTTCTGTTTTGGAATTCAGTTCCTGTGTAGCCAAGTTTACATTCCGTGTATTAGTGATATCTTATGATGTTTCTTTTTCTGTGTGACTTATTTCAGTGAGAATCATCGTACCTGAATCCACTCATTATGCTGCTACGGGCCTGATGACATAGATTTCATTGCTGAGTGATACTGCATTGTACGTAAGTACCACAAGTTCTTTATCCATTTTTCACTTTCTGTGATATTGAACTTGTACGGTAAACGAGGTTCTTGTAAACAGAGGCGTCCCAAACTTTGGGGTGGCTGTGTCTTTTTGATTTTAATTTCCCTAAGCTATAGGACCATAAGTGGAAGTGCCCTAGGCTCTGTTGCTTTGTTTTTTAGATGTTTCAGGAAACACCATACACTTCTCCCGAGTGTCTGTTGGCAATTTACATCCCGCCCATCAGCATAACAAGGCTCCCAGTTCTCCATGGCCTGTCCTGCCTTTCTGGATTTTACACTTTTTTCAGATGGCCCTTTTGACCGGGGGGAAGTGAGACTTCATTGTAGTGCAGATTTCCTTTGCAAGCTTGCTTGGTTGGCCAAAAAGGGCGTATGCGTTTTTTCCTGAATATATTCAGGAAAAAACGCATACGCCCTTTTTGGCCAAGTGCATCATTGTGGACGTTCTGCCTCTTTTCCTATGCTTTCAAAGCAATTCCAGTCTACCTCCTGAAATCGGTTTCCTGCAATTCTGCCCCGCTTTCAAGTCCTCTTGGCAGCCTTACTTCAGTATATTTTTGGACGATAGCTGTCATTTATAACTCTGCAGGTTTGTGAATTACAGTGCCCCTGAGCTCCTTTCTTCAACTCGCTTTCTTTTGAGCTGGCCGCAACACCGCAGGATGGCTTCAGGCCCTAATCTGGTTCCGGCCCGGCACGCTGAGCCTTTGGTTAATTCCTCTTCCTGGTGGGAAATGAGAGTTAAATTTGCCCGTCCAGACACCTCCAGCTAGTCTCTCATTGGTGTTCCCTATTCCTGTTCATCTTCCGCAGAAATTGCAAACTGGGCCAAACAGGAGGTTAAAGGCGCTGACTCTACAAGTGGGGAGAGTGTTAGTAAAGCATCTGGAATGTTGCACCCGAGTACCAGGGGAGGAAAACTGAGACATATTTGAACACGTCTCCCGTTCACATGGTTGATCATACTCTGGGTTCCACATGCATGTTTTAGCTGAAGGAAGAATACCTTAAACCTGGAGAGTTGAGACCCGTGGAATGGGTACCATGCAATATGACTTCAAAGGGTCTTCATTTGCTCACCGAACCTCTCCAATCCTATCACTGCTGCGTTTATGCCCCTGTACACACGCTTGATTCTCTTTTGGAGACATAGCAATCCATAGGTTTTAAGATACTTACTAGTCAGGTACATTCTTAGGCGTTTAATATGGGGTGTCGAGTCCATTTCGTTGAGCAAGGAGTAGCTCTTGTCTAGTCCATATTTGGCTTAAGGAACTTTATCTGTGCTCATTTCAATCTCTGGTTTTATGCAGCACCCCAACTCACCTTTCCCCTTAAGCAAGCATAAGTTGGTTTTCTAAATTTGAGACCCTGTTCTGTTTTGGAATTCAGTTCCTGTGTAGCCAAGTTTACATTCCGTGTATTAGTGATATCTTATGATGTTTCTTTTTCTGTGTGACTTATTTCAGTGAGAATCATCGTACCTGAATCCACTCATTATGCTGCTGCGGGCCTGATGACATAGATTTCATTGCTGAGTGATACTGCATTGTACGTAAGTACCACAAGTTCTTTATCCATTTTTCACTTTCTGTGATATTGAACTTGTACGGTAAACGAGGTTCTTGTAAACAGAGGCGTCCCAAACTTTGGGGTGGCTGTGTCTTTTTGATTTTAATTTCCCTAAGCTATAGGACCATAAGTGGAAGTGCCCTAGGCTCTGTTGCTTTGTTTTTTAGATGTTTCAGGAAACACCATACACTTCTCCCGATTGGCTGTTGGCAATTTACATCCCGCCCATCAGCATAACAAGGCTCCCAGTTCTCCATGGCCTGTCCTGCCTTTCTGGATTTTACACTTTTTTCAGATGGCCCTTTTGACCGGGGGGAAGTGAGACTTCATTGTAGTGCAGATTTCCTTTGCAAGCTTGCTTGGTTGGCCAAAAAGGGCGTATGCGTTTTTTCCTGAATATATTCAGGAAAAAACGCATACGCCCTTTTTGGCCAAGTGCATCATTGTGGACGTTCTGCCTCTTTTCCTATGCTTTCAATGCAATTCCAGTCTACCTCCTGAAATCGGTTTCCTGCAATTCTGCCCCGCTTTCGAGTCCTCTTGGCAGCCTTCAGTATATTTTTGGACCATAGCTGTCATTTATAACTCTGCAGGTTTGTGAATTACAGTGCCCCTGAGCTCCTTTCTTCAACTCGCTTTCTTTTGAGCTGGCCGCAACACCACAGGATGGCTTCAGGCCCTAATCTGGTTCCGGCACGGCACGCTGAGCCTTTGGTTATTTCCTCTTCCTGGTGGGAAATGAGAGTTAAATTTGCCCGTCCAGACACCTCCAGCTAGTCTCTCATTGGTTCTCGCTATTCCTGTTCATCTTCCGCAGAAATTGCAAACTGGGCCAAACAGGAGGTTAAAGGCGCTGACTTTCCAAGTGGGGAGAGTGTTAGTAAAGCGTCTGGAATGTTGCACCCGAGTACCAGGGGAGGAAAACTGAGACATATTTGAACACGTCTCCCGTTCACACGGTTGATCATACTCTGGGTTCCACATGCATGTTTTAGCTGAAGGAAGAATACCTTAAACCTGGAGAGTTGAGACCCGTGGAATGGGTACCATGCAATATGACTTCAAAGGGTCTTCATTTGCTCACTGAACCTCTCCAATCCTATCACTGCTGCGTTTATGCTCCTGTACACAAGCTTGATTCTCTTTTGGAGACATAGCAATCCATAGGTTTTAAGATACTTACTAGTCAGGTACATTCTTAGGCGTTTAATATGGGGTGTTCAGTCCATTTCGTTGAGCAAGGAGTAGCTCTTGTCTACTCCATATTTGGCTTAAGGAACTTTATCTGTGCTCATTTCAATCTCTGGTTTTATGCAGCACCCCAACTCACCTTTCCCCTTAAGCAAGCATAAGTTGGTTTTCTAAATTTGAGACCCTGTTCTGTTCTGTAATTCAGTTCCTGTGTAGCCAAGTTTACATTCCGTGTATTACTGATATCTTATGATGTTTCTTTTTCTGTGTGACTTATTTCAGTTAGAATCATCATACCTGAATCCACTCATTGTGCTGCTAAGGGCCTGATGACATAGATTTCATTGCTGAGTGATATTGCTTTGTAAGTAAATACCACACCTTCTTTATCCATTTTTCACTTTCTGCGATGTTGAACTTGTACTGTAAACGAGGTTCTTGTAAACAGAGGCGTCCCAAACTTTGGGGTGGCTGTGTCTTTTTGATTTTAATTTCCCTAAGCTATAGGACCATAAGTGGAAGTGCCCTAGGCTCTGTTGCTTTGTTTTTTAGATGTTTCAGGAAACACCATACACTTCTCCCGAGTGTCTGTTGGCAATTTACATCCCGCCCATCAGCATAACAAGGCTCCCAGTTCTCCATGGCCTGTCCTGCCTTTCTGGATTTTACACTTTTTTCAGATGGCCCTTTTGACCGGGGGGAAGTGAGACTTCATTGTAGTGCAGATTTCCTTTGCAAGCTTGCTTGGTTGGCCAAAAAGGGCGTATGCGTTTTTTCCTGAATATATTCAGGAAAAAACGCATACGCCCTTTTTGGCCAAGTGCATCATTGTGGACGTTCTGCCTCTTTTCCTATGCTTTCAATGCAATTCCAGTCTACCTCCTGAAATCGGTTTCCTGCAATTCTGCCCCGCTTTCAAGTCCTCTTGGCAGCCTTACTTCAGTATATTTTTGGACGATAGCTGTCATTTATAACTCTGCAGGTTTGTGAATTACAGTGCCCCTGAGCTCCTTTCTTCAACTCGCTTTCTTGTGACCTGGCCGCAACACCGCAGGATGGCTTCAGGCCCTAATCTGGTTCCGGCACGGCACGCTGAGCCTTTGGTTATTTCCTCTTCCTGGTGGGAAATGAGAGTTAAATTTGCCCGTCCAGACACCTCCAGCTAGTCTCTCATTGGTTCTCGCTATTCCTGTTCATCTTCCGCAGAAATTGCAAACTGGGCCAAACAGGAGGTTAAAGGCACTGACTCTCCAAGTGGGGAGAGTGTTAGTAAAGCATCTGGAATGTTGCACCCGAGTCCCAGGGGAGGAAAACTGAGACATATTTGAACACGTCTCCCGATCACACGGTTGATCATACTCTGGGTTCCACATGCATGTTTTAGCTGAAGGAAGAATACCTTAAACCTGGGTAGTTGAAACCCTTGGAATGGGAACCATGCAATATGACTTCAAAGGGTCTTAATTTGCTCACCGAACCTCTCCAATCCTATCACTGCTGCGTTTATGCCCCTGTACACATGCTTGATTCTCTTTCAGAGACATAGCAATCCATAGGTTTTAAGATACTTACTAGTCAGGTACATTCTTAGGCGTTTAATATGGGGTGTTGAGTCCATTTCGTTGAGCAAGGAGTAGCTCTTGTCTATTCCATATTTGGCTTAAGGAACTTTATCTGTGCTCATTTCAATCTCTGGTTTTATGCAGCACCCCAACTCACCTTTCCCCTTAAGCAAGCATAAGTTGGTTTTCTAAATTTGAGACCCTGTTCTGTTCTGTAATTCAGTTCCTGTGTAGCCAAGTTTACATTCCGTGTATTAGTGATATCTTATGATGTTTCTTTTTCTGTGTGACTTATTTCAGTTAGAATCATCATACCTGAATCCACTCATTGTGCTGCTAAGGGCCTGATGACATAGATTTCATTGCTGAGTGATATTGCTTTGTAAGTAAATACCACAACTTCTTTATCCATTTTTCACTTTCTGCGATGTTGAACTTGTACTGTAAACGAGGTTCTTGTAAACAAAGGCGTCCCAAACTTTGGGGTGGCTGTGTCTTTTTGATTTTAATTTCCCTAAGCTATAGGACCATAAGTGGAAGTGCCCTAGGCTCTGTTGCTTTGTTTTTTAGATGTTTCAGGAAACACCATACACTTCTCCCGAGTGTCTGTTGGCAATTTACATCCCGCCCATCAGCATAACAAGGCTCCCAGTTCTCCATGGCCTGTCCTGCCTTTCTGGATTTTACACTTTTTTCAGATGGCCCTTTTGACCGGGGGGAAGTGAGACTTCATTGTAGTGCAGATTTCCTTTGCAAGCTTGCTTGGTTGGCCAAAAAGGGCATATGCGTTTTTTCCTGAATATATTCAGGAAAAAACGCATACGCCCTTTTTGGCCAAGTGCATCATTGTGGACGTTCTGCCTCTTTTCCTATGCTTTCAATGCAATTCCAGTCTACCTCCTGAAATCTGTTTCCTGCAATTCTGCCCCGCTTTCAAGTCCTCTTGGCAGCCTTACTTCAGTATATTTTTGGACGATAGCTGTCATTTATAACTCTGCAGGTTTGTGAATTACAGTGCCCCTGAGCTCCTTTCTTCAACTCGCTTTCTTGTGACCTGGCCGCAACACCGCAGGATGGCTTCAGGCCCTAATCTGGTTCTGGCACGGCACGCTGAGCCTTTGGTAATTTCCTCTTCCTGGTGGGAAATGAGAGTTAAATTTGCCCGTCCAGACACCTCCAGCTAGTCTCTCATTGGTTCTCCCTATTCCTGTTCATTTTCCGCAGAAATTGCAAACTGGGACAAACAGGAAGTTAAAGGCGCTGACTCTCCAAGTGGGGAGAGTGTTAGTAAAGCGTCTGGAATGTTGCACCCGAGTACCAGGGGAGGAAAACTGAGACATATTTGAACACGTCTCCCGTTCACACGGTTGATCATACTCTGGGTTCCACATGCATGTTTTAGCTGAAGGAAGAATACCTTAAACCTGGAGAGTTGAGACCCGTGGAATGGGTACCATGCAATATGACTTCAAAGGGTCTTCATTTGTTCACCGAACCTCTCCAATCCTATCACTGCTGCGTTTATGCCTCTGTACACATGCTTGATTCTCTTTCGGAGACATAGCAATCCATAGGTTTTAAGATACTTACTAGTCAGGTACATTCTTAGGCGTTTAATATGGGGTGTTGAGTCCATTTCGTTGAGCAAGGAGTAGCTCTTGTCTAGTCCATATTTGGCTTAAGGCACTTTATCTGTGCTCATTTCAATCTCTGGTTTTATGCAGCACCCCAACTCACCTTTCCCCTTAAGCAAGCATAAGTTGGTTTTCTAAATTTGAGACCCTGTTCTGTTCTGTAATTCAGTTCCTGTGTAGCCAAGTTTACATTCCGTGTATTACTGATATCTTATGATGTTTCTTTTTCTGTGTGACTTATTTCAGTTAGAATCATCATACCTGAATCCACTCATTGTGCTGCTAATGGCCTGATGACATAGATTTCATTGCTGAGTGATATTTTTTTGTAAGTAAATACCACATGTTCTTTATCCATTTTTCACTTTCTGCGATGTTGAACTTGTACTGTAAACGAGGTTCTTGTAAACAGAGGCGTCCCAAACTTTGGGGTGGCTGTGTCTTTTTGATTTTAATTTCCCTAAGCTATAGGACCATAAGTGGAAGTGCCCTAGGCTCTGTTGCTTTGTTTTTTAGATGTTTCAGGAAACACCATACACTTCTCCCGAGTGTCTGTTGGCAATTTACATCCCGCCCATCAGCATAACAAGGCTCCCAGTTCTCCATGGCCTGTCCTGCCTTTCTGGATTTTACACTTTTTTCAGATGGCCCTTTTGACCGGGGGGAAGTGAGACTTCATTGTAGTGCAGATTTCCTTTGCAAGCTTGCTTGGTTGGCCAAAAAGGGCGTATGCGTTTTTTCCTGAATATATTCAGGAAAAAACGCATACGCCCTTTTTGGCCAAGTGCATCATTGTGGACGTTCTGCCTCTTTTCCTATGCTTTCAATGCAATTCCAGTCTACCTCCTGAAATCGGTTTCCTGCAATTCTGCCCCGCTTTCAAGTCCTCTTGGCAGCCTTACTTCAGTATATTTTTGGACGATAGCTGTCATTTATAACTCTGCAGCTTTGTGAATTACAGTGCCCCTGAGCTCCTTTCTTCAACTCGCTTTCTTTTGAGCTGGCCGCAACACCGCAGGATGGCTTCAGGCCCTAATCTGGTTCCGGCCCGGCACGCTGAGCCTTTGGTTATTTCCTCTTCCTGGTGGGAAATGAGAGTTAAATTTGCCCGTCCAGACACCTCCAGCTAGTCTCTCATTGGTGTTCCCTATTCCTGTTCATCTTCCGCAGAAATTGCAAACTGGGCCAAACAGGAGGTTAAAGGCGCTGACTCTCCAAGTGGGGAGAGTGTTAGTAAAGCGTCTTGAATGTTGCACCAGAGTACCAGGGGAGGAAAACTGAGACATATTTGAACACGTCTCCCGTTCACACGCTTGATCATACTCTGGGTTCCACATGCATGTTTTAGCTGAAGGAAGAATACCTTAAACCTGGAGAGTTGAGACCCGTGGAATGGGTACCATGCAATATGACTTCAAAGTGTCTTCATTTGCTCACCAAACCTCTCCAATCCTATCACTGCTGCGTTTATGCCCCTGTACACACGCTTGATTCTCTTTTGGAGACATAGCAATCCATAGGTTTTAAGATACTTACTAGTCAGGTACATTCTTAGGCGTTTAATATGGGGTGTTGAGTCCATTTCGTTGAGCAAGGAGTAGCTCTTGTCTAGTCCATATTTGGCTTAAGGAACTTTATCTGTGCTCATTTCAATCTCTGGTTTTATGCAGCACCCCAACTCACCTTTCCCCTTAAGCAAGCATAAGTTGGTTTTCTAAATTTGAGACCCTGTTCTGTTTTGGAATTCAGTTCCTGTGTAGCCAAGTTTACATTCCGTGTATTAGTGATATCTTATGATGTTTCTTTTTCTGTGTGACTTATTTCAGTGAGAATCATCGTACCTGAATCCACTCATTATGCTGCTACGGGCCTGATGACATAGATTTCATTGCTGAGTGATACTGCATTGTACGTAAGTACCACAAGTTCTTTATCCATTTTTCACTTTCTGTGATATTGAACTTGTACGGTAAACGAGGTTCTTGTAAACAGAGGCGTCCCAAACTTTGGGGTGGCTGTGTCTTTTTGATTTTAATTTCCCTAAGCTATAGGACCATAAGTGGAAGTGCCCTAGGCTCTGTTGCTTTGTTTTTTAGATGTTTCAGGAAACACCATACACTTCTCCCGAGTGTCTGTTGGCAATTTACATCCCGCCCATCAGCATAACAAGGCTCCCAGTTCTCCATGGCCTGTCCTGCCTTTCTGGATTTTACACTTTTTTCAGATGGCCCTTTTGACCGGGGGGAAGAGAGACTTCATTGTAGTGCAGATTTCCTTTGCAAGCTTGCTTGGTTGGCCAAAAAGGGCATATGCGTTTTTTCCTGAATATATTCAGGAAAAAACGCATATGCCCTTTTTGGCCAAGTGCATCATTGTGGACGTTCTGCCTCTTTTCCTATGCTTTCAATGCAATTCCAGTCTACCTCCTGAAATCGGTTTCCTGCAATTCTGCCCCGCTTTCAAGTCCTCTTGGCAGCCTTACTTCAGTATATTTTTGGACGATAGCTGTCATTTATAACTCTGCAGGTTTGTGAATTACAGTGCCCCTGAGCTCCTTTCTTCAACTCGCTTTCTTTTGAGCTGGCCGCAACACCGCAGGATGGCTTCAGGCCCTAATCTGGTTCCGGCACGGCACGCTGAGCCTTTGGTTAATTCCTCTTCCTGGTGGGAAATGAGAGTTAAATTTGCCCGTCCAGACACCTCCACCTAGTCTCTCATTGGTTCTCGCTATTCCTGTTCATCTTCCGCAGAAATTGCAAACTGGGCCATACAGGAGATTAAAGGGACGGACTCTCCAAGTGGGGAGAGTGTTAGTAAAGCGTCTGGAATGTTGCACCCGAGTACCAGGGTACAAAAACTGAGACATATTTGAACACGTCTCCCGTTCACATGGTTGATCATACTCTAGGTTCCACATGCATGTTTTAGCTGAAGGAAGAATACCTTAAACCTGGGTAGTTGAAACCCGTGGAATGGGTACCATGCAATATGACTTCAAAGGGTCTTCATTTGCTCACCGAACCTCTCCAATCCTATCACTGCTGCGTTTATGCCCCTGTACACATGCTTGATTCTCTTTTGGAGACATAGCAATCCATAGGTTTTAAGATACTTACTAGTCAGGTACATTCTTAGGCGTTTAATATGCGGTGTTGAGTCCATTTCGTTGAGCAAGGAGTAGCTCTTGTCTAGTCCATATTTGGCTTAAGGAACTTTATCTGTGCTCATTTCAATCTCTGGTTTTATGCAGCACCCCAACTCACCTTTCCCCTTAAGCAAGCATAAGTTGGTTTTCTAAATTTGAGACCCTGTTCTGTTTTGGAATTCAGTTCCTGTGTAGCCAAGTTTACATTCCGTGTATTAGTGATATCTTATGATGTTTCTTTTTCTGTGTGACTTATTTCAGTGAGAATCATCGTACCTGAATCCACTCATTATGCTGCTACGGGCCTGATGACATAGATTTCATTGCTGAGTGATACTGCATTGTACGTAAGTACCACAAGTTCTTTATCCATTTTTCACTTTCTGCGATGTTGAACTTGTACTGTAAACGAGGTTCTTGTAAACAGAGGCGTCCCAAACTTTGGGGTGGCTGTGTCTTTTTGATTTTAATTTCCCTAAGCTATAGGACCATAAGTGGAAGTGCCCTAGGCTCTGTTGCTTTGTTTTTTAGATGTTTCAGGAAACACCATACACTTCTCCCGAGTGTCTGTTGGCAATTTACATCCCGCCCATCAGCATAAAAAGGCTCCCAGTTCTCCATGGCCTGTCCTGCCTTTCTGGATTTTACACTTTTTTCAGATGGCCCTTTTGACCGGGGGGAAGTGAGACTTCATTGTAGTGCAGATTTCCTTTGCAAGCTTGCTTGGTTGGCCCAAAAGGGCGTATGCGTTTTTTCCTGAATATATTCAGGAAAAAACGCATACGCCCTTTTTGGCCAAGTGCATCATTGTGGACGTTCTGCCTCTTTTCCTATGCTTTCAATGCAATTCCAGTCTACCTCCTGAAATCGGTTTCCTGCAATTCTGCCCCACTTTCGAGTCCTCTTGGCAGCCTTACTTCAGTATATTTTCGGACGATAGCTGTCATTTATAACTCTGCAGGTTTGTGAATTACAGTGCCCCTGAGCTCCTTTCTTCAACTCGCTTTCTTGTGACCTGGCCGCAACACCGCAGGATGGCTTCAGGCCCTAATCTGGTTCCGGCACGGCACGCTGAGCCTTTGGTTAATTCCTATTTCTGGTGGGAATTGAGAGTTAAATTTGCCCGTCCAGACACCTCCAGCTAGTCTCTCATTGGTTCTCGCTATTCCTGTTCATATTCCGCAGAAATTGCAAACTGGGACAAACAGGAGATTAAAGGGACGGACTCTCCAAGTGGGGAGAGTGTTAGTAAAGCGTCTGGAATGTTGCACCCGAGTACCAGGGGAGGAAAACTGAGACATATTTGAACACGTCTCCCGTTCACATGGTTGATCATACTCTGGGTTCCACATGCATGTTTTAGCTGAAGGAAGAATACCTTAAACCTGGAGAGTTGAAACCCGTGGAATGGGTACCATGCAATATGACTTCAAAGGGTCTTCATTTGTTCACCGAACCTCTCCAATCCTATCACTGCTGCGTTTATGCGCCTGTACACATGCTTGATTCTCTTTCGGAGACATAGCAATCCATAGGTTTTAAGATACTTACTAGTCAGGTACATTCTTAGGCGTTTAATATGCGGTGTTGAGTCCATTTCGTTGAGCAAGGAGTAGCTCTTGTCTATTCCATATTTGGCTTAAGGAACTTTATCTGTGCTCATTTCAATCTCTGGTTTTATGCAGCACCCCAACTCACCTTTCCCCTTAAGCAAGCATAAGTTGATTTTCTAAATTTGAGACCCTGTTCTGTTCTGTAATTCAGTTCCTGTGTAGCCAAGTTTACATTCCGTGTATTACTGATATCTTATGATGTTTCTTTTTCTGTGTGACTTATTTCAGTTAGAATCATCATACCTGAATCCACTCATTGTGCTGCTAAGGGCCTGATGACATAGATTTCATTGCTGAGTGATATTGCTTTGTAAGTAAATACCACAACTTCTTTATCCATTTTTCACTTTCTGCGATGTTGAACTTGTACTGTAAACGAGGTTCTTGTAAACAGAGGCGTCCCAAACTTTGGGGTGGCTGTGTCTTTTTGATTTTAATTTCCCTAAGCTATAGGACCATAAGTGGAAGTGCCCTAGGCTCTGTTGCTTTGTTTTTTAGATGTTTCAGGAAACACCATACACTTCTCCCGAGTGGCTGTTGGCAATTTACATCCCGCCCATCAGCATAACAAGGCTCCCAGTTCTCCATGGCCTGTCCTGCCTTTCTGGATTTTACACTTTTTTCAGATGGCCCTTTTGACCGGGGGGAAGTGAGACTTCATTGTAGTGCAGATTTCCTTTGCAAGCTTGCTTGGTTGGCCAAAAAGGGCATATGTGTTTTTTCCTGAATATATTCAGGAAAAAACGCATATGCCCTTTTTGGCCAAGTGCATCATTGTGGACGTTCTGCCTCTTTTCCTATGCTTTCAATGCAATTCCAGTCTACCTCCTGAAATCGGTTTCCTGCAATTCTGCCCCGCTTTCAAGTCCTCTTGGCAGCCTTACTTCAGTATATTTTTGGACGATAGCTGTCATTTATAACTCTGCAGGTTTGTGAATTACAGTGCCCCTGAGCTCCTTTCTTCAACTCGCTTTCTTTTGAGCTGGCCGCAACACCGCAGGATGGCTTCAGGCCCTAATCTGGTTCCGGCACGGCACGCTGAGCCTTTGGTTAATTCCTCTTCCTGGTGGGAAATGAGAGTTAAATTTGCCCGTCCAGACACCTCCAGCTAGTCTCTCATTGGTTCTCGCTATTCCTGTTCATCTTCCGCAGAAATTGCAAACTGGGCCATACAGGAGATTAAAGGGACGGACTCTCCAAGTGGGGAGAGTGTTAGTAAAGCGTCTGGAATGTTGCACCCGAGTACCAGGGTACAAAAACTGAGACATATTTGAACACGTCTCCCGTTCACATGGTTGATCATACTCTAGGTTCCACATGCATGTTTTAGCTGAAGGAAGAATACCTTAAACCTGGGTAGTTGAAACCCGTGGAATGGGTACCATGCAATATGACTTCAAAGGGTCTTCATTTGCTCACCGAACCTCTCCAATCCTATCACTGCTGCGTTTATGCCCCTGTACACACGCTTGATTCTCTTTTGGAGACATAGCAATCCATAGGTTTTAAGATACTTACTAGTCAGGTACATTCTTAGGCGTTTAATATGCGGTGTTGAGTCCATTTCGTTGAGCAAGGAGTAGCTCTTGTCTAGTCCATATTTGGCTTAAGGAACTTTATCTGTGCTCATTTCAATCTCTGGTTTTATGCAGCACCCCAACTCACCTTTCCCCTTAAGCAAGCATAAGTTGGTTTTCTAAATTTGAGACCCTGTTCTGATTTGGAATTCAGTTCCTGTGTAGCCAAGTTTACATTCCGTGTATTAGTGATATCTTATGATGTTTCTTTTTCTGTGTGACTTATTTCAGTGAGAATCATCGTACCTGAATCCACTCATTATGCTGCTACGGGCCTGATGACATAGATTTCATTGCTGAGTGATACTGCATTGTACGTAAGTACCACAAGTTCTTTATCCATTTTTCACTTTCTGCGATGTTGAACTTGTACTGTAAACGAGGTTCTTGTAAACAGAGGCGTCCCAAACTTTGGGGTGGCTGTGTCTTTTTGATTTTAATTTCCCTAAGCTATAGGACCATAAGTGGAAGTGCCCTAGGCTCTGTTGCTTTGTTTTTTAGATGTTTCAGGAAACACCATACACTTCTCCCGAGTGTCTGTTGGCAATTTACATCCCGCCCATCAGCATAACAAGGCTCCCAGTTCTCCATGGCCTGTCCTGCCTTTCTGGATTTTACACTTTTTTCAGATGGCCCTTTTGACCGGGGGGAAGTGAGACTTCATTGTAGTGCAGATTTCCTTTGCAAGCTTGCTTGGTTGGCCAAAAAGGGCGTATGCGTTTTTTCCTGAATATATTCAGGAAAAAACGCATACGCCCTTTTTGGCCAAGTGCATCATTGTGGACGTTCTGCCTCTTTTCCTATGCTTTCAATGCAATTCCAGTCTACCTCCTGAAATCGGTTTCCTGCAATTCTGCCCCACTTTCGAGTCCTCTTGGCAGCCTTACTTCAGTATATTTTTGGACGATAGCTGTCATTTATAACTCTGCAGTTTTGTGAATTACAGTGCCCCTGAGCTCCTTTCTTCAACTCGCTTTCTTGTGACCTGGCCGCAACACCGCAGGATGGCTTCAGGCCCTAATCTGGTTCCGGCACGGCACGCTGAGCCTTTGGTTAATTCCTCTTTCTGGTGGGAAATGAGAGTTAAATTTGCCCGTCCAGACACCTCCAGCTAGTCTCTCATTGGTTCTCGCTATTCCTGTTCATATTCCGCAGAAATTGCAAACTGGGACAAACAGGAGATTAAAGGGACGGACTCTCCAAGTGGGGAGAGTGTTAGTAAAGCGTCTGGAATGTTGCACCCGAGTACCAGGGGAGGAAAACTGAGACATATTTGAACACGTCTCCCGTTCACATGGTTGATTATACTCTGGGTTCCACATGCATGTTTTAGCTGAAGGAAGAATACCTTAAACCTGGGTAGTTGAAACCCGTGGAATGGGTACCATGCAATATGACTTCAAAGGGTCTTCATTTGCTCACCGAACCTCTCCAATCCTATCACTGCTGCGTTTATGTCCCTGTACACACGCTTGATTCTCTTTTGGAGACATAGCAATCCATAGGTTTTAAGATACTTACTAGTCAGGTACATTCTTAGGCGTTTAATATGGGGTGTTGAGTCCATTTCGTTGAGCAAGGAGTAGCTCTTGTCTAGTCCATATTTGGCTTAAGGAACTTTATCTGTGCTCATTTCAATCTCTGGTTTTATGCAGCACCCCAACTCACCTTTCCCCTTAAGCAAGCATAAGTTGGTTTTCTAAATTTGAGACCCTGTTCTGTTTTGGAATTCAGTTCCTGTGTAGCCAAGTTTACATTCCGTGTATTAGTGATATCTTATGATGTTTCTTTTTCTGTGTGACTTATTTCAGTGAGAATCATCGTACCTGAATCCACTCATTATGCTGCTACGGGCCTGATGACATAGATTTCATTGCTGAGTGATACTGCATTGTACGTAAGTACCACAAGTTCTTTATCCATTTTTCACTTTCTGTGATATTGAACTTGTACGGTAAACGAGGTTCTTGTAAACAGAGGCGTCCCAAACTTTGGGGTGGCTGTGTCTTTTTGATTTTAATTTCCCTAAGCTATAGGACCATAAGTGGAAATGCCCTAGGCTCTGTTGCTTTGTTTTTTAGATGTTTCAGGAAACACCATACACTTCTCCCGAGTGTCTGTTGGCAATTTACATCCCGCCCATCAGCATAACAAGGCTCCCAGTTCTCCATGACCTGTCCTGCCTTTCTGGATTTTACACTTTTTTCAGATGGCCCTTTTGACCGGGGGGAAGTGAGACTTCATTGTAGTGCAGATTTCCTTTGCAAGCTTGCTTGGTTGGCCAAAAAGGGCGTATGCGTTTTTTCCTGAATATATTCAGGAAAAAACGCATACGCCCTTTTTGGCCAAGTGCATCATTGTGGACGTTCTGCCTCTTTTCCTATGCTTTCAATGCAATTCCAGTCTACCTCCTGAAATCGGTTTCCTGCAATTCTGCCCCGCTTTCAAGTCCTCTTGGCAGCCTTACTTCAGTATATTTTTGGACGATAGCTGTCATTTATAACTCTGCAGGTTTGTGAATTACAGTGCCCCTGAGCTCCTTTCTTCAACTCGCTTTCTTTTGAGCTGGCCGCAACACCGCAGGATGGCTTCAGGCCCTAATCTGGTTCCGGCACGGCACGCTGAGCCTTTGGTTAATTCCTCTTCCTGGTGGGAAATGAGAGTTAAATTTGCCCGTCCAGACACCTCCAGCTAGTCTCTCATTGGTTCTCGCTATTCCTGTTCATCTTCCGCAGAAATTGCAAACTGGGCCATACAGGAGATTAAAGGGACGGACTCTCCAAGTGGGGAGAGTGTTAGTAAAGCGTCTGGAAAGTTGCACCCGAGTACCAGGGTACAAAAACTGAGACATATTTGAACACGTCTCCCGTTCACATGGTTGATCATACTCTAGGTTCCACATGCATGTTTTAGCTGAAGGAAGAATACCTTAAACCTGGGTAGTTGAAACCCGTGGAATGGGTACCATGCAATATGACTTCAAAGGGTCTTCATTTGCTCACCGAACCTCTCCAATCCTATCACTGCTGCGTTTATGCCCCTGTACACATGCTTGATTCTCTTTTGGAGACATAGCAATCCATAGGTTTTAAGATACTTACTAGTCAGGTACATTCTTAGGCGTTTAATATGCGGTGTTGAGTCCATTTCGTTGAGCAAGGAGTAGCTCTTGTCTATTCCATATTTGGCTTAAGGAACTTTATCTGTGCTCATTTCAATCTCTGGTTTTATGCAGCACCCCAACTCACCTTTCCCCTTAAGCAAGCATAAGTTGGTTTTCTAAATTTGAGACCCTGTTCTGTTTTGGAATTCAGTTCCTGTGTAGCCAAGTTTACATTCCGTGTATTAGTGATATCTTATGATGTTTCTTTTTCTGTGTGACTTATTTCAGTGAGAATCATCGTACCTGAATCCACTCATTATGCTGCTACGGGCCTGATGACATAGATTTCATTGCTGAGTGATACTGCATTGTACGTAAGTACCACAAGTTCTTTATCCATTTTTCACTTTCTGCGATGTTGAACTTGTACTGTAAACGAGGTTCTTGTAAACAGAGGCGTCCCAAACTTTGGGGTGGCTGTGTCTTTTTGATTTTAATTTCCCTAAGCTATAGGACCATAAGTGGAAGTGCCCTAGGCTCTGTTGCTTTGTTTTTTAGATGTTTCAGGAAACACCATACACTTCTCCCGAGTGGCTGTTGGCAATTTACATCCCGCCCATCAGCATAACAAGGCTCCCAGTTCTCCATGACCTGTCCTGCCTTTCTGGATTTTACACTTTTTTCAGATGGCCCTTTTGACCGGGGGGAAGTGAGACTTCATTGTAGTGCAGATTTCCTTTGCAAGCTTGCTTGGTTGGCCAAAAAGGGCGTATGCGTTTTTTCCTGAATATATTCAGGAAAAAACGCATACGCCCTTTTTGGCCAAGTGCATCATTGTGGACGTTCTGCCTCTTTTCCTATGCTTTCAATGCAATTCCAGTCTACCTCCTGAAATCGGTTTCCTGCAATTCTGCCCCACTTTCGAGTCCTCTTGGCAGCCTTACTTCAGTATATTTTTGGACGATAGCTGTCATTTATAACTCTGCAGGTTTGTGAATTACAGTGCCCCTGAGCTCCTTTCTTCAACTCGCTTTCTTTTGACCTGGCCGCAACACCGCAGGATGGCTTCAGGCCCTAATCTGGTTCCGGCACGGCACGCTGAGCCTTTGGTTAATTCCTCTTCCTGGTGGGAAATGAGAGTTAAATTTGCCCGTCCAGACACCTCCAGCTAGTCTCTCATTGGTTCTCGCTATTCCTGTCCATCTTCCGCAGAAATTGCAAACTGGGCCAAACAGAAGATTAAAGGGACGGACTCTCCAAGTCGGGAGAGTGTTAGTAAAGCATCTAAATGTTGCACCCGAGTACCAGGGTACGAAAACTGAGACATATTTGAACACGTCTCCCGATCACATGGTTGATCATACTCTAGGTTCCACATGCATGTTTTTGCTGAAGGAAGAATACCTTAAACCTGGGTAGTTGAAACCCGTGGAATGGGTACCATGCAATATGACTTCAAAGGGTTTTCATTTGCTCACCGAACCTCTCCAATTCTATCACTGCTGCGTTTATGCCCCTGTACACACGCTTGATTCTCTTTTGGAGACATAGCAATCCATAGGTTTTAAGATACTTACTAGTCAGGTACATTCTTAGGCGTTTAATATGGGGTGTTGAGTCCATTTCGTTGAGCAAGGAGTAGCTCTTGTCTAGTCCATATTTGGCTTAAGGAACTTTATCTGTGCTCGTTTCAATCTCTGGTTTTATGCAGCACCCCAACTCACCTTTCCCCTTAAGCAAGCATAAGTTGGTTTTCTAAATTTGAGACCCTGTTCTGTTTTGGAATTCAGTTCCTGTGTAGCCAAGTTTACATTCCGTGTATTAGTGATATCTTATGATGTTTCTTTTTCTGTGTGACTTATTTCAGTGAGAATCATCGTACCTGAATCCACTCATTATGCTGCTACGGGCCTGATGACATAGATTTCATTGCTGAGTGATACTGCATTGTACGTAAGTACCACAAGTTCTTTATCCATTTTTCACTTTCTGTGATATTGAACTTGTACGGTAAACGAGGTTCTTGTAAACAGAGGCGTCCCAAACTTTGGGGTGGCTGTGTCTTTTTGACTTTAATTTCCCTAAGCTATAGGACCATAAGTGGAAGTGCCCTAGGCTCTGTTGCTTTGTTTTTTAGATGTTTCAGGAAACACCATACACTTCTCCCGAGTGTCTGTTGGCAATTTACATCCCGCCCATCAGCATAACTAGGCTCCCAGTTCTCCATGGCCTGTCCTGCCTTTCTGGATTTTACACTTTTTTCAGATGGCCCTTTTGACCGGGGGGAAGTGAGACTTCATTGTAGTGCAGATTTCCTTTGCAAGCTTGCTTGGTTGGCCAAAAAGGGCGTATGCGTTTTTTCCTGAATATATTCAGGAAAAAACGCATACGCCCTTTTTGGCCAAGTGCATCATTGTGGACGTTCTGCCTCTTTTCCTATGCTTTCAAAGCAATTCCAGTCTACCTCCTGAAATCGGTTTCCTGCAATTCTGCCCCGCTTTCAAGTCCTCTTGGCAGCCTTACTTCAGTATATTTTTGGACGATAGCTGTCATTTATAACTCTGCAGGTTTGTGAATTACAGTGCCCCTGAGCTCCTTTCTTCAACTCGCTTTCTTTTGAGCTGGCCGCAACACCACAGGATGGCTTCAGGCCCTAATCTGGTTCCGGCACGGCACGCTGAGCCTTTGGTTATTTCCTCTTCCTGGTGGGAAATGAGAGTTAAATTTGCCCGTCCAGACACCTCCAGCTAGTCTCTCATTGGTGTTCCCTATTCCTGTTCATCTTCCGCAGAAATTGCAAACTGGGCCAAACAGGAGGTTAAAGGCGCTGACTCTCCAAGTGGGGAGAGTGTTAGTAAAGCGTCTGGAATGTTGCACCCGAGTACCAGGGGAGGAAAACTGAGACATATTTGAACACGTCTCCCGTTCACATGGTTGATCATACTCTGGGTTCCACATGCATGTTTTAGCTGAAGGAAGAATACCTTAAACCTGGAGAGTTGAGACCCGTGGAATGGGTACCATGCAATATGACTTCAAAGGGTCTTCATTTGCTCACCGAACCTCTCCAATCCTATCACTGCTGCGTTTATGCCCCTGTACACATGCTTGATTCTCTTTCGGAGACATAGCAATCCATAGGTTTTAAGATACTTATTAGTCAGGTACATTCTTAGGCCTTTAATATGCGGTGTTGAGTCCATTTTGTTGAGCAAGGAGTAGCTCTTGTCTATTCCATATTTGGCTTAAGGAACTTTATCTGTGCTCATTTCAATCTCTAGTTTTATGCAGCACCCCAACTCACCTTTCCCCTTAAGCAAGCATAAGTTGGTTTTCTAAATTTGAGACCCTGTTCTGTTCTGTAATTCAGTTCCTGTGTAGCCAAGTTTACATTCCGTGTATTACTGATATCTTATGATGTTTCTTTTTCTGTGTGACTTATTTCAGTTAGAATCATCATACCTGAATCCACTCATTGTGCTGCTAAGGGCCTGATGACATAGATTTCATTGCTGAGTGATATTGCTTTGTAAGTAAATACCACAACTTCTTTATCCATTTTTCACTTTCTGCGATGTTGAACTTGTACTGTAAACGAGTTTCTTGTAAACACAGGCTTCCCAAACTTTGGGGTGGCTGTGTCTTTTTGATTTTAATTTCCCTAAGCTATAGGACCATAAGTGGAAGTGCCCTAGGCTCTGTTGCTTTGTTTTTTAGATGTTTCAGGAAACACCATACACTTCTCCCGAGTGTCTGTTGGCAATTTACATCCCGTGCATCAGCATATAAAGGATCCCAGTTCTCCATGGCCTGTCCTGCCTTTCTGGATTTTACACTTTTTTCAGATGGCCCTTTTGACCGGGGGAAAGTGAGACTTCATTGTAGTGCAGATTTCCTTTGCAAGCTTGCTTGGTTGGCCAAAAAGGGCGTATGCGTTTTTTCCTGAATATTTTCAGGAAAAAACGCATACACCCTTTTTGGCCACGTGCATCATTGTGGACGTTCTGCCTCTTTTCCTATGCTTTCAATGCAATTCCAGTCTACCTCCTGAAATCGGTTTCCTGCAATTCTGCCCCGCTTTCAAGTCCTCTTGGCAGCCTTACTTCAGTATATTTTTGGACGATAGCTGTCATTTATAACTCTGCAGGTTTGTGAATTACAGTGCCCCTGAGCTCCTTTCTTCAACTCGCTTTCTTGTGACCTGGCCGCAACACCGCAGGATGGCTTCAGGCCCTAATCTGGTTCTGGCACGGCACGCTGAGCCTTTGGTTAATTCCTCTTCCTGGTGGGAAATGAGAGTTAAATTTGCCCGTCCAGACACCTCCAGCTAGTCTCTCATTGGTTCTCGCTATTCCTGTTCATCTTCCGCAGAAATTGCAAACTGGGCCAAACAGGAGGTTAAAGGGACTGACTCTCCAAGTCGGGAGAGTGTTAGTAAAGCATCTGGAATGTTGCAACCGAGTACCAGGGTACGAAAATTGAGACATATTTGAACACATCTCCCGTTCACACGGTTGATCATACTCTGGGTTCCACATGCATGTTTTAGCTGAAGGAAGAATACCTTAAACCTGGGTAGTTGAAACCTGTGGAATGGGTACCATGCAATATGATTTCAAAGGGTCTTCATTTGCTCACTGAACCTCTCCAATCCTATCACTGCTGCGTTTATGCCCCTGTACACATGCTTGATTCTCTTTCGGAGACATAGCAATCCATAGGTTTTAAGATACTTACTAGTCAGGTACATTCTTAGGCGTTTAATATGGGGTGTTGAGTCCATTTCGTTGAGCAAGGAGTAGCTCTTGTCTATTCCATATTTGGCTTAAGGAACTTTATCTGTGCTCATTTCAATCTCTGGTTTAATGCAGCACCCCAACTCACCTTTACCCTTAAGCAAGCATAAGTTGGTTTTCTAAATTTGAGACCCTGTTCTGTTTTGGAATTCAGTTCCTTTGTAGCCAAGTTTACATTCCGAGTATTACTGATATCTTATGATGTTTCTTTTTCTGTGTGACTTATTTCAGTTAGAATCATCATACCTGAATCCACTCATTGTGCTGCTACGGGCCTGATGACATAGATGTCATTGGTGAGTTATATTGCTTTGTAAGTAATTACCACAACTTCTTTATCCATTTTTCACTTTCTGCGATGTTGAACTTGTACTGTAAACGAGGTTCTTGTAAACAGAGGCGTCCCAAACTTTGGGGTGGCTGTGTCTTTTTGATTTTAATTTCCCTAAGCTATAGGACCATAAGTGGAAGTGCCCTAGGCTCTGTTGCTTTGTTTTTTAGATGTTTCAGGAAACACCATACACTTCTCCCGAGTGTCTGTTGGCAATTTACATCCCGTGCATCAGCATATCAAGGATCCCAGTTCTCCATGGCCTGTCCTGCCTTTCTGGATTTTACACTTTTTTCAGATGGCCCTTTTGACCGGGGGGAAGTGAGACGTCATTGTAGTGCAGATTTCCTTTGCAAGCTTGCTTGGTTGGCCAAAAAGGGCGTATGCGTTTTTTCCTGAATATTTTCAGGAAAAAACGCATACGCCCTTTTTGGCCACGTGCATCATTGTGGACGTTCTGCCTCTTTTCCTATGCTTTCAATGCAATTCCAGTCTACCTCCTGAAATCGGTTACCTGCAATTCTGCCCCGCTTTCAAGTCCTCTTGGCAGCCTTACTTCAGTATATTTTTGGACGATAGCTGTCATTTATAACTCTGCAGGTTTGTGAATTACAGTGCCCCTGAGCTCCTTTCTTCAACTCGCTTTCTTTTGACCTGGCCGCAACACCGCAGGATGGCTTCAGGCCCTAATCTGGTTCCGGCACGGCACGCTGAGCCTTTGGTTATTTCCTCTTCCTGGTGGGAAATGAGAGTTAAATTTGCCCGTCCAGACACCTCCAGCTAGTCTCTCATTGGTTCTCGCTATTCCTGTTCATCTTCCGCAGAAATTGCAAACTGGGCCAAACAGGAGGTTAAAGGGACGGACTCTCCAAGTCGGGAGAGTGTTAGTAAAGCGTCTGGAATGTTGCATCCGAGTACCAGGGTACGAAAACTGAAACATATTTGAACACGTCTCCCGATCACATGGTTGATCATACTCTAGGTTCCACATGCATGTTTTAGCTGAAGGAAGAATACCTTAAACCTGGGTAGTTGGAACCCGTGGAATGGTTACCATGCAATATGACTTCAAAGGGTCTTCATTTGCTCACCGAACCTCTCCAATCCTATCACTGCTGCGTTTATGCCCCTGTACACATGCTTGATTCTCTTTCGGAGACATAGCAATCCATAGGTTTTAAGATACTTACTAGTCAGGTACATTCTTAGGCGTTTAATATGCGGTGTTGAGTCCATTTTGTTGAGCAAGGAGTAGCTCTTGTCTATTCCATATTTGGCTTAAGGAACTTTATCTGTGCTCATTTCAATCTCTGGTTTTATGCAGCACCCCAACTCACCTTTACCCTTAAGCAAGCATAAGTTGGTTTTCTAAATTTGAGACCCTGTTCTGTTCTGTAATTCAGTTCCTGTGTAGCCAAGTTTACATTCCATGTATTACTGATATCTTATGATGTTTCTTTTTCTGTGTGACTTATTTCAGTTAGAATCATCATACCTGAATCCACTCATTGTGCTGCTAAGGGCCTGATGACATAGATTTCATTGCTGAGTGATATTGCTTTGTAAGTAAATACCACAACTTCTTTATCCATTTTTCACTTTCTGCGATGTTGAACTTGTACTGTAACCGAGGTTCTTGTAAACAGAGGCGTCCCAAACTTTGGGGTGGCTGTGTCTTTTTGATTTTAATTTCCCTAAGCTATAGGACCATAAGTGCAAGTGCCCTAGGGTCTGTTGCTTTGTTTTTTAGATGTTTCAGGAAACACCATACACTTCTCCCGAGTGTCTGTTGGCAATTTACATCCCGCGCATCAGCATATCAAGGATCCCAGTTCTCCATGGCCTGTCCTGCCTTTCTGGATTTTACACTTTTTTCAGATGGCCCTTTTGACCGGGGGGAAGTGAGACTTCATTGTAGTGCAGATTTCCTTTGCAAGCTTGCTTGGTTGGCCAAAAAGGGCGTATGCGTTTTTTCCTGAATATTTTCAGGAAAAAACGCATACGCCCTTTTTGGCCACGTGCATCATTGTGGACGTTCTGCCTCTTTTCCTATGCTTTCAATGCAATTCCAGTCTACCTCCTGAAATCGGTTTCCTGCAATTCTGCCCCGCTTTCAAGTCCTCTTGGCAGCCTTACTTCAGTATATTTTTGGACGATAGCTGTCATTTATAACTCTGCAGGTTTGTGAATTACAGTGCCCCTGAGCTCCTTTCTTCAACTCGCTTTCTTGTGAGCTGGCCGCAACACCGCAGGATGGCTTCAGGCCCTAATCTGGTTCTGGCACGGCACGCTGAGCCTTTGGTTATTTCCTCTTCCTGGTGGGAAATGAGAGTTAAATTTGCCCGTCCAGACACCTCCAGCTAGTCTCTCATTGGTTCTCGCTATTCCTGTTCATCTTCCGCAGAAATTGCAAACTGGGCCAAACAGGAGGTTAAAGGGACGGACTCTCCAAGTCGGGAGAGTGTTAGTAAAGCGTCTGGAATGTTGCACCCGAGTACCAGGGTACGAAAACTGAGACATATTTGAACACGTCTCCCGATCACATGGTTGATCATACTCTAGGTTCCACATGTATGTTTTAGCTGAAGGACGAATACCTTAAACCTGGGTAGTTGAAACCCGTGGAATGGGTACCATGCAATATGACTTCAAAGGGTCTTCATTTGCTCACCGAACCTCTCCAATCCTATCACTGCTGCGTTTATGCCTCTGTACACATGCTTGATTCTCTTTCGGAGACATAGCAATCCATAGGTTTTAAGATACTTACTAGTCAGGTACATTCTTAGGCATTTAATATGGGGTGTTGAGTCCATTTCGTTGAGCAAGGAGTAGCTCTTGTCTATTCCATATTTGGCTTAAGGAAATTTATCTGTGCTCATTTCAATCTCTGGTTTAATGCAGCACCCCAACTCACTTTTCCCCTTAAGCAAGCATAAGTTGGTTTTCTAAATTTGAGACCCTGTTCTGTTTTGGAATTCAGTTCCTTTGTAGCCAAGTTTACATTCCGAGTATTACTGACATCTTATGATGTTTCTTTTTCTGTGTGACTTATTTCAGTTAGAATCATCATACCTGAATCCACTCATTGTGCTGCTACGGGCCTGATGACATAGATGTCATTGGTGAGTTATATTGCTTTGTAAGTAATTACCACAAATTCTTTATCCATTTTTCACTTTCTGCGATGTTGAACTTGTACTGTAAACGAGGTTCTTGTAAACAGAGGCGTCCCAAACTTTGGGGTGGCTGTGTCTTTTTGATTTTAATTTCCCTAAGCTATAGGACCATAAGTGGAAGTGCCCTAGGCTCTGTTGCTTTGTTTTTTAGATGTTTCAGGAAACACCATACACTTCTCCCCAGTCTCTGTTGGCAATTTACATCCCGCCCATCAGCATAACAAGGCTCCCAGTTCTCCATGGCCTGTCCTGCCTTTCTGGATTTTACACTTTTTTCAGATGGCCCTTTTGACCTGGGGGAAGTGAGACTTCATTGTAGTGCAGATTTCCTTTGCAAGCTTGTTTGGTTGGCCAAAAAGGGCGTATGCGTGTTTTCCTGCCTATATTCAGGAAAAAACGCATATGCTCTTTTAGGCCAAGTGCATCATTGTGGACGTTCTGCCTCTTTTCCTATGCTTTCAATGCAATTCCAGTCTACCTCCTGAAATCAGTTTCCTGCAATTCTGCCCCGCTTTCAAGTCCTCTTGGCAGCCTTACTTCAGTATATTTTTGGACGATAGCTGTCATTTATAACTCTGCAGGTTTGTGAATTACAGTGCCCCTGAGCTCCTTTCTGCAACTCACTTTCTTGTGAGCTGGCCGCAACACTGCAGGATGGCTTCAGACCCTAATCTGGTTCCGGCACGGCACGCTGAGCCTTTGGTTAATTCCTCTTTCTGGTGGGAAATGAGAGTTAAATTTGCCCGTCCAGACACCTCCAGCTAGTCTCTCATTGGTTCTCGCTATTCCTGTTCATATTCCGCAGAAATTGCAAACTGGGCCAAAAAGGAGATTAAAGGGACGGACTCTCCAAGTCGGGAGAGTGTTAGTAAAGCGTCTGGAATGTTGCACCCGAGTACCAGGGTACGAAAACTGAGACATATTTGAACACGTCTCCCGATCACATGGTTGATCATACTCTAGGTTCCACATGCATGTTTTAGCTGAAGGAAGAATACCTTAAACCTGGGTAGTTGAAACCCGTGGAATGGGTACCATGCAATATGACTTCAAAGGGTCTTCATTTGCTCACCGAACCTCTCCAATCCTATCACTGCTGCGTTTTTGTCCCTGTACACATGCTTGATTCTCTTTCGGAGACATAGCAATCCATAGGTTTTAAGATACTTACTAGTCAGGTACATTCTTAGGCGTTTAATATGCGGTGTTGAGTCCATTTCGTTGAGCAAGGAGTAGCTCTTGTCTATTCCATATTTGGCTTAAGGAACTTTATCTGTGCTCATTTCAATCTCTGGTTTTATGCAGCACCCCAACTCACCTTTCCCCTTAAGCAAGCATAAGTTGGTTTTCTAAATTTGAGACCCTGTTCTGTTCTGTAATTCAGTTCCTGTGTAGCCAAGTTTACATTCCGTGTATTACTGATATCTTATGATGTTTCTTTTTCTGTGTGACTTATTTCAGTTAGAATCATCATACCTGAATCCACTCATTGTGCTGCTAAGGGCCTGATGACATAGATTTCATTGCTGAGTGATATTGCTTTGTAAGTAAACACCACATGTTCTTTATCCATTTTTCACTTTCTGTGATATTGAACTTGTACGGTAAACGAGGTTCTTGTAAACAGAGGCGTCCCAAACTTTGGGGTGGCTGTGTCTTTTTGATTTTAATTTCCCTAAGCTATAGGACCATAAGTGGAAGTGCCCTAGGCTCTGTTGCTTTGTTTTTTAGATGTTTCAGGAAACACCATACACTTCTCCCGAGTGTCTGTTGGCAATTTACATCCCGCCCATCAGCATAACAAGGCTCCCAGTTCTCCATGGCCTGTCCTGCCTTTCTGGATTTTACACTTTTTTCAGATGGCCCTTTTGACCGGGGGGAAGTGAGACTTCATTGTAGTGCAGATTTCCTTTGCAAGCTTGCTTGGTTGGCCAAAAAGGGCGTATGCGTTTTTTCCTGAATATATTCAGGAAAAAACGCATACGCCCTTTTTGGCCACGTGCATCATTGTGGACGTTCTGCCTCTTTTCCTATGCTTTCAATGCAATTCCAGTCTACCTCCTGAAATCGGTTTCCTGCAATTCTGCCCCGCTTTCAAGTCCTCTTGGCAGCCTTACTTCAGTATATTTTTGGACGATAGCTGTCATTTATAACTCTGCAGGTTTGTGAATTACAGTGCCCCTGAGCTCCTTTCTTCAACTCGCTTTCTTGTGAGCTGGCCGCAACACCGCAGGATGGCTTCAGGCCCTAATCTGGTTCCGGCACGGCACGCTGAGCCTTTGGTTAATTCCTCTTCCTGGTGGGAAATGAGAGTTAAATTTGCCCGTCCAGACACCTCCAGCTAGTCTCTCATTGCTTCTCGCTATTCCTGTTCATCTTCCGCAGAAATTGCAAACTGGGCCAAACAGGAGGTTAAAGGGACTGACTCTCCAAGTCGGGACAGTGTTAGTAAAGCGTCTGGAATGTTGCACCCGAGTACCAGGGTACGAAAACTGAGACATATTTGAACACGTCTCCCGATCACATGGTTGATCATACTCTGGGTTCCACATGCATGTTTTAGCTGAAGGAAGAATACCTTAAACCTGGAGAGTTGAGACCCGTGGAATGGGTACCATGCAATATGACTTCAAAGGGTCTTCATTTGCTCACCGAACCTCTCCAATCCTATCACTGCTGCGTTTATGCCCCTGTACACATGCTTGATTCTCTTTCGGAGACATAGCAATCCATAGGTTTTAAGATACTTACTAGTCAGGTACATTCTTAGGCGTTTAATATGCGGTGTTGAGTCCATTTCGTTGAGCAAGGAGTAGCTCTTGTCTATTCCATATTTGGCTTAAGGAACTTTATCTGTGCTCATTTCAATCTCTGGTTTTATGCAGCACCCCAACTCACCGTTCCCCTTAAGCAAGCATAAGTTGGTTTTCTAAATTTGAGACCCTGTTCTGTTCTGTAATTCAGTTCCTGTGTAGCCAAGTTTACATTCCGTGTATTACTGATATCTTATGATGTTTCTTTTTCTGTGTGACTTATTTCAGTTAGAATCATCATACCTGAATCCACTCATTGTGCTGCTAAGGGCCTGATGACATAGATTTCATTGCTGAGTGATATTGCTTTGTAAGTAAATACCACAACTTCTTTATCCATTTTTCACTTTCTGCGATGTTGAACTTGTACCGTAAACGAGGTTCTTGTAAACAGAGGCGTCCCAAACTTTGGGGTGGCTGTGTCTTTTTGATTTTAATTTCCCTAAGCTATAGGACCATAAGTGGAAGTGCCCTAGGCTCTGTTGCTTTGTTTTTTAGATGTTTCAGGAAACACCATACACTTCTCCCGAGTGTCTGTTGGCAATTTACATCCCGCCCATCAGCATAACAAGGCTCCCAGTTCTCCATGGCCTGTCCTGCCTTTCTGGATTTTACACTTTTTTCAGATGGCCCTTTTGACCGGGGGGAAGTGAGACTTCATTGTAGTGCAGATTTCCTTTGCAAGCTTGCTTGGTTGGCCAAAAAGGGCGTATGCGTTTTTTCCTGAATATATTCAGGAAAAAACGCATACGCCCTTTTTGGCCAAGTGCATCATTGTGGACGTTCTGCCTCTTTTCCTATGCATTCAATGCAATTCCAGTCTACCTCCTGAAATCGGTTTCCTGCAATTCTGCCCCGCTTTCAAGTCCTCTTGGCAGCCTTACTTCAGTATATTTTTGGACGATAGCTGTCATTTATAACTCTGCAGGTTTGTGAATTACAGTGCCCCTGAGCTCCTTTCTTCAACTCGCTTTCTTGTGAGCTGGCCGCAACACCGCAGGATGGCTTCAGGCCCTAATCTGGTTCCGGCACGGCACGCTGAGCCTTTGGTTAATTCCTCTTCCTGGTGGGAAATGAGAGTTAAATTTGCCCGTCCAGACACCTCCAGCTAGTCTCTCATTGGTTCTCGCTATTCCTGTTCATCTTCCGCAGAAATTGCAAACTGGGCCAAACAGGAGGTTAAAGGGACTGACTCTCCAAGTCGGGAGAGTGTTAGTAAAGCGTCTGGAATGTTGCACCCGAGTACCAGGGTACGAAAACTGAGACATATTTGAACACGTCTCCCGATCACATGGTTGATCATACTCTGGGTTCCACATGCATGTTTTAGCTGAAGGAAGAATACCTTAAACCTGGAGAGTTGAGACCCGTGGAATGGGTACCATGCAATATGACTTCAAAGGGTCTTCATTTGCTCACCGAACCTCTCCAATCCTATCACTGCTGCGTTTATGCCCCTGTACGCATGCTTGATTCTCTTTCGGAGACATAGCAATCCATAGGTTTTAAGATACTTACTAGTCAGGTACATTCTTAGGCGTTTAATATGCGGTGTTGAGTCCATTTCGTTGAGCAAGGAGTAGCTCTTGTCTATTCCATATTTGGCTTAAGGAACTTTATCTGTGCTCATTTCAATCTCTGGTTTTATGCAGCACCCCAACTCACCTTTCCCCTTAAGCAAGCATAAGTTGGTTTTCTAAATTTGAGACCCTGTTCTGTTCTGTAATTCAGTTCCTGTGTAGCCAAGTTTACATTCCGTGTATTACTGATATCTTATGATGTTTCTTTTTCTGTGTGATTTATTTCAGTTAGAATCATCATACCTGAATCCACTCATTGTGCTGCTAAGGGCCTGATGACATAGATTTCATTGCTGAGTGATATTGCTTTGTAAGTAAATACCACATGTTCTTTATCCATTTTTCACTTTCTGCGATGTTGAACTTGTACTGTAAACGAGGTTCTTGTAAACAGAGGCGTCCCAAACTTTGGGGTGGCTGTGTCTTTTTGATTTTAATTTCCCTAAGCTATAGGACCATAAGTGGAAGTGCCCTAGGCTCTGTTGCTTTGTTTTTTAGATGTTTCAGGAAACACCATACACTTCTCCCGAGTGTCTGTTGGCAATTTACATCCCGCCCATCAGCATAACAAGGCTCCCAGTTCTCCATGGCCTGTCCTGCCTTTCTGGATTTTACACTTTTTTCAGATGGCCCTTTTGACCGGGGGGAAGTGAGACTTCATTGTAGTGCAGATTTCCTTTGCAAGCTTGCTTGGTTGGCCAAAAAGGGCGTATGCGTTTTTTCCTGAATATATTCAGGAAAAAACGCATACGCTCTTTTTGGCCAAGTGCATCATTGTGGACGTTCTGCCTCATCTCCTATGCTTTCAATGCAATTCCAGTCTACCTCCTGAAATCGGTTTCCTGCAATTCTGCCCCGCTTTCAAGTCCTCTTGGCAGCCTTACTTCAGTATATTTTTGGACGATAGCTGTCATTTATAACTCTGCAGGTTTGTGAATTACAGTGCCCCTGAGCTCCTTTCTTCAACTCGCTTTCTTGTGACCTGGCCGCAACACCGCAGGATGGCTTCAGGCCCTAATCTGGTTCTGGCACGGCACGCTGAGCCTTTGGTTATTTCCTCTTCCTGGTGGGAAATGAGAGTTAAATTTGCCCGTCCAGACACCTCCAGCTAGTCTCTCATTGGTTCTCGCCTTTCCTGTTCATCTTCCACAGAAATTGCAAACTGGGCCAAACAGGAGGTTAAAGGGACTGACTCTCCAAGTCGGGAGAGTGTTAGTAAAGCGTCTGGAATGTTGCACCCGAGTACCAGGGTACGAAAAATGAGACATATTTGAACACGTCTCCCGATCACATGGTTGATCATACTCTAGGTTCCACATGCATGTTTTAGCTGAAGGAAGAATACCTTAAACCTGGGTAGTTGAAACCCGTGGAATGGGTACCATGCAATATGACTTCAAAGGGTCTTCATTTGCTCACCGAACCTCTCCAATCCTATCACTGCTGCGTTTATGCCCCTGTACACATGCTTGATTCTCTTTCGGAGACATAGCAATCCATAGGTTTTAAGATACTTACTAGTCAGGTACATTCTTAGGCGTTTAATATGCGGTGTTGAGTCCATTTCGTTGAGCAAGGAGTAGCTCTTGTCTATTCCATATTTGGCTTAAGGAACTTTATCTGTGCTCATTTCAATCTCTGGTTTTATGCAGCACCCCAACTCACATTTCCCCTTAAGCAAGCATAAGTTGGTTTTCTAAATTTGAGACCCTGTTCTTTTCTGTAATTCAGTTCCTGTGTAACCAAGTTTACATTTCGTGTATTACTGATATCTTATGATGTTTCTTTTTCTGTGTGACTTATTTCAGTTAGAATCATCATACCTGAATCCACTCATTGTGCTGCTAAGGGCCTGATGACATAGATTTCATTGCTGAGTGATATTGCTTTGTAAGTAAATACCACATGTTCTTTATCTATTTTTCACTTTCTGCGATGTTGAACTTGTACTGTAAACGAGGTTCTTGTAAACAGAGGCGTCCCAAACTTTGGGGTGGCTGTGTCTTTTTGATTTTAATTTCCCTAAGCTATAGGACCATAAGTGGAAGTGCCCTAGGCTCTGTTGCTTTGTTTTTTAGATGTTTCAGGAAACACCATACACTTCTCCCGAGTGTCTGTTGGCAATTTACATCCCGCCCATCAGCATAACAAGGCTCCCAGTTCTCCATGGCCTGTCCTGCCTTTCTGGATTTTACACTTTTTTCAGATGGCCCTTTTGACCGGGGGGAAGTGAGACTTCATTGTAGTGCAGATTTCCTTTGCAAGCTTGCTTGGTTGGCCAAAAAGGGCGTATGCGTTTTTTCCTGAGTATATTCAGGAAAAAACGCATACGCACTTTTTGGCCAAGTGCATCATTGTGGACGTTCTGCCTCTTTTCCTATGCTTTCAATGCAATTCCAGTCTACCTCCTGAAATCGGTTTCCTGCAATTCTGCCCCGCTTTCAAGTCCTCTTGGCAGCCTTACTTCAGTATATTTTTGGACGATAGCTGTCATTTATAACTCTGCAGGTTTGTGAATTACAGTGCCCCTGAGCTCCTTTCTTCAACTCGCTTTCTTTTGAGCTGGCCGCAACACCACAGAATGGCTTCAGGCCCTAATATGGTTCCGGCACGGCACGCTGAGCCTTTGGTTATTTCCTCTTCCTGGTGGGAAATGAGAGTTAAATTTGCCCGTCCAGACACCTCCTGCTATTCTCTCATTGGTTCTCACTATTCCTGTTCATCTTCCTCAGAAATTGCAAACTGGGCCAAACAGGAGGTTAAAGGCGCTGACTCTCCAAGTGGGGAGAGTGTTAGTAAAGCGTCTGGAATGTTGCACCCGAGTACCAGGGGAGGAAAACTGAGACATATTTGAACACGTCTCCCGTTCACATGGTTGATCATACTCTGGGTTCCACATGCATGTTTTAGCTGAAGGAAGAATACCTTAAACCTGGAGAGTTGAGACCCGTGGAATGGGTACCATGCAATATGACTTCAAAGGGTATTCATTTGCTCACCAAACCTCTCCAATCCTATCACTGCTGCGTTTATGCCCCTGTACACACGCTTGATTCTCTTTTGGAGACATAGCAATCCATAGGTTTTAAGATACTTACTAGTCAGGTACATTCTTAGGCGTTTAATATGGGGTGTTGAGTCCATTTCGTTGAGCAAGGAGTAGCTCTTGTCTAGTCCATATTTGGCTTAAGGAACTTTATCTGTGCTCATTTCAATCTCTGGTTTTATGCAGCACCCCAACTCACCTTTCCCCTTAAGCAAGCATAAGTTGGTTTTCTAACTTTGAGACCCTGTTCTGTTTTGGAATTCAGTTCCTGTGTAGCCAAGTTTACATTCCGTGTATTACTGATATCTTATGATGTTTCTTTTTCTGTGTGACTTATTTCAGTGAGAATCATCGTACCTGAATCCACTCATTATGCTGCTACGGGCCTGATGACATAGATTTCATTGCTGAGTGATACTGCATTGTACGTAAGTACCACAAGTTCTTTATCCATTTTTCACTTTCTGTGATATTGAACTTGTACGGTAAACGAGGTTCTTGTAAACAGAGGCGTCCCAAACTTTGGGGTGGCTGTGTCTTTTTGATTTTAATTTCCCTAAGCTATAGGACCATAAGTGGAAGTGCCCTAGGCTCTGTTGCTTTGTTTTTTAGATGTTTCAGGAAACACCATACACTTCTCCCGAGTGGCTGTTGGCAATTTACATCCCGCCCATCAGCATAACAAGGCTCCCAGTTCTCCATGGCCTGTCCTGCCTTTCTGGATTTTACACTTTTTTCAGATGGCCCTTTTGACCGGGGGGAAGTGAGACTTCATTGTAGTGCAGATTTCCTTTGCAAGCTTGCTTGGTTGGCCAAAAAGGGCGTATGCGTTTTTTCCTGAATATATTCAGGAAAAAACGCATACGCCCTTTTTGGCCAAGTGCATCATTGTGGACGTTCTGCCTCTTTTCCTATGCTTTCAATGCAATTCCAGTCTACCTCCTGAAATCGGTTTCCTGCAATTCTGCCCCGCTTTCAAGTCCTCTTGGCAGCCTTACTTCAGTATATTTTTGGACGATAGCTGTCATTTATAACTCTGCAGGTTTGTGAATTACAGTGCCCCTGAGCTCCTTTCTTCAACTCGCTTTCTTGTGACCTGGCCGCAACACCGCAGGATGGCTTCAGGCCCTAATCTGGTTCCGGCACGGCACGCTGAGCCTTTGGTTATTTCCTCTTCCTGGTGGGAAATGAGAGTTAAATTTGCCCGTCCAGACACCTCCAGCTAGTCTCTCATTGGTTCTCCCTATTCCTGTTCATCTTCCGCAGAAATTGCAAACTGGGACAAACAGGAGGTTAAAGGCGCTGACTTTCCAAGTGGGGAGAGTGTTAGTAAAGCGTCTGGAATGTTGCACCCGAGTACCAGGGTACGAAAACTGAGACATATTTGAACACGTCTCCCGTTCACACGGTTGATCATACTCTGGGTTCCACATGCATGTTTTAGCTGAAGGAAGAATACCTTAAACCTGGAGAGTTGAGACCCGTGGAATGGGTACCATGCAATATGACTTCAAAGGGTCTTCATTTGCTCACCGAACCTCTCCAATCCTATCACTGCTGCGTTTATGCCCCTGTACACAAGCTTGATTCTCTTTTGGAGACATAGCAATCCATAGGTTTTAAGATACTTACTAGTCAGGTACATTCTTCGGCGTTTAATATGGGGTGTTGAGTCCATTTCGTTGAGCAAGGAGTAGCTCTTGTCTATTCCATATTTGGCTTAAGGAACTTTATCTGTGCTCATTTCAATCTCTGGTTTTATGCAGCACCCCAACTCACCTTTCCCCTTAAGCAAGCATAAGTTGGTTTTCTAAATTTGAGACCCTGTTCTGTTCTGTAATTCAGTTCCTGTGTAGCCAAGTTTACATTCCGTGTATTACTGATATCTTATGATGTTTCTTTTTCTGTGTGACTTATTTCAGTTAGAATCATCATACCTGAATCCACTCATTGTGCTGCTAAGGGCCTGATGACATAGATTTCATTGCTGAGTGATATTGCTTTGTAAGTAAATACCACATGTTCTTTATCCATTTTTCACTTTCTGCGATGTTGAACTTGTACTGTAAACGAGGTTCTTGTAAACAGAGGCGTCCCAAACTTTGGGGTGGCTGTGTCTTTTTGATTTTAATTTCCCTAAGCTATAGGACCATAAGTGGAAGTGCCCTAGGCTCTGTTGCTTTGTTTTTTAGATGTTTCAGGAAACACCATACACTTCTCCCGAGTGGCTGTTGGCAATTTACATCCCGCCCATCAGCATAACAAGGCTCCCAGTTCTCCATGGCCTGTCCTGCCTTTCTGGATTTTACACTTTTTTCAGATGGCCCTTTTGACCGGGGGGAAGTGAGACTTCATTGTAGTGCAGATTTCCTTTGCAAGCTTGCTTGGTTGGCCAAAAAGGGCGTATGCGTTTTTTCCTGAATATATTCAGGAAAAAACGCATACGCCCTTTTTGGCCAAGTGCATCATTGTGGACGTTCTGCCTCTTTTCCTATGCTTTCAATGCAATTCCAGTCTACCTCCTGAAATCGGTTTCCTGCAATTCTGCCCCGCTTTCAAGTCCTCTTGGCAGCCTTACTTCAGTATATTTTTGGACGATAGCTGTCATTTATAACTCTGCAGGTTTGTGAATTACAGTGCCCCTGAGCTCCTTTCTTCAACTCGCTTTCTTGTGACCTGGCCGCAACACCGCAGGATGGCTTCAGGCCCTAATCTGGTTCCGTCATGGCACGCTGAGCCTTTGGTAATTTCCTCTTCCTGGTGGGAAATGAGAGTTAAATTTGCCCGTCCAGACACCTCCAGCTAGTCTCTCATTGGTTCTCGCTATTCCTGTTCATCTTCCGCAGAAATTGCAAACTGGGCCAAACAGGAGGTTAAAGGGACTGACTCTCCAAGTCGGGAGAGTGTTAGTAAAGCCTCTGGAATGTTGCACCCGAGTACCAGGGTACGAAAACTGAGACATATTTGAACACGTCTCCCGATCACATGGTTGATCATACTCTAGGTTCCACATGCATGTTTTAGCTGAAGGAAGAATACCTTAAACCTGGGTAGTTGAAACCCGTGGAATGGGTACCATGCAATATGACTTCAAAGGGTCTTCATTTGCTCACCGAACCTCTCCAATCCTATCACTGCTGCGTTTATGCCCCTGTACACATGCTTGATTCTCTTTTGGAGACATAGCAATCCATAGGTTTTAAGATACTTACTAGTCAGGTACATTCTTAGGCGTTTAATATGCGGTGTTGAGTCCATTTCGTTGAGCAAGGAGTAGCTCTTGTCTATTCCATATTTGGCTTAAGGAACTTTATCTGTGCTCGTTTCAATCTCTGGTTTTATGCAGCACCCCAACTCACCTTTACCCTTAAGCAAGCATAAGTTGGTTTTCTAAATTTGAGACCCTGTTCTGTTCTGTAATTCAGTTCCTGTGTAGCCAAGTTTACATTCCGTGTATTACTTATATCTTATGATGTTTCTTTTTCTGTGTGACTTATTTCAGTTAGAATCATCATACCTGAATCCACTCATTGTGCTGCTAAGGGCCTGATGACATAGATTTCATTGCTGAGTGATATTGCTTTGTAAGTAAATACCACACCTTCTTTATCCATTTTTCACTTTCTGCGATGTTGAACTTGTACGGTAAACGAGGTTCTTGTAAACAGAGGCGTCCCAAACTTTGGGGTGGCTGTGTCTTTTTGATTTTAATTTCCCTAAGCTATAGGACCATAAGTGGAAGTGCCCTAGGCTCTGTTGCTTTGTTTTTTAGATGTTTCAGGAAACACCATACACTTCTCCCGAGTGGCTGTTGGCAATTTACATCCCGCCCATCAGCATAACAAGGCTCCCAGTTCTCCATGGCCTGTCCTGCCTTTCTGGATTTTACACTTTTTTCAGATGGCCCTTTTGACCGGGGGGAAGTGAGACTTCATTGTAGTGCAGATTTCCTTTGCAAGCTTGCTTGGTTGGCCAAAAAGGGCGTATGCGTTTTTTCCTGAATATATTCAGGAAAAAATGCATACGCCCTTTTTGGCCAAGTGCATCATTGTGGACGTTCTGCCTCTTTTCCTATGCTTTCAATGCAATTCCAGTCTACCTCCTGAAATCGGTTTCCTGCAATTCTGCCCCGCTTTCAAGTCCTCTTGGCAGCCTTACTTCAGTATATTTTTGGACGATAGCTGTCATTTATAACTCTGCAGGTTTGTGAATTACAGTGCCCCTGAGCTCCTTTCTTCAACTCGCTTTCTTGTGACCTGGCCGAAACACCGCAGGATGGCTTCAGGCCCTAATCTGGTTCCGGCACGGCACGCTGAGCCTTTCGTTATTTCCTCTTCCTGGTGGGAAATGAGAGTTAAATTTGCCCGTCCAGACACCTCCAGCTAGTCTCTCATTGGTTCTCGCTATTCCTGTTCATCTTCCGCAGAAATTGCAAACTGGGCCAAACAGGAGGTTAAAGGGACTGACTCTCCAAGTCGGGAGAGTGTTAGTAAAGCGTCTGGAATGTTGCACCCGAGTACCAGGGTACGAAAACTGAGACATATTTGAACACGTCTCCCGTTCACATGGTTGATCATACTCTGGGTTCCACATGCATGTTTTAGCTGAAGGAAGAATACCTTAAACCTGGAGAGTTGAGACCCGTGGAATGGGTACCATGCAATATGACTTCAAAGGGTCTTCATTTGCTCACCGAACCTCTCCAATCCTATCACTGCTGCGTTTATGCCCCTGTACATAAGCTTGATTCTCTTTTGGAGACATAGCAATCCATAGGTTTTAAGATACTTACTAGTCAGGTACATTCTTCGGCGTTTAATATGGGGTGTTGAGTCCATTTCGTTGAGCAAGGAGTAGCTCTTGTCTATTCCATATTTGGCTTAAGGAACTTTATCTGTGCTCATTTCAATCTCTGGTTTTATGCAGCACCCCAACTCACCTTTCCCCTTAAGCAAGCATAAGTTGGTTTTCTAAATTTGAGACCCTGTTCTGTTCTGTAATTCAGTTCCTGTGTAGCCAAGTTTACATTCCGTGTATTACTGATATCTTATGATGTTTCTTTTTCTGTGTGACTTATTTCAGTTAGAATCATCATACCTGAATCCACTCATTGTGCTGCTAAGGGCCTGATGACATAGATTTCATTGCTGAGTGATATTGCTTTGTAAGTAAATACCACATGTTCTTTATCCATTTTTCACTTTCTGCGATGTTGAACTTGTACTGTAAACGAGGTTCTTGTAAACAGAGGCGTCCCAAACTTTGGGGTGGCTGTGTCTTTTTGATTTTAATTTCCCTAAGCTATAGGACCATAAGTGGAAGTGCCCTAGGCTCTGTTGCTTTGTTTTTTAGATGTTTCAGGAAACACCATACACTTCTCCCGAGTGGCTGTTGGCAATTTACATCCCGCCCATCAGCATAACAAGGCTCCCAGTTCTCCATGGCCTGTCCTGCCTTTCTGGATTTTACACTTTTTTCAGATGGCCCTTTTGACCGGGGGGAAGTGAGACTTCATTGTAGTGCAGATTTCCTTTGCAAGCTTGCTTGGTTGGCCAAAAAGGGCGTATGCGTTTTTTCCTGAATATATTCAGGAAAAAACGCATACGCCCTTTTTGGCCAAGTGCATCATTGTGGACGTTCTGCCTCTTTTCCTATGCTTTCAATGCAATTCCAGTCTACCTCCTGAAATCGGTTTCCTGCAATTCTGCCCCGCTTTCAAGTCCTCTTGGCAGCCTTACTTCAGTATATTTTTGGACGATAGCTGTCATTTATAACTCTGCAGGTTTGTGAATTACAGTGCCCCTGAGCTCCTTTCTTCAACTCGCTTTCTTGTGACCTGGCCGCAACACCGCAGGATGGCTTCAGGCCCTAATCTGGTTCCGGCATGGCACGCTGAGCCTTTGGTAATTTCCTCTTCCTGGTGGGAAATGAGAGTTAAATTTGCCCGTCCAGACACCTCCAGCTAGTCTCTCATTGGTTCTCGCTATTCCTGTTCATCTTCCGCAGAAATTGCAAACTGGGCCAAACAGGAGGTTAAAGGGACTGACTCTCCAAGTCGGGAGAGTGTTAGTAAAGCCTCTGGAATGTTGCACCCGAGTACCAGGGTACGAAAACTGAGACATATTTGAACACGTCTCCCGATCACATGGTTGATCATACTCTAGGTTCCACATGCATGTTTTAGCTGAAGGAAGAATACCTTAAACCTGGGTAGTTGAAACCCGTGGAATGGGTACCATGCAATATGACTTCAAAGGGTCTTCATTTGCTCACCGAACCTCTCCAATCCTATCACTGCTGCGTTTATGCCCCTGTACACATGCTTGATTCTCTTTTGGAGACATAGCAATCCATAGGTTTTAAGATACTTACTAGTCAGGTACATTCTTAGGCGTTTAATATGCGGTGTTGAGTCCATTTCGTTGAGCAAGGAGTAGCTCTTGTCTATTCCATATTTGGCTTAAGGAACTTTATCTGTGCTCGTTTCAATCTCTGGTTTTATGCAGCACCCCAACTCACCTTTACCCTTAAGCAAGCATAAGTTGGTTTTCTAAATTTGAGACCCTGTTCTGTTCTGTAATTCAGTTCCTGTGTAGCCAAGTTTACATTCCGTGTATTACTTATATCTTATGATGTTTCTTTTTCTGTGTGACTTATTTCAGTTAGAATCATCATACCTGAATCCACTCATTGTGCTGCTAAGGGCCTGATGACATAGATTTCATTGCTGAGTGATATTGCTTTGTAAGTAAATACCACACCTTCTTTATCCATTTTTCACTTTCTGCGATGTTGAACTTGTACGGTAAACGAGGTTCTTGTAAACAGAGGCGTCCCAAACTTTGGGGTGGCTGTGTCTTTTTGATTTTAATTTCCCTAAGCTATAGGACCATAAGTGGAAGTGCCCTAGGCTCTGTTGCTTTGTTTTTTAGATGTTTCAGGAAACACCATACACTTCTCCCGAGTGGCTGTTGGCAATTTACATCCCGCCCATCAGCATAACAAGGCTCCCAGTTCTCCATGGCCTGTCCTGCCTTTCTGGATTTTACACTTTTTTCAGATGGCCCTTTTGACCGGGGGGAAGTGAGACTTCATTGTAGTGCAGATTTCCTTTGCAAGCTTGCTTGGTTGGCCAAAAAGGGCGTATGCGTTTTTTCCTGAATATATTCAGGAAAAAATGCATACGCCCTTTTTGGCCAAGTGCATCATTGTGGACGTTCTGCCTCTTTTCCTATGCTTTCAATGCAATTCCAGTCTACCTCCTGAAATCGGTTTCCTGCAATTCTGCCCCGCTTTCAAGTCCTCTTGGCAGCCTTACTTCAGTATATTTTTGGACGATAGCTGTCATTTATAACTCTGCAGGTTTGTGAATTACAGTGCCCCTGAGCTCCTTTCTTCAACTCGCTTTCTTGTGACCTGGCCGCAACACCGCAGGATGGCTTCAGGCCCTAATCTGGTTCCGGCACGGCACGCTGAGCCTTTCGTTATTTCCTCTTCCTGGTGGGAAATGAGAGTTAAATTTGCCCGTCCAGACACCTCCAGCTAGTCTCTCATTGGTTCTCGCTATTCCTGTTCATCTTCCGCAGAAATTGCAAACTGGGCCAAACAGGAGGTTAAAGGGACTGACTCTCCAAGTCGGGAGAGTGTTAGTAAAGCGTCTGGAATGTTGCACCTGAGTACCAGGGGAGGAAAACTGAGACATATTTGAACACGTCTCCCGTTCACATGGTTGATCATACTCTGGGTTCCACATGCATGTTTTAGCTGAAGGAAGAATACCTTAAACCTGGAGAGTTGAGACCCGTGGAATGGGTACCATGCAATATGACTTCAAAGTGTCTTCATTTGCTCACCAAACCTCTCCAATCCTATCACTGCTGCGTTTATGCCCCTGTACACACGCTTGATTCTCTTTTGGAGACATAGCAATCCATAGGTTTTAAGATACTTACTAGTCAGGTACATTCTTAGGCGTTTAATATGGGGTGTTGAGTCCATTTCGTTGAGCAAGGAGTAGCTCTTGTCTAGTCCATATTTGGCTTAAGGAACTTTATCTGTGCTCATTTCAATCTCTGGTTTTATGCAGCACCCCAACTCACCTTTCCCCTTAAGCAAGCATAAGTTGGTTTTCTAAATTTGAGACCCTGTTCTGTTTTGGAATTCAGTTCCTGTGTAGCCAAGTTTACATTCCGTGTATTAGTGATATCTTATGATGTTTCTTTTTCTGTGTGACTTATTTCAGTGAGAATCATCGTACCTGAATCCACTCATTATGCTGCTACGGGCCTGATGACATAGAATTCATTGCTGAGTGATACTGCATTGTACGTAAGTACCACAAGTTCTTTATCCATTTTTCACTTTCTGTGATATTGAACTAGTACGGTAAACGAGGTTCTTGTAAACAGAGGCGTCCCAAACTTTGGGGTGGCTGTGTCTTTTTGATTTTAATTTCCCTAAGCTATAGGACCATAAGTGGAAGTGCCCTAGGCTCTGTTGCTTTGTTTTTTAGATGTTTCCGGAAACACCATACATTTCTCCCGAGTGTCTGTTGGCAATTTACATCCCGCCCATCAGCATAACAAGGCTCCCAGTTCTCCATGGCCTGTCCTGCCTTTCTGGATTTTACACTTTTTTCAGATGGCCCTTTTGACCGGGGGGAAGTGAGACTTCATTGTAGTGCAGATTTCCTTTGCAAGCTTGCTTGGTTGGCCAAAAAGGGCGTATGCGTTTTTTCCTGAATATATTCAGGAAAAAACGCATACGCCCTTTTTGGCCAAGTGCATCATTGTGGACGTTCTGCCTCTTTTCCTATGCTTTCAATGCAATTCCAGTCTACCTCCTGAAATCAGTTTCCTGCAATTCTGCCCCGCTTTCAAGTCCTCTTGGCAGCGTTACTTCAGTATATTTTTGGACGATAGCTGTCATTTATAACTCTGCAGGTTTGTGAATTACAGTGCCCCTGAGCTCCTTTCTTCAACTCGCTTTCTTGTGACCTGGCCGCAACACCGCAGGATGGCTTCAGGCCCTAATCTGGTTCCGGCACGGCACGCTGAGCCTTTCGTTATTTCCTCTTCCTGGTGGGAAATGAGAGTTAAATTTGCCCGTCCAGACACCTCCAGCTAGTCTCTCATTGGTTCTCGCTATTCCTGTTCATCTTCCGCAGAAATTGCAAACTGGGCCAAACAGGAGGTTAAAGGGACTGACTCTCCAATCGGGAGAGTGTTAGTAAAGCCTCTGGAATGTTGCACCCGAGTACCAGGGTACGAAAACTGAGACATATTTGAACACGTCTCCCGATCACATGGTTGATCATACTCTAGGTTCCACATGCATGTTTTAGCTGAAGGAAGAATACCTTAAACCTGGGTAGTTGTAACCTGTGGAATGGGTACCATGCAATATGACTTCAAAGGGTCTTCATTTGCTCACCAAACCTCTCCAATCCTATCACTGCTGCGTTTATGCCCCTGTACACACGCTTGATTCTCTTTTGGAGACATAGCAATCCATAGGTTTTAAGATACTTACTAGTCAGGTACATTCTTAGGCGTTTAATATGGGGTGTTGAGTCCATTTCGTTGAGCAAGGAGTAGCTCTTGTCTAGTCCATATTTGGCTTAAGGAACTTTATCTGTGCTCATTTCAATCTCTGGTTTTATGCAGCACCCCAACTCACCTTTCCCCTTAAGCAAGCATAAGTTGGTTTTCTAAATTTGAGACCCTGTTCTGTTTTGGAATTCAGTTCCTGTGTAGCCAAGTTTACATTCCGTGTATTAGTGATATCTTATGATGTTTCTTTTTCTGTGTGACTTATTTCAGTGAGAATCATCGTACCTGAATCCACTCATTATGCTGCTACGGGCCTGATGACATAGATTTCATTGCTGAGTGATACTGCATTGTACGTAAGTACCACAAGTTCTTTATCCATTTTTCACTTTCTGTGATATTGAACTTGTACGGTAAACGAGGTTCTTGTAAACAGAGGCGTCCCAAACTTTGGGGTGGCTGTGTCTTTTTGATTTTAATTTCCCTAAGCTATAGGACCATAAGTGGAAGTGCCCTAGGCTCTGTTGCTTTGTTTTTTAGATGTCTCAGGAAACACCATACACTTCTCCCAAGTGGCTGTTGGCAATTTACATCCCGCCCATCAGCATAACAAGGCTCCCAGTTCTCCATGGCCTGTCCTGCCTTTCTGGATTTTACACTTTTTTCAGATGGCCCTTTTGACAGGGGGGAAGTGAGACTTCATTGTAGTGCAGATTTCCTTTGCAAGCTTGCTTGGTTGGCCAAAAAGGGCGTATGCGTTTTTTCCTGAATATATTCAGGAAAAAACGCATACGCCCTTTTTGGCCAAGTGCATCATTGTTGACGTTCTGCCTCTTTTCCTATGCTTTCAATGCAATTCCAGTCTACCTCCTGAAATCGGTTTCCTGCAATTCTGCCCCGCTTTCAAGTCCTCTTGGCAGCCTTACTTCAGTATATTTTTGGACGATAGCTGTCATTTATAATTCTGCAGGTTTGTGAATTACAGTGCCCCTGAGCTCCTTTCTTCAACTCGCTTTCTTGTGACCTGGCCGCAACACCGCAGGATGGCTTCAGGCCCTAAACTGATTCCTTCACGGCACTCTGAGCCGTTGGTTAATTCCTCTTCCTGGTGGGAAATTAGAGTTAAATTTGCCCGTCCAGACACCTCCAGCTAGTCTCTCATTGGTTCTCGCTATTCCTGTTCATCTTCCGCAGAAATTGCAAACTGGGCCAAACAGGAGATTAAAGGGACGGACTCTCCAAGTGGGGAGAGTGTTAGTAAAGTATCTGGAATGTTGCACCCGAGTACCAGGGGAGGAAAACTGAGACATATTTGAACACGTCTCCCGTTCACACGGTTGATAATACTCTGGGTTCCACATGCATGTTTTAGCTGAAGGAAGAATACCTTAAACCTGGAGAGTTGAGACCCGTGGAATGGGTACCATGCAATATGACTTCAAAGGGTCTTCATTTGTTCACCGAAACTCTCCAATCCAATCACTGCTGCGTTTATGCGCCTGTACACATGCTTGATTCTCTTTCGGAGACATAGCAATCCATAGGTTTTAAGATACTTACTAGTCAGGTACATTCTTAGGTGTTTAATATGCGGTGTTGAGTCCATTTCGTTGAGCAAGGAGTAGCTCTTGTCTATTCCATATTTGGCTTAAGGAACTTTATCTGTGCTCATTTCAATCTCTGGTTTTATGCAGCACCCCAACTCACCTTTCCCCTTAAGCAAGCATAAGTTGGTTTTCTAAATTTGAGACCCTGTTCTGTTCTGTAATTCAGTTCCTGTGTAGCCAAGTTTACATTCCGTGTATTACTGATATCTTATGATGTTTCTTTTTCTGTGTGACTTATTTCAGTTAGAATCATCATACCTGAATCCACTCATTGTGCTGCTAAGGGCCTGATGACATAGATTTCATTGCTGAGTGATATTGCTTTGTAAGTAAATACCACATGTTCTTTATCCATTTTTCACTTTCTGCGATGTTGAACTTGTACTGTAAATGAGGTTCTTGTAAACAGAGGCGTCCCAAACTTTGGGGTGGCTGTGTCTTTTTGATTTTAATTTCCCTAAGCTATAGGACCATAAGTGGAAGTGCCCTAGGCTCTGTTGCTTTGTTGTATAGATGTTTCAGGAAAAACCATACACTTCTCCCGAGTGGCTGTTGGCAATTTACATCCCGCCCATCAGCATAACAAGGCTCCCAGTTCTCCATGGCCTGTCCTGCCTTTCTGGATTTTACACTTTTTTCAGATGGCCCTTTTGACCGGGGGGAAGTGAGACTTCATTGTAGTGCAGATTTCCTTTGCAAGCTTGCTTGGTTGGCCAAAAATGGCGTATGCGTTTTTTCCTGAATATATTCAGGAAAAAACGCATACGCCCTTTTTGGCCAAGTGCATCATTGTGGACGTTCTGCCTCTTTTCCTATGCTTTCAATGCAATTCCAGTCTACCTCCTGAAATCGGTTTCCTGCAATTCTGCCCCGCTTTCAAGTCCTCTTGGCAGCCTTACTTCAGTATATTTTTGGACGATAGCTGTCATTTATAACTCTGCAGGTTTGTGAATTACAGTGCCCCTGAGCTCCTTTCTTCAACTCGCTTTCTTTTGAGCTGGCCGCAACACCGCAGGATGGCTTCAGGCCCTAATCTGGTTCCGGCCGGGCACGCTGAGCCTTTGGTTATTTCCTCTTCCTGGTGGGAAATGAGAGTTAAATTTGCCCGTCCAGACACCTCCAGCTAGTCTCTCATTGGTGTTCCCTATTCCTGTTCATCTTCCGCAGAAATTGCAAACTGGGCCAAACAGGAAGTTAAAGGCGCTGACTCTCCAAGTGGGGAGAGTGTTAGTAAAGCGTCTGGAATGTTGCACCCGAGTACCAGGGGAGGAAAACTGAGACATATTTGAACACGTCTCCCGTTCACACGGTTGATCATACTCTGGGTTCCACATGCATGTTTTAGCTGAAGGAAGAATACCTTAAACCTGGAGAGTTGAGACCCGTGGAATGGGTACCATGCAATATGACTTCAAAGGGTCTTCATTTGTTCACCGAAACTCTCCAATCCTATCACTGCTGCGTTTATGCGCCTGTACACATGCTTGATTCTCTTTCGGAGACATAGCAATCCATAGGTTTTAAGATACTTACTAGTCAGGTACATTCTTAGGTGTTTAATATGCGGTGTTCAGTCCATTTCGTTGAGCAAGGAGTAGCTCTTGTCTATTCCATATTTGGCTTAAGGAACTTTATCTGTGCTCATTTCAATCTCTGGTTTTATGCAGCACCCCAACTCACCTTTCCCCTTAAGCAAGCATAAGTTGGTTTTCTAAATTTGAGACCCTGTTCTGTTCTGTAATTCAGTTCCTGTGTAGCCAAGTTTACATTCCGTGTATTACTGATATCTTATGATGTTTCTTTTTCTGTGTGACTTATTTCAGTTAGAATCATCATACCTGAATCCACTCATTGTGCTGCTAAGGGCCTGATGACATAGATTTCATTGCTGAGTGATATTGCTTTGTAAGTAAATACCACATGTTCTTTATCCATTTTTCACTTTCTGCGATGTTGAACTTGTACTGTAAATGAGGTTCTTGTAAACAGAGGCGTCCCAAACTTTGGGGTGGCTGTGTCTTTTTGATTTTAATTTCCCTAAGCTATAGGACCATAAGTGGAAGTGCCCTAGGCTCTGTTGCTTTGTTGTATAGATGTTTCAGGAAAAACCATACACTTCTCCCGAGTGGCTGTTGGCAATTTACATCCCGCCCATCAGCATAACAAGGCTCCCAGTTCTCCATGGCCTGTCCTGCCTTTCTGGATTTTACACTTTTTTCAGATGGCCCTTTTGACCGGGGGGAAGTGAGACTTCATTGTAGTGCAGATTTCCTTTGCAAGCTTGCTTGGTTGGCCAAAAAGGGCGTATGCGTTTTTTCCTGAATATATTCAGGAAAAAACGCATACGCCCTTTTTGGCCAAGTGCATCATTGTGGACGTTCTGCCTCTTTTCCTATGCTTTCAATGCAATTCCCGTCTACCTCCTGAAATCGGTTTCCTGCAATTCTGCCCCGCTTTCAAGTCCTCTTGGCAGCCTTACTTCAGTATATTTTTGGACGATAGCTGTCATTTATAACTCTGCAGGTTTGTGAATTACAGTGCCCCTGAGCTCCTTTCTTCAACTCGCTTTCTTGTGACCTGGCCGCAACACCGCAGGATGGCTTCAGGCCCTAATCTGGTTCCGGCACGGCACGCTGAGCCTTTGGTTATTTCCTCTTCCTGGTGGGAAATGAGAGTTAAATTTGCCCGTCCAGACACCTCCAGCTAGTCTCTCATTGGTTCTCGCTATTCCTGTTCATCTTCCACAGAAATTGCAAACTGGGCCAAACAGGAGGTTAAAGGGACTGACTCTCCAAGTGGGGAGAGTGTTAATAAAGCGTCTGGAATGTTGCACCCGAGTACCAGGGTAGAAAACTGAGACATATTTGAACACGTCTCCCGTTCACACGGTTGATCATACTCTGGGTTCCACATGCATGTTTTAGCTGAAGGAAGAATACCTTAAACCTGGAGAGTTGAAACCCGTGGAATGGGTACCATGCAATATGACTTCAAAGGGTCTTCATTTGTTCACCGAACCTCTCCAATCCTATCACTGCTGCGTTTATGCCCCTGTACACATGCTTGATTCTCTTTCGGAGACATAGCAATCCATAGGTTTTAAGATACTTACTAGTCAGGTACATTCTTAGGCGTTTTATATGCGGTGTTCAGTCCATTTTGTTGAGCAAGGAGTAGCTCTTGTCTATTCCATATTTGGCTTAAGGAACTTTATCTGTGCTCATTTCAATCTCTGGTTTTATGCAGCACCCCAACTCACCTTTCCCCTTAAGCAAGCATAAGTTGGTTTTCTAAATTTGAGACCCTGTTCTGTTCTGTAATTCAGTTCCTGTGTAGCCAAGTTTACATTCCGTGTATTACTGATATCTTATGATGTTTCTTTTTCTGTGTGACTTATTTCAGTTAGAATCATCATACCTGAATCCACTCATTGTGCTGCTAAGGGCCTGATGACATAGATTTCATTGCTGAGTGATATTGCTTTGTAAGTAAATACCACAACTTCTTTATCCATTTTTCACTTTCTGCGATGTTGAACTTGTACTGTAAACGAGGTTCTTGTAAACAGAGGCGTCCCAAACTTTGGGGTGGCTGTGTCTTTTTGATTTTAATTTCCCTAAGCTATAGGACCATAAGTGGAAGTGCCCTAGGCTCTGTTGCTTTGTTTTTTAGATGTTTCAGGAAACACCATACACTTCTCCCGAGTGGCTGTTGGCAATTTACATCCCGCCCATCAGCATAACAAGGCTCCCAGTTCTCCATGGCCTGTCCTGCCTTTCTGGATTTTACACTTTTTTCAGATGGCCCTTTTGACCGGGGGGAAGTGAGACTTCATTGTAGTGCAGATTTCCTTTGCAAGCTTGCTTGGTTGGCCAAAAAGGGCGTATGCGTTTTTTCCTGAATATATTCAGGAAAAAACGCATACGCCCTTTTTGGCCAAGTGCATCATTGTGGACGTTCTGCCTCTTTTCCTATGCTTTCAATGCAATTCCAGTCTACCTCCTGAAATCGGTTTCCTGCAATTCTGCCCCGCTTTCAAGTCCTCTTGGCAGCCTTACTTCAGTATATTTTTGGACGATAGCTGTCATTTATAACTCTGCAGGTTTGTGAATTACAGTGCCCCTGAGCTCCTTTCTTCAACTCGCTTTCTTGTGACCTGGCCGCAACACCGCAGGATGGCTTCAGGCCCTAATCTGGTTCCGGCACGGCACGCTGAGCCTTTGGTTATTTCCTCTTCCTGGTGGGAAATGAGAGTTAAATTTGCCCGTCCAGACACCTCCAGCTAGTCTCTCATTGGTTCTCGCTATTCCTGTTCATCTTCCACAGAAATTGCAAACTGGGCCAAACAGGAGGTTAAAGGGACTGACTCTCCAAGTGGGGAGAGTGTTAGTAAAGCGTCTGGAATGTTGCACCCGAGTACCAGGGGAGGAAAACTGAGACATATTTGAACACGTCTCCCGTTCACACGGTTGATCATACTCTGGGTTCCACATGCATGTTTTAGCTGAAGGAAGAATACCTTAAACCTGGAGAGTTGAAACCCGTGGAATGGGTACCATGCAATATGACTTCAAAGGGTCTTCATTTGTTCACCGAACCTCTCCAATCCTATCACTGCTGCGTTTATGCCCCTGTACACATGCTTGATTCTCTTTCGGAGACAGAGCAATCCATAGGTTTTAAGATACTTACTAGTCAGGTACATTCTTAGGCGTTTAATATGCGGTGTTGAGTCCATTTCGTTGAGCAAGGAGTAGCTCTTGTCTATTCCATATTTGGCTTAAGGAACTTTATCTGTGCTCATTTCAATCTCTGGTTTTATGCAGCACCCTAACTCACCTTTCCCCTTAAGCAAGCATAAGTTGGTTTTCTAAATTTGAGACCCTGTTCTGTTCTGTAATTCAGTTCCTGTGTAGCCAAGTTTACATTCCGTGTATTACTGATATCTTATGATGTTTCTTTTTCTGTGTGACTTATTTCAGTTAGAATCATCATACCTGAATCCACTCATTGTGCTGCTAAGGGCCTGATGACATAGATTTCATTGCTGAGTGATATTGTTTTGTAAGTAAATACCACAACTTCTTTATCCATTTTTCACTTTCTGCGATGTTGAACTTGTACTGTAAACGAGGTTCTTGTAAACAGAGGCGTCCCAAACTTTGGGGTGGCTGTGTCTTTTTGATTTTAATTTCCCTAAGCTATAGGACCATAAGTGGAAGTGCCCTAGGCTCTGTTGCTTTGTTTTTTAGATGTTTCAGGAAACACCATACACTTCTCCCGAGTGGCTGTTGGCAATTTACATCCCGCCCATCAGCATAACAAGGCTCCCAGTTCTCCATGGCCTGTCCTGCCTTTCTGGATTTTACACTTTTTTCAGATGGCCCTTTTGACCGGGGGGAAGTGAGACTTCATTGTAGTGCAGATTTCCTTTGCAAGCTTGCTTGGTTGGCCAAAAAGGGCGTATGCGTTTTTTCCTGAATATATTCAGGAAAAAACGCATACGTCCTTTTTGGCCAAGTGCATCATTGTGGACGTTCTGCCTCTTTTCCTATGCTTTCAATGCAATTCCAGTCTACCTCCTGAAATCGGTTTCCTGCAATTCTGACCCGCTTTCAAGTCCTCTTGGCAGCCTTACTTCAGTATATTTTTGGACGATAGCTGTCATTTATAACTCTGCAGGTTTGTGAATTACAGTGCCCCTGAGCTCCTTTCTTCAACTCGCTTTCTTGTGACCTGGCCGCAACACCGCAGGATGGCTTCAGGCCCTAATCTGGTTCCGGCACGGCACGCTGAGCCTTTGGTTATTTCCTCTTCCTGGTGGGAAATGAGAGTTAAATTTGCCCGTCCAGACACCTCCAGCTAGTCTCTCATTGGTTCTCGCTATTCCTGTTCATCTTCCACAGAAATTGCAAACTGGGCCAAACAGGAGGTTAAAGGGACTGACTCTCCAAGTCGGGAGAGTGTTAGTAAAGCGTCTGGAATGTTGCACCCGAGTACCAGGGTACGAAAACTGAGACATATTTGAACACGTCTCCCGATCACATGGTTGATCATACTCTAGGTTCCACATGCATGTTTTAGCTGAAGGAAGAATACCTTAAACCTGGGTAGTTGAAACCCGTGGAATGGGTACCATGCAATATGACTTCAAAGGGTCTTCATTTGCTCACCGAACCTCTCCAATCCTATCACTGCTGCGTTTATGCCCCTGTACACATGCTTGATTCTCTTTCGGAGACATAGCAATCCATAGGTTTTAAGATACTTACTAGTCAGGTACATTCTTAGGCGTTTAATATGCGGTGTTGAGTCCATTTCGTTGAGCAAGGAGTAGCTCTTGTCTATTCCATATTTGGCTTAAGGAACTTTATCTGTGCTCATTTCAATCTCTGGTTTTATGCAGCACCCCAACTCACCTTTCCCCTTAAGCAAGCATAAGTTGGTTTTCTAAATTTGAGACCCTGTTCTGTTCTGTAATTCAGTTCCTGTGTAGCCAAGTTTACATTCCGTGTATTACTGATATCTTATGATGTTTCTTTTTCTGTGTGACTTATTTCAGTTAGAATCATCATACCTGAATCCACTCATTGTGCTGCTAAGGGCCTGATGACATAGATTTCATTGCTGAGTGATATTGCTTTGTAAGTAAATACCACACCTTCTTTATCCATTTTTCACTTTCTGCGATGTTGAACTTATACGGTAAACGAGGTTCTTGTAAACAGAGGCGTCCCAAACTTTGGGGTGGCTGTGTCTTTTTGATTTTCATTTCCCTAAGCTATAGGACCATAAGTGGAAGTGCCCTAGGCTCTGTTGCTTTGTTTTTTAGATGTTTCAGGAAACACCATACACTTCTCCCGAGTGGCTGTTGGCAATTTACATCCCGCCCATCAGCATAACAAGGCTCCCAGTTCTCCATGGCCTGTCCTGCCTTTCTGGATTTTACACTTTTTTCAGATGGCCCTTTTGACCGGGGGGAAGTGAGACTTCATTGTAGTGCAGATTTCCTTTGCAAGCTTGCTTGGTTGGCCAAAAAGGGCGTATGCGTTTTTTCCTGAATATATTCAGGAAAAAACGCATACGCCCTTTTTGGCCAAGTGCATCATTGTGGACGTTCTGCCTCTTTTCCTATGCTTTCAATGCAATTCCAGTCTACCTCCTGAAATCGGTTTCCTGCAATTCTGCCCCGCTTTCAAGTCCTCTTGGCAGCCTTACTTCAGTATATTTTTGGACGATAGCTGTCATTTATAACTCTGCAGGTTTGTGAATTACAGTGCCCCTGAGCTCCTTTCTTCAACTCGCTTTCTTTTGAGCTGGCCGCAACACCGCAGGATGCCTTCAGGCCCTAATCTGGTTCCGGCACGGCACGCTGAGCCTTTGGTTATTTCCTCTTCCTGGTGGGAAATGAGAGTTAAATTTGCCCGTCCAGACACCTCCAGCTAGTCTCTCATTGGTTCTCGCTATTCCTGTTCATCTTCCACAGAAATTGCAAACTGGGCCAAACAGGAGGTTAAAGGGACTGACTCTCCAAGTGGGGAGAGTGTTAGTAAAGCGTCTGGAATGTTGCACCCGAGTACCAGGGGAGGAAAACTGAGACATATTTGAACACGTCTCCCGTTCACACGGTTGATCATACTCTGGGTTCCACATGCATGTTTTAGCTGAAGGAAGAATACCTTAAACCTGGAGAGTTGAAACCCGTGGAATGGGTACCATGCAATATGACTTCAAAGGGTCTTCATTTGTTCACCGAACCTCTCCAATCCTATCACTGCTGCGTTTATGCCCCTGTACACATGCTTGATTCTCTTTCGGAGACATAGCAATCCATAGGTTTTAAGATACTTACTAGTCAGGTACATTCTTAGGCGTTTTATATGCGGTGTTCAGTCCATTTCGTTGAGCAAGGAGTAGCTCTTGTCTATTCCATATTTGGCTTAAGGAACTTTATCTGTGCTCATTTCAATCTCTGGTTTTATGCAGCACCCCAACTCACCTTTCCCCTTAAGCAAGCATAAGTTGGTTTTCTAAATTTGAGACCCTGTTCTGTTCTGTAATTCAGTTCCTGTGTAGCCAAGTTTACATTCCGTGTATTACTGATATCTTATGATGTTTCTTTTTCTGTGTGACTTATTTCAGTTAGAATCATCATACCTGAATCCACTCATTGTGCTGCTAAGGGCCTGATGACATAGATTTCATTGCTGAGTGATATTGTTTTGTAAGTAAATACCACAACTTCTTTATCCATTTTTCACTTTCTGCGATGTTGAACTTGTACTGTAAACGAGGTTCTTGTAAACAGAGGCGTCCCAAACTTTGGGGTGGCTGTGTCTTTTTGATTTTAATTTCCCTAAGCTATAGGACCATAAGTGGAAGTGCCCTAGGCTCTGTTGCTTTGTTTTTTAGATGTTTCAGGAAACACCATACACTTCTCCCGAGTGGCTGTTGGCAATTTACATCCCGCCCATCAGCATAACAAGGCTCCCAGTTCTCCATGGCCTGTCCTGCCTTTCTGGATTTTACACTTTTTTCAGATGGCCCTTTTGACCGGGGGGAAGTGAGACTTCATTGTAGTGCAGATTTCCTTTGCAAGCTTGCTTGGTTGGCCAAAAAGGGCGTATGCGTTTTTTCCTGAATATATTCAGGAAAAAACACATACGCCCTTTTTGGCCAAGTGCATCATTGTGGACGTTCTGCCTCTTTTCCTATGCTTTCAATGCAATTCCAGTCTACCTCCTGAAATCGGTTTCCTGCAATTCTGCCCCGCTTTCAAGTCCTCTTGGCAGCCTTACTTCAGTATATTTTTGGACGATAGCTGTCATTTATAACTCTGCAGGTTTGTGAATTACAGTGCCCCTGAGCTCCTTTCTTCAACTCGCTTTCTTGTGACCTGGCCGCAACACCGCAGGATGGCTTCAGGCCCTAATCTGGTTCCGGCACGGCACGCTGAGCCTTTGGTTAATTCCTCTTCCTGGTGGGAAATGAGAGTTAAATTTGCCCGTCCAGACACCTCCAGCTAGTCTCTCATTGGTTCTCCCTATTCCTGTTCATCTTCCGCAGAAATTGAAAACTGGGCCAAACAGGAGGTTAAAGGCGCTGACTCTCCAAGTCGGGAGAGTGTTAGTAAAGCGTCTGGAATGTTGCACCCGAGTACCAGGGTACGAAAACTGAGACATATTTGAACACGTCTCCCGATCACATGGTTGATCATACTCTAGGTTCCACATGCATGTTTTAGCTGAAGGAAGAATACCTTAAACCTGGGTAGTTGAAACCCTTGGAATGGGTACCATGCAATATGACTTCAAAGGGTCTTCATTTGCTCACCGAACCTCTCCAATCTTATCACTGCTGCGTTTATGCCCCTGTACACATGCTTGATTCTCTTTCGGAGACATAGCAATCCATAGGTTTTAAGATACTTACTAGTCAGGTACATTCTTAGGCGTTTAATATGCGGAGTTGAGTCCATTTCGTTGAGCAAGGAGTAGCTCTTGTCTATTACATATTTGGCTTAAGGAACTTTATCTGTGCTCATTTCAATCTCTGGTTTTATGCAGCACCCCAACTCACCTTTACCCTTAAGCAAGCATAAGTTGGTTTTCTAAATTTGAGACCCTGTTCTGTTCTGTAATTCAGTTCCTGTGTAGCCAAGTTTACATTCTGTGTATTACTGATATCTTATGATGTTTCTTTTTCTGTGTGACTTATTTCAGTTAGAATCATCATACCTGAATCCACTCATTGTGCTGCTACGGGCCTGATGACATAGATTTCATTGCTGAGTGATACTGCATTGTACGTAAGTACCACAAGTTCTTTATCCATTTTTCACTTTCTGTGATATTGAACTTGTACGATAAACGAGGTTCTTGTAAACAGAGGCGTCCCAAACTTTGGGGTGGCTGTGTCTTTTTGATTTTAATTTCCCTAAGCTATAGGACCATAAGTGGAAGTGCCCTAGGCTCTGTTGCTTTGTTTTTTAGATGTTTCAGGAAACACCATACACTTCTCCCGAGTGTCTGTTGGCAATTTACATCCCGCCCATCAGCATAACAAGGCTCCCAGTTCTCCATGGCCTGTCCTGCCTTTCTGGATTTTACACTTTTTTCAGATGGCCCTTTTGACCGGGGGGAAGTGAGACTTCATTGTAGTGCAGATTTCCTTTGCAAGCTTGCTTGGTTGGCCAAAAAGGGCGTATGCGTTTTTTCCTGAATATATTCAGGAAAAAACGCATACGCCCTTTTTGGCCAAGTGCATCATTGTGGACGTTCTGCCTCTTTTCCTATGCTTTCAATGCAATTCCAGTCTACCTCCTGAAATCGGGTTCCTGCAATTCTGCCCCGCTTTCAAGTCCTCTTGGCAGCCTTACTTCAGTATATTTTTGGACGATAGCTGTCATTTATAACTCTGCAGGTTTGTGAATTACAGTGCCCCTGAGCTCCTTTCTTCAACTCGCTTTCTTTTGAGCTGACCGCAACACCGCAGGATGGCTTCAGGCCCTAATCTGGTTCCGGCACGGCACGCTGAGCCTTTGGTTATTTCCTCTTCCTGGTGGGAAATGAGAGTTAAATTTGCCCGTCCAGACACCTCCAGCTAGTCTCTCATTGGTGTTCCCTATTCCTGTTCATCTTCCGCAGAAATTGCAAAGTGGGACAAACAGGAGTTTAAAGGCGCTGACTCTCCAAGTGGGGAGAGTGTTAGTAAAGCGTCTGGAATGTAGCACCCGAGTACCAGGGGAGGAAAACTGAGACATATTTGAACACGTCTCCCGTTCACATGGTTGATCATACTCTGGGTTCCACATGCATGTTTTAGCTGAAGGAAGAATACCTTAAACCTGGGTAGTTGAGACCCGTGGAATGGGTACCATGCAATATGACTTCAAAGGGTCTTCATTTGCTCACCGAACCTCTCCAATCCTATCACTGCTGCGTTTATGCCCCTGTACACACGCTTGATTCTCTTTTGGAGACATAGCAATCCATAGGTTTTAAGATACTTACTAGTCAGGTACATTCTTAGGCGTTTAATATGGGGTGTTGAGTCCATTTCGTTGAGCAAGGAGTAGCTCTTGTCTAGTCCATATTTGGCTTAAGGAACTTTATCTGTGCTCATTTCAATCTCTGGTTTTATGCAGCACCCCAACTCACCTTTCCCCTTAAGCAAGCATAAGTTGGTTTTCTAAATTTGAGACCCTGTTCTGTTTTGGAATTCAGTTCCTGTGTAGCCAAGTTTACATTCCGTGTATTAGTGATATCTTATGATGTTTCTTTTTCTGTGTGACTTATTTCAGTGAGAATCATCGTACCTGAATCCACTCATTATGCTGCTACGGGCCTGATGACATAGATTTCATTGCTGAGTGATACTGCATTGTACGTAAGTACCACAAGTTCTTTATCCATTTTTCACTTTCTGTGATATTGAACTTGTACGGTAAACGAGGTTCTTGTAAACAGAGGCGTCCCAAACTTTGGGGTGGCTGTGTCTTTTTGATTTTAATTTCCCTAAGCTATAGGACCATAAGTGGAAGTGCCCTAGGCTCTGTTGCTTTGTTTTTTAGATGTTTCAGGAAACACCATACACTTCTCCCGAGTGGCTGTTGGCAATTTACATCCCGCCCATCAGCATAACAAGGCTCCCAGTTCTCCATGGCCTGTCCTGCCTTTCTGGATTTTACACTTTTTTCAAATGGCCCTTTTGACCGGGGGGAAGTGAGACTTCATTGTAGTGCAGATTTCCTTTGCAAGCTTGCTTGGTTGGCCAAAAAGGGCGTATGCATTTTTTCCTGAATATATTCAGGAAAAAACGCATACGCCCTTTTTGGCCAAGTGCATCATTGTGGACGTTCTGACTCTTTTCCTATGCTTTCAATGCAATTCCAGTCTACCTCCTGAAATCGGTTTCCTGCAATTCTGCCCCGCTTTCAAGTCCTCTTGGCAGCCTTACTTCAGTATATTTTTGGACGATAGCTGTCATTTATAACTCTGCAGGTTTGTGAATTACACTGCCCCTGAGCTCCTTTCTTCAACTCGCTTTCTTGTGACCTGGCCGCAACACTGCAGGATGGCTTCAGGCCCTAATCTGGTTCCGGCACGGCACGCTGAGCCTTTGGTTAATTCCTCTTTCTGGTGGGAAATGAGAGTTAAATTTGCCCGTCCAGACACCTCCAGCTAGTCTCTCATTGGTTCTCGCCTTTCTTGTTCATCTTCCACAGAAATTGCAAACTGGGCCAAACAGGAGGTTAAAGGGACTGACTCTCCAAGTGGGGCGAGTGTTAGTAAAGCGTCTGGAATGTTGCACCCGAGTACCAGGGGAGGAAAACTGAGACATATTTGAACACATCTCCCGTTCACATGGTTGATCATACTCTGGGTTCCACATGCATGTTTTAGCTGAAGGAAGAATACCTTAAACCTGGAGAGTTGAGACCCGTGGAATGGGTACCATGCAATATGACTTCAAAGTGTCTTCATTTGCTCACCAAACCTCTCCAATCCTATCACTGCTGCGTTTATGCCCCTGTACACACGCTTGATTCTCTTTTGGAGACATAGCAATCCATAGGTTTTAAGATACTTACTAGTCAGGTACATTCTTAGGCGTTTAATATGGGGTGTTGAGTCCATTTCGTTGAGCAAGGAGTAGCTCTTGTCTAGTCCATATTTGGCTTAAGGAACTTTATCTGTGCTCATTTCAATCTCTGGTTTTATGCAGCACCCCAACTCACCTTTCCCCTTAAGCAAGCATAAGTTGGTTTTCTAAATTTGAGACCCTGTTCTGTTTTGGAATTCAGTTCCTGTGTAGCCAAGTTTACATTCCGTGTATTAGTGATATCTTATGATGTTTCTTTTTCTGTGTGACTTATTTCAGTGAGAATCATCGTACCTGAATCCACTCATTATGCTGCTACGGGCCTGATGACATAGATTTCATTGCTGAGTGATACTGCATTGTACGTAAGTACCACAAGTTCTTTATCCATTTTTCACTTTCTGTGATATTGAACTTGTACGGTAAACGAGGTTCTTGTAAACAGAGGCGTCCCAAACTTTGGGGTGGCTGTGTCTTTTTGATTTTAATTTCCCTAAGCTATAGGACCATAAGTGGAAGTGCCCTAGGCTCTGTTGCTTTGTTTTTTAGATGTTTCAGGAAACACCATACACTTCTCCCGAGTGTCTGTTGGCAATTTACATGCCGCCCATCAGCATAACAAGGCTCCCAGTTCTCCATGGCCTGTCCTGCCTTTCTGGATTTTACACTTTTTTCAGATGGCCCTTTTGACCGGGGGGAAGTGAGACTTCATTGTAGTGCAGATTTCCTTTGCAAGCTTGCTTGGTTGGCCAAAAAGGGCGTATGCGTTTTTTCCTGAATATATTCAGGAAAAACACATATGCCCTTTTTGGCCAAGTGCATCATTGTGGACGTTCTGCCTCTTTTCCTATGCTTTCAATGCAATTCCAGTCTACCTCCTGAAATCGGGTTCCTGCAATTCTGCCCCGCTTTCAAGTCCTCTTGGCAGCCTTACTTCAGTATATTTTTGGACGATAGCTGTCATTTATAACTCTGCAGGTTTGTGAATTACAGTGCCCCTGAGCTCCTTTCTTCAACTCGCTTTCTTTTGAGCTGGCCGCAACACCGCAGGATGGCTTCAGGCCCTAATCTGGTTCCGGCACGGCACGCTGAGCCTTTGGTTATTTCCTCTTCCTGGTGGGAAATGAGAGTTAAATTTGCCCGTCCAGACACCTCCAGCTAGTCTCTCATTGGTGTTCCCTATTCCTGTTCATCTTCCGCAGAAATTGCAAAGTGGGACAAACAGGAGGTTAAAGGCGCTGACTCTCCAAGTGGGGAGAGTGTTAGTAAAGCGTCTGGAATGTAGCACCCGAGTACCAGGGGAGGAAAACTGAGACATATTTGAACACGTCTCCCGTTCACATGGTTGATCATACTCTGGGTTCCACATGCATGTTTTAGCTGAAGGAAGAATACCTTAAACCTGGGTAGTTGAGACCCGTGGAATGGGTACCATGCAATATGACCTCAAAGGGTCTTCATTTGCTCACCGAACCTCTCCAATCCTATCACTGCTGCGTTTATGCCCCTGTACACACGCTTGATTCTCTTTTGGAGACATAGCAATCCATAGGTTTTAAGATACTTACTAGTCAGGTACATTCTTAGGCGTTTAATATGGGGTGTTGAGTCCATTTCGTTGAGCAAGGAGTAGCTCTTGTCTAGTCCATATTTGGCTTAAGGAACTTTATCTGTGCTCATTTCAATCTCTGGTTTTATGCAGCACCCCAACTCACCTTTCCCCTTAAGCAAGCATAAGTTGGTTTTCTAAATTTGAGACCCTGTTCTGTTTTGGAATTCAGTTCCTGTGTAGCCAAGTTTACATTCCGTGTATTAGTGATATCTTATGATGTTTCTTTTTCTGTGTGACTTATTTCAGTGAGAATCATCGTACCTGAATCCACTCATTATGCTGCTACGGGCCTGATGACATAGATTTCATTGCTGAGTGATACTGCATTGTACGTAAGTACCACAAGTTCTTTATCCATTTTTCACTTTCTGTGATATTGAACTTGTACGGTAAACGAGGTTCTTGTAAACAGAGGCGTCCCAAACTTTGGGGTGGCTGTGTCTTTTTGATTTTAATTTCCCTAAGCTATAGGACCATAAGTGGAAGTGCCCTAGGCTCTGTTGCTTTGTTTTTTAGATGTTTCAGGAAACACCATACACTTCTCCCGAGTGGCTGTTGGCAATTTACATCCCGCCCATCAGCATAACAAGGCTCCCAGTTCTCCATGGCCTGTCCTGCCTTTCTGGATTTTACACTTTTTTCAGATGGCCCTTTTGACCGGGGGAAAGTGAGACTTCATTGTAGTGCAGATTTCCTTTGCAAGTTTGCTTGGTTGGCCAAAAAGAGCGTATGCGTTTTTTCCTGAATATATTCAGGAAAAAACGCATACGCCCTTTTTGGCCAAGTGCATCATTGTGGACGTTCTGCCTCTTTTCCTATGCTTTCAATGCAATTCCAGTCTACCTCCTGAAATCGGTTTCCTGCAATTCTGCCCCGCTTTCAAGTCCTCTTGGCAGCCTTACTTCAGTATATTTTTGGACGATAGCTGTCATTTATAACTCTGCAGGTTTGTGAATTACAGTGCCCCTGAGCTCCTTTCTTCAACTCGCTTTCTTGTGACCTGGCCGCATCACTGCAGGATGGCTTCAGGCCCTAATCTGGTTCCGGCACGGCACGCTGAGCCTTTGGTTAATTCCTCTTTCTGGTGGGAAATGAGAGTTAAATTTGCCCGTCCAGACACCTCCAGCTAGTCTCTCATTGGTTCTCGTCTTTCTTGTTCATCTTCCACAGAAATTGCAAACTGGGCCAAACAGGAGGTTAAAGGGACTGACTCTCCAAGTGGGGCGAGTGTTAGTAAAGCGTCTGGAATGTTGCACCCGAGTACCAGGGGAGGAAAACTGAGACATATTTGAACACATCTCCCGTTCACATGGTTGATCATACTCTGGGCTCCACATGCATGTTTTAGCTTAAGGAAGAATACCTTAAACCTGGAGAGTTGAGACCCGTGGAATGGGTACCATGCAATATGACTTCAAAGTGTCTTCATTTGCTCACCAAACCTCTCCAATCCTATCACTGCTGCGTTTATGCCCCTGTACACACGCTTGATTCTCTTTTGGAGACATAGCAATCCATAGGTTTTAAGATACTTACTAGTCAGGTACATTCTTAGGCGTTTAATATGGGGTGTTGAGTCCATTTCGTTGAGCAAGGAGTAGCTCTTGTCTAGTCCATATTTGGCTTAAGGAACTTTATCTGTGCTCATTTCAATCTCTGGTTTTATGCAGCACCCCAACTCACCTTTCCCCTTAAGCAAGCATAAGTTGGTTTTCTAAATTTGAGACCCTGTTCTGTTTTGGAATTCAGTTCCTGTGTAGCCAAGTTTACATTCCGTGTATTAGTGATATCTTATGATGTTTCTTTTTCTGTGTGACTTATTTCAGTGAGAATCATCGTACCTGAATCCACTCATTATGCTGCTACGGGCCTGATGACATAGATTTCATTGCTGAGTGATACTGCATTGTACGTAAGTACCACAAGTTCTTTATCCATTTTTCACTTTCTGTGATATTGAACTTGTACGGTAAACGAGGTTCTTGTAAACAGAGGCGTCCCAAACTTTGGGGTGGCTGTGTCTTTTTGATTTTAATTTCCCTAAGCTATAGGACCATAAGTGGAAGTGCCCTAGGCTCTGTTGCTTTGTTTTTTAGATGTTTCAGGAAACACCATACACTTCTCCCGAGTGGCTGTTGGCAATTTACATCCCGCCCATCAGCATAACAAGGCTCCCAGTTCTCCATGGCCTGTCCTGCCTTTCTGGATTTTACACTTTTTTCAGATGGCCCTTTTGACCGGGGGGAAGTGAGACTTCATTGTAGTGCAGATTTCCTTTGCAAGCTTGCTTGGTTGGCCAAAAGGGCATATGCGTTTTTTCCTGAATATATTCAGGAAAAAACGCATACGCCCTTTTTGGCCAAGTGCATCATTGTGGACGTTCTGCCTCTTTTCCTATGCTTTCAATGCAATTCCAGTCTACCTCCTGAAATCGGTTTCCTGCAATTCTGCCCCGCTTTCAAGTCCTCTTGGCAGCCTTACTTCAGTATATTTTTGGACGATAGCTGTCATTTATAACTCTGCAGGTTTGTGAATTACAGTGCCCCTGAGCTCCTTTCTTCAACTCGCTTTCTTGTGACCTGGCCGCAACACCGCAGGATGGCTTCAGGCCCTAATCTGGTTCCGGCACGGCATGCTGAGCCTTTGGTTATTTCCTCTTCCTGGTGGGAAATGAGAGTTAAATTTGCCCGTCCAGACACCTCCAGCTAGTCTCTCATTGGTGTTCCCTATTCCTGTTCATCTTCCGCAGAAATTGCAAACTGGGCCAAACAGGAAGTTAAAGGCGCTGACTCTCCAAGTGGGGAGAGTGTTAGTAAAGCGTCTGGAATGTTGCACCCGAGTACCAGGGGAGGAAAACTGAGACATATTTGAACACGTCTCCCGTCCACATGGTTGATCATACTCTGGGTTCCACATGCATGTTTTAGCTGAAGGAAGAATACCTTAAAACTGGAGAGTTGAGACCCGTGGAATGGGTACCATGCAATATGACTTCAAAGGGTCTTCATTTGCTCACCGAACCTCTCCAATCCTATCACTGCTGCGTTTATGCCCCTGTACACATGCTTGATTCTCTTTTGGAGACATAGCAATCCATAGGTTTTAAGATACTTACTAGTCAGGTACATTCTTAGGCGTTTAATATGGGGTGTTGAGTCCATTTCGTTGAGCAAGGAGTAGCTCTTGTCTAGTCCATATTTGGCTTAAGGAACTTTATCTGTGCTCATTTCAATCTCTGGTTTTATGCAGCACCCCAACTCACCTTTCCCCTTAAGCAAGCATAAGTTGGTTTTCTAAATTTGAGACCCTGTTCTGTTTTGGAATTCAGTTCCTGTGTAGCCAAGTTTACATTCCGTGTATTAGTGATATCTTATGATGTTTCTTTTTCTGTGTGACTTATTTCAGTGAGAATCATCATACCTGAATCCACTCATTATGCTGCTACGGGCCTGATGACATAGATTTCATTGCTGAGTGATACTGCATTGTACGTAAGTACCACAAGTTCTTTATCCATTTTTCACTTTCTGTGATATTGAACTTGTACGGTAAACGAGGTTCTTGTAAACAGAGGCATCCCAAACTTTGGGGTGGCTGTGTCTTTTTGATTTTAATTTCCCTAAGCTATAGGACCATAAGTGGAAGTGCCCTAGGCTCTGTTGCTTTGTTTTTTAGATGTTTCAGGAAACACCATACACTTCTCCCGAGTGGCTGTTGGCAATTTACATCCCGCCCATCAGCATAACAAGGCTCCCAGTTCTCCATGGCCTGTCCTGCCTTTCTGGATTTTACACTTTTTTCAGATGGCCCTTTTGACCGGGGGGAAGTGAGACTTCATTGTAGTGCAGATTTCCTTTGCAAGCTTGCTTGGTTGGCCAAAAAGGGCGTATGCGTTTTTTCCTGAATATATTCAGGAAAAAACGCATACGCCCTTTTTGGCCAAGTGCATCATTGTGGACGTTCTGCCTCTTTTCCTATGCTTTCAATGCAATTCCAGTCTACCTCCTGAAATCGGTTTCCTGCAATTCTGCCCCGCTTTCAAGTCCTCTTGGCAGCCTTACTTCAGTATATTTTTGGACGATAGCTGTCATTTATAACTCTGCAGGTTTGTGAATTACAGTGCCCCTGAGCTCCTTTCTTCAACTCGCTTTCTTTTGAGCTGGCCGCAACACCGCAGGATGGCTTCAGGCCCTAATCTGGTTCCGGCCCGGCATGCTGAGCCTTTGGTTATTTCCTCTTCCTGGTGGGAAATGAGAGTTAAATTTGCCCGTCCAGACACCTCCAGCTAGTCTCTCATTGGTGTTCCCTATTCCTGTTCATCTTCCGCAGAAATTGCAAACTGGGCCAAACAGGAAGTTAAAGGCGCTGACTCTCCAAGTGGGGAGAGTGTTAGTAAAGCGTCTGGAATGTTGCACCCGAGTACCAGGGGAGGAAAACTGAGACATATTTGAACACGTCTCCCGTTCACATGGTTGATCATACTCTGGGTTCCACATGCATGTTTTAGCTGAAGGAAGAATACCTTAAACCTGGAGAGTTGAGACCCGTGGAATGGGTACCATGCAATATGACTTCAAAGGGTCTTCATTTGCTCACCGAACCTCTCCAATCCTATCACTGCTGCGTTTATGCCCCTGTACACATGCTTGATTCTCTTTCGGAGACATAGCAATCCATAGGTTTTAAGATACTTAGTAGTCAGGTACATTCTTAGGCGTTTAATATGCGGTGTTGAGTCCATTTCGTTGAGCAAGGAGTAGCTCTTGTCTATTCCATATTTGGCTTAAGGAACTTTATCTGTGCTCGTTTCAATCTCTGGTTTTATGCAGCACCCCAACTCACCTTTCCCCTTAAGCAAGCATAAGTTGGTTTTCTAAATTTGAGACCCTGTTCTGTTTTGGAATTCAGTTCCTGTGTAGCCAAGTTTACATTCCGTGTATTAGTGATATCTTATGATGTTTCTTTTTCTGTGTGACTTATTTCAGTTAGAATCATCGTACCTGAATCCACTCATTATGCTGCTACGGGCCTGATGACATAGATTTCATTGCTGAGTGATACTGCATTGTACGTAAGTACCACAAGTTCTTTATCCATTTTTCACTTTCTGTGATATTGAACTTGTACGGTAAACGAGGTTCTTGTAAACAGAGGCGTCCCAAACTTTGGGGTGGTTGTGTCTTTTTGATGTTAATTTCCCTAAGCTATAGGACCATAAGTGGAAGTGCCCTAGGCTCTGTTGCTTTGTTTTTTAGATGTTTCAGGAAACACCATACACTTCTCCCGAGTGGCTGTTGGCAATTTACATCCCGCCCATCAGCATAACAAGGCTCCCAGTTCTCCATGGCCTGTCCTGCCTTTCTGGATTTTACACTTTTTTCAGATGGCCCTTTTGACCGGGGGGAAGTGAGACTTCATTGTAGTGCAGATTTCCTTTGCAAGCTTGCTTGGTTGGCCAAAAAGGGCGTATGCGTTTTTTCCTGAATATATTCAGGAAAAAACGCATACGCCCTTTTTGGCCAAGTGCATCATTGTGGACATTCTGCGTCTTTTCCTATGCTTTCAAAGCAATTCCAGTCTACCTCCTGAAATCGGTTTCCTGCAATTCTGCCCCGCTTTCAAGTCCTCTTGGCAGCCTTACTTCAGTATATTTTTGGACGATAGCTGTCATTTATAACTCTGCAGGTTTGTGAATTACAGTGCCCCTGAGCTCCTTTCTTCAACTCGCTTTCTTGTGACCTGGCCGCAACACCGCAGGATGGCTTCAGGCCCTAATCTGGTTCCGGCACGGCACGCTGAGCCTTTGGTTATTTCCTCTTCCTGGTGGGAAATGAGAGTTAAATTTGGCCGTCCAGACACCTCCAGCTAGTCTCTCATTGGTGTTCCCTATTCCTGTTCATCTTCCGCAGAAATTGCAAACTGGGCCAAACAGGAAGTTAAAGGCGCTGACTCTCCAAGTGGGGAGAGTGTTAGTAAAGCGTCTGGAATGTTGCACCCGAGTACCAGGGTACGAAAACTGAGACATATTTGAACACGTCTCCCGTTCACATGGTTGATCATACTCTGGGTTCCACATGCATGTTTTAGCTGAAGGAAGAATACCTTAAACCTGGAGAGTTGAGACCCGTGGAATGGGTACCATGCAATATGACTTCACAGGGTCTTCATTTGCTCACCGAACCTCTCCAATCCTATCACTGCTGCGTTTATGCCCCTGTACACACGCTTGATTCTCTTTTGGAGACATAGCAATCCATAGGTTTTAAGATACTTACTAGTCAGGTACATTCTTAGGCGTTTAATATGGGGTGTTGAGTCCATTTCGTTGAGCAAGGAGTAGCTCTTGTCCAGTCCATATTTGGCTTAAGGAACTTTATCTGTGCTCATTTCAATCTCTGGTTTTATGCAGCACCCCAACTCACCTTTCCCCTTAAGCAAGCATAAGTTGGTTTTCTAAATTTGAGACCCTGTTCTGTTTTGGAATTCAGTTCCTGTGTAGCCAAGTTTACATTCCGTGTATTAGTGATATCTTATGATGTTTCTTTTTCTGTGTGACTTATTTCAGTTAGAATCATCATACCTGAATCCACTCATTGTGCTGCTAAGGGCCTGATGACATAGATTTCATTGCTGAGTGATATTGCTTTGTAAGTAAATACCACAACTTCTTTATCCATTTTTCACTTTCTGTGATGTTGAACTTGTACTGTAAACGAGGTTGTTGTAAACAGAGGCGTCCCAAACTTTGGGGTGGCTGTGTCTTTTTGACTTTAATTTCCCTAAGCTATAGGACCATAAGTGGAAGTGCCCTAGGCTCTGTTGCTTTGTTTTTTAGATGTTTCAGGAAACACCATACACTTCTCCCGAGTGTCTGTTGGCAATTTACATCCCGCCCATCAGCATAACAAGGCTCCCAGTTCTCCATGGCCTGTCCTACCTTTCTGGATTTTACACTTTTTTCAGAGGGCCCTTTTGACCGGGGGGAAGTGAGACTTCATTGTAGTGCAGATTTCCTTTGCAAGCTTGCTTGGTTGGCCAAAAAGGGCGTATGCGTTTTTTCCTGAATATATTCAGGAAAAAACGCATACGCCCTTTTTGGCCAAGTGCATCATTGTGGACGTTCTGCCTCTTTTCCTGTGCTTTCAATGCAATTCCAGTCTACCTCCTGAAATCGGTTTCCTGCAATTCTGCCCCGCTTTCAAGTCCTCTTGGCAGCCTTACTTCAGTATATTTTTGGACGATAGCTGTCATTTATAACTCTGCAGGTTTGTGAATTACAGTGCCCCTGAGCTCCTTTCTTCAACTCACTTTCTTTTGAGCTGGCCGCAACACCGCAGGATGGCTTCAGGCCCTAATCTGTTTCCGGCACGGCACGCTGAGCCTTTGGTTAATTCCTCTTTCTGGTGGGAAATGAGAGTTAAATTTGCCCGTCCAGACACCTCCAGCTAGTCTCTCATTGGTTCTCGCTATTCCTGTTCATCTTCCGCAGAAATTGCAAACTGGGCCAAACAGGAGATTAAAGGGACGGACTCTCCAAGTGGGGAGAGTGTTAGTAAAGCGTCTGGAATGTTGCACCCGAGTACCAGGGTACGAAAACTGAGACATATTTGAACACGTCTCCCGATCACATGGTTGATCATACTCTAGGTTCCACATGCATGTTTTAGCTGAAGGAAGAATACCTTAAACCTGGGTAGTTGAAACCCGTGGAATGGGTACCATGCAATATGACTTCAAAGGGTCTTCATTTGCTCACCGAACCTCTCCAATCCTATCACTGCTGCGTTTATGCCCCTGTACACATGCTTGATTCTCTTTCGGAGACATAGCAATCCATAGGTTTTAAGATACTTACTAGTCAGGTACATTCTTAGGCGTTTAATATGCGGTGTTGAGTCCATTTCGTTGAGCAAGGAGTAGCTCTTGTCTATTCCATATTTGGCTTAAGGAACTTTATCTGTGCTCCTTTCAATCTCTGGTTTTATGCAGCACCCCAACTCACCTTTCCCCTTAAGCAAGCATAAGTTGGTTTTCTAAATTTGAGACCCTGTTCTGTTTTGGAATTCAGTTCCTGTGTAGCCAAGTTTACATTCCGTGTATTACTGATATCTTATGATGTTTCTTTTTCTGTGTGACTTATTTCAGTGAGAATCATCGTACCTGAATCCACTCATTATGCTGCTACGGGCCTGATGACATAGATTTCATTGCTGAGTGATACTGCATTGTACGTAAGTACCACAAGTTCTTTATCCATTTTTCACTTTCTGTGATATTGAACTTGTACGGTAAACGAGGTTCTTGTAAACAGAGGCGTCCCAAACTTTGGGGTGGCTGTGTCTTTTTGATGTTAATTTACCTAAGCTATAGGACCATAAGTGGAAGTGCCCTAGGCTCTGTTGCTTTGTTTTTTAGATGTTTCAGGAAACACCATACACTTCTCCCGAGTGTCTGTTGGCAATTTACATCCCGCCCATCAGCATAACAAGGCTCCCAGTTCTCCATGGCCTGTCCTGCCTTTCTGGATTTTACACTTTTTTCAGATGGCCCTTTTGACCGGGGGGAAGTGAGACTTCATTGTAGTGCAGATTTCCTTTGCAAGCTTGCTTGGTTGGCCAAAAAGGGCGTATGCGTTTTTTCCTGAATATATTCAGGAAAAAACGCATACGCCCTTTTTGGCCAAGTGCATCATTGTGGACGTTCTGCCTCTTTTCCTATGCTTTCAATGCAATTCCAGTCTACCTCCTGAAATCGGTTTCCTGCAATTCTGCCCCGCTTTCGAGTCCTCTTGGCAGCCTTACTTCAGTATATTTTTGGACGATAGCTGTCATTTATAACTCTGCAGGTTTGTGAATTACAGTGCCCCTGAGCTCCTTTCTTCAACTCGCTTTCTTGTGAGCTGGCCGCAACACCGCAGGATGGCTTCAGGCCCTAATCTGGTTCCGGCACGGCACGCTGAGCCTTTGGTTATTTCCTCTTCCTGGTGGGAAATGAGAGTTAAATTTGCCCGTCCAGACACCTCCAGCTAGTCTCTCATTGGTGTTCCCTATTCCTGTTCATCTTCCGCAGAAATTGCAAACTGGGCCAAACAGGAGGTTAAAGGCGCTGACTCTCCAAGTGGGGAGAGTGTTAGTAA